>NC_060138.1:863541574-863869074 GCF_021461385.2 Schistocerca piceifrons
TGCTGGAGGCAAGACGTATTTTACGATTTGTTTGTAATAGAGTTATGGTTGTTAAGCCAACTCTTTGCTAAATGTACTTAAATATGTTTCTAATGTGAGACAATACGAGTGACTTACAAGAAGTCTAATGTTTATGTGCGAAATGTGAATTTTGTTCTTTATGAAACTCAAATATACTGTTAGTTGTTGAAAAGTATTCTTCGAGTACCTAATTATTTCGCAAGTAGGGAGAGAGTCTTTAAGGTTCCTGTAACTAGCACCATTCTTCGGAGAAGAAGTTTATAGAGATTCCAGGAGCCGGCTATCCACAGAAGAAGATCGGCTGTGTACATCAGGTAAGTCAACTCGTACAAGAGGAGTGGGAAGTTTGCACATACACTTCACCACTCTTAGTCATCAAAAACATTATAACATGGCGACAGGTGTGAAAGGACAGAAGAAAATGGTAATCTTGAGACAAAAACGAGATAAGATACCAAATGTTGCCATAGCAACTGAGCATAATGAGACAAAAGAATCATTTCAAGAAATTGAATTAAGCCCAAAATATCAGATGGAGAAAATTTGTGAATGTAAAAAAAGGATAAGATGCAAGAAAGTCACAATGTTGAAAACCAGAGAGAAGATCTTACATTTTGGACTAAGAAGAGATACGCCTAGTACGATAAGACTAAGAAGACCTGGTGCAGGGATTATACAGCTTTCACACACATCACGGGGATGCAGGCATGGAAACCAGCCTACATCCGATGTCGCCGGCACCAGCTGCTGTTCACTGGTGCTGACCTACCATCACATCCGCTTACCTACACTGCGAGAATTCTACGCCGTTTGAGCGCAAAACAGAACTTTAGTGCAAGAAGTGATACAAACTATTTAATGAACTTCATTAACCCATTACTGGCCGAAACTCTTATCGGATCATTTTTTGCAAACTTTTATACATGAATATGTTACATTGAGTGATTAATTGAATAAAAAGTTGTTTTGAAAATTTTCAGTTTATTAGAACAAAAACTACAGACCGTCCCATTTTTGGGACATTGGCCAAATGCGCTATCAAAACTTACAACCTTATTCTCCATGCATAATATTGTAAGAAACAACACAAACAATAAATAAAGAATGTTTTAATATTATTGAATGTTTATTCAGTATGAAATGAAGCAAAACACTTGTCGTGTACACCAACATTGCACCTATCACAAATTTTTGTTGTTTTTTTCTTGCAGTAAGCACATCTCTTCTGTGTTTTACTTGGCACACTGAACTGATTTCCTGGATCTAGTCGTACATATGTGCTCACCTGTCCTCCCATCAATTTGCTTCCTTGTGGTCCTCTGCATTTTGGTACTGATCCTGTTTTCTTTGATAGGTAAAGCATCACTATTCTCCTTCGGACATCCAAAAGTGAGAGCTTCTCATTAGAGTTAGCAATTTGGTATGCACGCCATGTGTTTACTACACCGATATCTATCATTTGTGTGAATAATGGCCGCCACCATTTCTTTGACCTTATCCTGGTCCTATAAAGTGATATCTGCTTGTCCAGTAGATCTACGCCACTCATATGGGCATTGTATTCTTCAATGAGACGTGGCATTGTAACAGATATTTCCTTTTTCTTTGCCCGTGAGTATCTTTTAGTAGAACTCAGAGGAGTAATAGTACTGTAATTTGTCGCTGAACATATTGGTTTGCTGTCAATCCATGTCACAACCAGAACTTGGTTCTCTTTGTCAAACATGTAGTCATAGAGTCCTCGTTCCTTTTCTTTTGTCATTCTTTTCGAGTCAATCAAAGGACATGCATTAGTTCGGATCTCTCTTATTGTTCCTGCAGCTTTCATTTTACTCTTTCTGAGTGTGATCAGTGTGTCAACACTGGTGAAAAAGTTGTCAAAGAAAAGCTTATAATTTGGATACTCTGATTCTGGAATCATGCTGGTTAGTTCATTTATTACCCTTGCACCTAAAGGCTCCTGTTTGTTGTTAGTCTTGCCACAGTTTGGCGAAAAATTATAAAGAAAGCCATTGGAACTTGTAAGACACCAAATTTTATATCCAAATTTGATAGGCTTTCCCCTCGGAGACATTTTAGCTGAATGTTTGCCATAATAACATTCCATCATTCCATCAATTGAGAGTTCTGAATGAAATACGCCAAATTTACCAAATTTCTTTTTCAGCATTTCAAAGTACAACCTCAGTTTGTACATCTTGTCGCTTCTGTCTGTTTTGGAGTTGTCGTTGAGATGAATGAATCTCTTTATTTCCCGAAACCTATTTCTTGACATGGAGTTGAAGACTAAAGGAACACTGACATCAGGGGCCTGTTCCCAGTACATATTCTCATGGGGAAGCTTATGATAACCACTCAGAAGTAGTATGCCAATAAATGATTTTAGTTCTTCTTTGGTTAGCAGAAAATTTATTTTGTTATGTTGGCAAGCATAGATTTGCTTTGTTCAATAATAGTATCCATTAGTTTCTCAGAAGAAAAAAACCTCAAACACCTGGGGCACTGTCTTATTTGCTAGACATTCTGCAACATAATGTTCGTTGCTCTTCCCTGGTTCACTAGTGTTTGTGTACGTTGGTTAACATTTATACCACTTACATTTATATTTTTTGTAGATAATGTACCACTTTCTGCTCCATCTCCTAACACTTTCCTTCTTTTGGCTTTTGGAGGTACAGCTGTAGCATTAGCTTCATCTCGGATGGTTATGAGCTGTAAAGTACCGGCTACATCTTGTACAACAGACTCATTGTTCAGTACATTTTCGTCAATGCCTTCTTCATCTGTTATTACATCTGCATTGGGTGGAATAATCGCCAATTCTACGTCATCATCTTCATCGTCACTCTCTTGATGGTTCTCTAGTTTTGCTAGAATTTCTTCAAGTGTAAGTCCACGCGGCATGTTTTTAACTGTTGGAATCGAAAAATTTGAATAGAATATGTAAAAAAGCAGATAAAAAGAACGTAAAATGCAATTCTTCTCTGTATAATACGTGTATACAAGAATAGGGCACATCAACAATAAATGAGAGTGTAACATTCCATTGTCCCATTATTGGGACGCATAAAATATATCGATATTGCACTTACTTGAAAAAATCTGAAGTATACTTAATCTTACACAGACGTCCATATGTTCATAACAAACACGCCAAGACAACTAAATCACAGCTCATTGTTGTCGAGGAACTACCAGCAGACACAGTTCTGCCAAGTGCGAGAACAAAAAATCGCCAAGTTTATAATTTTCCTGAAGTGAAGTACTTAAAAAAAGTTATTTATTTTACATTTACAGGCATTATAGCAGTTAGTTGAACCTACAGGTGCAACAATAAAGGCTAAAAGCTCCATTGCTTACGTAGAAATAAGTAAAATATACGCGTCCCAAAAAAGGGACGATGGCCAGTAATGGGTTAATGTAGTTATTATACTTAAAGATAATTTTTAAATGCTCACAAGGTCTAAAGCATGTAAAATCATGGATCCCATTCAGCAAGTTGGTTGGGGAGACGTCAGAACCAGCCATGGCTATGAGAATTACTAAAGAAGGGCCTGGCTGGTCTGAGTTAGTAAATCTAATCAAAGCTCAGAATCTTAAGTTAGACTCAGTAAATGCGCAATTAAATGAAGCCTTAAATGCTCAGAGTCTGCAGTTCAATGCTATATTAGATGCACAGAGTACAACTTTAAATGCTAAATTAGATACTCAGTGAGGAACTTTAAATGCTAAATTGGATGTTCGGAATGAAACTTTAGGATTGTTAAGTGCCAAGGTAGATTCACAAAGGAAAGAATTTAGTAGTCTGTGTGAAGGCATGGGAGATTTGAAGACTGAAATCGATGCTTTAAATACTAAAGTATAAGATAGATTTAAAGGATGAATTGACTACTCCCCTGCACATTCATGTAAACCACATGTTCACTGACCTTAGCAGTAAACAGAAAGATAATTTCCAGTAGATATCAAACAAGTTAGAATTTGAGATTGAGAGCAGATGCAATAATGTAGAATCAGAAATCAATGAAAAATCGGGATATTTCGAAGATGTGTGTAACGTTAAATTTAATGCTGAAAAGCAGGGACTGAGTACTATAGAAGAAAGTGTTGATAAGCAGAGCGAGGTAATGCCGGTCATTCAGTCGCAAATTACAAGTGTAAGTACACGAGTGGATAATGTAGAAAGAAACTTTAAAGAGAAAATAGCAAACTCTGATATCGTAAATGTAAGTAGTTTGGAAGACCAAGTCAAAGAAATTATAGAAAGAAAAGTTACCGAGTGAATACCTTTCCGGAACGTGTCGCCTATGGCTTCTTCCAAACTTACTGATACCAGGAAGGCAGTAGACAAACTCAGGAGAGCATTCAAACTTATCCAGGACAAAGTGGAAAAACGGACAACTTCACCCTATGTAGTGTTAACTAGTGAGATAGTTACTGACTTACAATGGGGAGCGAATTCGGGGTTATTGAGATAATTCCCTAAGTTTAGGCTGGATGGGGATGTACATCCGACTCATTTTTTGAAAAGATTCAACCAAGCTTTGCCAAAGAACTGGGAGGATTTTAAAAGATTGAATTTGCTATGGGTTACCTTCTAGGAGAAGCCTCCAAATGGGGCACAGTAAATATTGAGAACTTTTCCTCTTGGGAAGATTTTTAAAAGAAATTCTTAGAAGTATTCATCTGCAAGTGCCCAGGAGACGTTAGTATCAAATTTGTGGGACCCAAAATATTACAATAATACTTGGGGTACAATGAGGAAGTATTTTGATTGGCATCTAACGCATGCAAAGTACTTAGATAAGCCGATGGAGGAAGAAGATTTACCCATATATGCGAGAAAAGATATGTAATGGATGGAAGACGGTAGAAGAGTTGTTGTCCTTTGTAGACGCACTTGATGCCTTAAATAAGGATGGCAATGAAAACTTGCACCAAAGTGAAAATCCGAACTACAAAAGGTACAGTGGTAACAATTTTAAAAAACAAGGCTAGCGAGAGTACACCAGTGCAACGGGGAAAATGGTAACGACAATTATCAGAAAAAGCACCCACCTTCGAATTTAGGTCCCGTAACTTCACAGGAATTTATACTGAGTAAGAATACAGAGTGATAACGTAGTATATCGATTCGATAACCAACCTGTGATTACTAATAATGAGGAAAACAAAGTGTGATCTGGATCCAGGGCCGGGGCCAAGGTCATGGAAATTCCGTACAAGTATGTTAATTTTGCCCACAAAATACCTACAAAGGAATGGTAGATACTGGAAGAACCAAGCTTGACTACCAGTAATCCACAACCTGTAGTAACAGGGACCATGGAAAATTCCAAGGTTAACATATTTATAGGTTCAGGCAGTGAGGTATCATTCATCTCGAACACATTCATTAGTTCATTACAGACTAAACATCATATACCGTTATTACCAGTGACCAGAGTTTACGTAGTTGGAATAACAGGAACAAACATTAAGGTTGTGAAGTACGAAACTCAAGTGAACTGCAGTATTTGAAATATATTATGTCGTCAAACACTGTTAATAGCAGAGGATATCATTAGAGATGTATTGTTTGGTTTAGATTGGCTATTAGAGTTTAAAGTTATTTTGAACTTTGACGATAATCTTCTATGTTTTGGTAAAGGGGACAGTAGATGTTGGGTTTCCTTTGTGACAGATAACTACATTGGAAAACAAACAACTGAGTTTCAGTGTTTGCGATTAACAGCTACAACACAATTGTCACCAAAGATCGATAATGTAAATCCAGGAACACATCGAACTGATATACAAGACAAAGTCAATGAATCCCAAATTTTAACCGAACAAGAAAGAGGAGATTTATATAAAATTCTAATGGAATATGAAATAGTGTTTTCTGATCGTCCAGATAATATCAGCGACTACATATGTAAGTCCAAAATCAAAGATGACACTCCATTTTTTTTGTAAGTTTGAAAGAAGAAGTTAGGGATGAAATCAACAAAATTATTGTCAATAATTTTATAGAGCAGAGTTCTAGTGTAATGAATAATCCTTTGGTTGTGGTAAAGAAAGCTACAGGAGGAGTACGATTAGTGTTAGACGCCCGCACACTGAATAGACACATAGAGGCAGAAAGAGAGAGACTGACTAACATCAACGAATTGTTATCCAGATTTGAAAAGGCGAGGTTCTTGAGCACGAGGGATCTGACTGCAGGATATTGGCAAATAAAATTACACCCGGAATCCAAAAAAATATACAGCATTTTTGTTTGATGGTAAACCATATCATTTTGATATGTTACCGTTTGGACTAAATATCTCCGTCTGTATTTATACATGCACTATAGTTCAATTCTTTTATCTTGGCGACTCGCGCATGCCCGCCCAGACGCGGGAGATTGCTGCGTTGCCAGTTGCACACGACGCACGCGCCAATAGAAGCAGCGCCATAGTATAGCATAGTTCGCAAGCTTACGTGTAGGGGGCAGCGCGCACTTCATGAAGTAAAGCCACCATGGCCGCATTAACCCTTTCGCTGCTACAAAGACGTGCTCCCTGCATTACGCGCTGTGGGCGATTTTGTCATTGCACTGCTCGCCTGTGCAGACACATGGTGTTCCGACTGCTTTGACACTCTTTATCATTCAATTCCACAAAAACTATTTGGCCCAAAAATTAGATTTTTACACATCTTCTTGACTGATACCTTCCCCCCATAAATGACTTAATTTTGTTTCGATGTTCAACGCAGTTATTATGCAGCATTAAATATAGTAAACCTCTGCACGAAATTTTGAAGAGTTGGCAGAGGTAAAAGTCCATAGAGTACACTTTCCGTATGGTCGATTTTAGTTGCCACAATGTTGAGAATGAAATGTGGACAAGATACCTATATATTTAATTTAATTTAAGTACCACATAAGTGTCATATGTAATATTGAGAAATATTCCACCTTTCGCGACTGTAACAAAAGTTTTACTTACACTGGGCACGTTTGGCTTTATTTTAAAGCACTTCAATCAATCAAAAGGAAGTAGACAAAATACATTAAACAAAACTGTGGACTTACAAAAACATTAGGACTTGAATATACCGTCTGTCAGTGAAGTACTCAGAGCTATGTGGCACACACAAACAGCATTCATTTGCTAAAACACTGATGAGCCAACACAAACGTTGAATATTGTGCTACCGCAGAACAAAACTACGAAAGGTGACTTGGCAATGGAGGACACAAAATACAGTCCTCTTATGATGCTTCAAAAGAGAGAAACGCGTCTGGTCTAAATAAGTCGCTTATTACAGTTGCAGAAGAGGGATATACTGTATTTCAATACCATTGGTAAAACTGCGACTGTGGAACAAAAACAAGAAATAGAACATGAATACCATTGTGTATGTGACATACCTTTCACCGATGGAAGTGCTTTAAAATAAAGCCAAACGCGCTGTGTGTATATAAAACTTTTATTACAGTCGCGAAAGACGGAATATTTCTCAATATTACATACGACACCTATGTGGTACTTAAATTAAATGAGATATTGTTATACAGTAAAAATTATATGAAATTTAGGTATCTTGCCCACATTTCATTCTCAACATTGTGGCAACTAAAATCGACCATACGGAAAGTATACGCTATGGACTTTTACCTCTGCAAACTCTTCAAACTTTTGTGCAATGGTTTACTACATTTAATGCTGCACATTAAAACAAAATTAAGTCATTTATGGGGGGAAGGTATCAGGCAAGAAGACGTGTAAAAATCAAATTTTTTGGCCAAATAGTTTTTGTGAAATCGAATGATAAGTGTGTCAAAGCAGTGGGAACACCATGTGTCTGCACAGGCGAGAAGTGCAGTGATGACAAAATCGCGCACAGCGCGGAATGCGGGGAGCACGTGTCTGCAGCAGCGAAAAAGTTAATGAAGAGGCAAAGCACTAGAAATTTAATTCAAACGAATAAAATTCGTGAAGTAAGGCACTCCAATATTGTTTTTAAATAAAGAAAATATTAAGCACCGCACAAGGTTTGAACTTTTAACCTTTCACTTATTGCGAAAAAGCAGTTCGTGAGATTGAAACAAACACCTTTCCTTGCTATCGCCTGAATTAGGAGTCTTCTTGCTTGTTTGGTTTAATTAACTAATAGAATATGAAGCAATTGGTATAAAGAATGCTTTTTCCAAACTTTCTGTAAAAGAAAGTCTGCTATCAAGACATTGCTTTTGTTCTATTACTTTATTTATGACTGAACGTTTCTGAAACTGAAGACACTCGTCTGTGTTCTGCACTGCTGTCGAGATCTGGCAACGTCATTCTCTGTTCATTGGCTGACTGTGTTTTGTGACGTCAGATGCGCAGAACGAACCTAAACTCGGCCGCCAAGATATATGACGCGCACTTTAGATGAAGCACTAGGGAGAGATCTGCTAAAGGGGTTGACAATACATGTAGATGATATCCTAATAATATCAACCACTTGGGAAGAACATTGTCGAGCCTTGAGTAAGACACTGAAAAGATTTAAAGAGAAAGGCATTACGATAAAGCTATCTAAATCATATTTCGCGCACAAAGAGGTTAAGCTTTTAGGCCACGTTGTAGGGGTGCAGGGAATTAGACCAGACCCTGAATGCATCAAAGCTATTAAAGAATGTCCACACCCTAGAAATGTAAGACAATTAAAGAGATTGTAGATTGTATTTTATTGGTCCTGTTGTCTGCATAGCAGCTTATGCATAAGACATTGGACAAGTCAAGTTATAAATATACAGTCTGAAAGTAATTTCAAGGCATACATATTTAAGCTTACAATAATACACTTTACACGTAAGTATTTATATAACACATTTCATAAATATAAATATTCTTCAATGGAGTAAAAGTAGTGATGCTGTAAATATGACTTTAGAGATTTTCCAAATGTATTGACCTCAGTGATAGCTTTTATGTTTTCAGGAAGTTTGTTATAAAGCTTAACTCCCATGTGAAAAGTACCTTTTTGGCACAGTGCTGTGCTGATTTGAGTCATATGTAAGTTTCTGTTTTGTCTGGTAAAGTGCTCATGTATATCACAGTTTTTTTGTAGTCTCTGGTCCTTGCCTATTACATTTAATTTAAAGAACAAAAGGGTTTCCATAATGTATACACATGGTAATGGGGGAATACCAGATTTCTTAAACAGGGGTTTACATGAGTCTCTAGGCTTGCACCCAAACAAGATTCTAATGGCCCTTTTTTGTAGTTTAAAAGTGCTATTAACTATTTTAGAGTTTCCCCAGAAGGTGACCCCATATCTAAGACGAGAATGAAAGTACGCATGATATGCATTCAATACTGTTTTCTCACTACAGCATGATTTTAATGAACAAAGAAGATAACATGTTTTGCTCAGTTCTGCATTGAGATATTCAATATGCTTATTCCATCTGATGTTACTCTGCAGCCAAAGTCCTAAGAATTTGGTTTCAGTACTGTTACCAACTGGTTCATCATTGATAGAGACTGATGGGATAAACATGTCCTTGTTAGGAACATTGTGGAATTTTAGAGCAACGGTTTTCTTACTGTTTATTACAAGCTGATTACTCTGTACCCAGCTGCTAAGTTGTTTCGTGACCGTGTTTACTGTCTGCTGTAACTGTTCATCGTTGTCTCCTTTTAGTAGAATCGTCGTGTCATCTGCAAATATGATTGATTTGTGTGCATCAACATTTAAGCTTAGATCATTTATGTACAGAAGAAACAGAAGGGGTCCCAATACGGATCCTTGGGGTACACCACATTTTATTTGTTTATAGTCAGATAAGTGATTAGATACAATTTTTAGTTCAATATTTGTGTGCTTGACGCATACTGCCTGCATACGATTTGTCAGGAAGGACCTGATCCACTTGTTGGACAGACCTCGAATACCATATCTTTCTAGCTTTGATAGCAGAATTTTATGGTCCACCATGTCAAAAGCTTTTGACAAGTCAATAAAGACTCCTATTGTTTCCTGTTTTTTGTCCATCAGGTTTAGGATGGAATTGATGCACTCATAGACAGCAGTTGTCGTTGACCTCTTATTTCTGAATCCATGTTGTTCATGACATAGGATGCTGTTTTTATTTATAAATTTCATAAGTTTCTCATACATAACTTTTTCCAGTACTTTAGAGATGCAGGAGGAAATTGTGATGGGTCTGTAGTTATTTACATTGTCTTTATCCCCTTTTTTATATACAGGAATAACTTTTGATGTTTTTAACACATCAGGGAAAGTGCCTGCCTGAAGTGAGCAGTTGCATAAATGTGTGAGTACTTCAATTAGGTTTGATGCGCTCTTCTTTAACATTGTTGCAGGTATACCATCAATACCTGCCGATTTGGAATTTTTTAGTCCTTTTATTGCTTTAGCTACTTCATCTTGTGAAACAGAACTGATGTACATTGATCCTCTACAAGCACTTATTTTATAATCATTTGCCTGGATGCTCTTAAAGTTTGATTGTAACATATTTTCAGCAACACCTGTGAAAAAGTTGTTAAATGTGTTGGCTACTTCTAAGGGGTTTGTTACGTTTTTATTTTTATGTGATAGTGTTATATTTTTCCAAGGTTGTCTGTATTCTCCACATTCTTTTTTTATAACACTCCACATAGCCTTTGATTTATTAGCTGAATTATAAATGATTTCATCATTATGCATTATTTTGCTGCTTTTATTACTTTTCTTAATATTTTGGAATATTTTTTATAGTATGCGCGTACTACAGGTGAGGAATTTTTTGAGTTACATATTTCATGAAGTAATCTTTTCTTCTGGCATGAAACCCTTATTCCCTTTGTGATCCAGCTGTTTGTTCTAGAGTTTCCCCATATGGTTAATGTTTTCAGTGGGAATGCAAGTTCAAGGAAATGGGTTAATGTATCAATGAAAGTGTTGAATTTTTCATTTATATCGTTCATTTTGTGCACTCCTAGCCATTTTTCTTTCTGTAATAAGTTGTTGAAGTAGTTCACATTATGCTGATTATAGCTTCGATATGCTGTTCTAAAAGACATGTTGTTAATAATACTACCTTGTACTTTTATGCTTAATATTTGAGCAAGATGATCACTAAAACCTGCATTGAAAATTTTTAGTGAGGTGTTGTGTAAACTCTTCTTTACTAGAAACTGATCAAGAGCTGTTTGACAAGTTTCTGATACTCGGGTAGCTGCTTTTACTTCAGCCTTTAAATTGTAGGACGTTGCAAGGTTAAAAATGGTCTCCCTATTTCCACTATTCGTGAGGAAGTCAATACTGAAGTCACCACAGATTATCAATTCACAATCCATTTTATTTACTTTATTTAGCAATGACTCCATTTTGTTTAAGAAAAGTTCAAAATTCCCGGACGGTGATCGGTAAACTGTAGCAATAACCAGGTTGAACTGAGTAATTTTTATAGCTGCAATTTCATAATCCTTTTCAACATTTGCCCTAGTTAAGTCAGGTAGTGTAATAAAATCTACATTATCCTTTGTGTAAATTGCTACCCCAACCTGCTTGCTGTTTTTCCTGCAGTAGTAAGCAGCCAAGACAAATTTGTTTATTTTCGTATTCTGGATTAATTCTGGGTTAAGCCAGTGCTCAGAAATGCGTAACACTGAGATATCATTAAGTTCATGTGTTAATAGAATGTTAATTTCATCAATCTTATTACGCAGGGATTGCACATTATGGTGATAAATTTTTAGCTCAGGCGTATTCACGATTTGGTAATTGGGAATCATATTTACAGCATCACATACCTCTAGTTTAAATTAGGAACGTCAGCAGTGTTGTATTTTCTTTCTTCTTTATTTTGTTTTCCTCGCTGTTGGAAGGATGTTCAGGAAGCTGATAAATTGTTCTATCCATTACAAGTCTTTCTTTGATTATTTCACTAACACGATCACAAACAAATCTTTTCCCTTCATAGTTCAAATGCATTCCATGCTTCGTGTGCAGATTTCCATGCAGCTTGCTTATATCCAGTACATCACACTTAGTGTATTGAGAACACAGTTTCCTTATTTTAATGTTTGTTTTCCGAATTTCTTTGTTTACACACGAACTATAAATCAGATCATGCCTATGAGGAAGTGTGGCAACTACTGTGTTTCTGCATTTATTAGCTTGTAAAAAATTCTGTAGCGTTTTCACGCAAACCTCTGCTTCATTTTTTGTCACATCGTTTGAACCCATTATACAGACGATAAAGTCATTTTCTTGCATTAATTTCGTCTGAGAGTTAATGTCTACAACATTTTTACATCCCGCTCCCGGTTTCACTACACTAGTCACTGCTATGTCGCGGAGTTATAGGTATGGCCAGATATTACAGATGGTATGTACGAGGGCAAGAACTAAATGACCCAAGAATTTTACGTTTATTAAGAAAGGGAATACTGTGGGTTTGGGATCAGGAGGCAAATGATGCATTTGAAACCATCAAAGAGCTTGCTGAATCACCCATATTACATCATCCGGTTATGGGTGAACCATTTAAATTGTCAACAATGCATCTGATTACGGTATTGCTGTAGAACTGTTCCAAGGAGAGTTGGATCTAAATAATTTAGATCACCAAACCATAGTTTTTGCTAGCTGTAGTCTAAATAATCATGAATTAAATTATATCTACCAAAAAAGAACTGTTAGCAAATGTATGGACCAAAAAATTTGAACTCTAGTATGGGGATCAGAAATCTATGTTTATACCGATCATCAACCTCTATCCTTTCTAATGAGTAGTTCCGTGTTGCACAGTAGGTTAACGCGATGGATGCTTTTCCTACAGGGATATGATATTAGAATACAATATGTAAAAGGTTCCAAGAATATTGTACCTGATGCTTTGTCTAGGCTACCCACAGGAATGGAAGAATTAAAACGTATGGAAGGACCCGGCGTTATTTTTGCCATTAATTTTATGTCAGTAGAATGTCCGAACATCAGAGTAAAGGAAATGGCGCAAAGAACAACTGAAAATATCCATCATGGTCCCTACTTTGCGGAAATATTCTCTATGTGTATCCAGAACTCCTTACCTCCAAATTAAGTGGGAAGATGGAAAATTATAGGTCATAATTTGTTTTGGAGAGACAGCGTAACATCGCAATGTTGGCGCTTATGCATTCCAAAGGTAATGGAAGACGCACTTGTGTAGCATGTTCATGTAGGATATGGACACTTCAGAATAAAAAAGTGTATAGTCCATATGAATAAGTTTTATTCTTTTAAGAAGCTAGGGTATAACGTAGCATCTTTGATGAGAACTTCTGAAATTTGCCAGAAAATGAAAGCGAATAATACTCATATGTAGTACAAAATGTATCCAATTATCCCTAAGTCGTTGCACGATTTCACAGCAGCAGATTTTTTTGGACCAGTTCCAAAAGGAAAGGGAGGAGTGTCATACATTTTGGTCATCATAAAGAGTTGGTCAAAATATGTTGCACTATATCCAGTCAAAAGAGCCAATACACAGACAGTTATACACTGCTTACAACAATACTTTCCAGAAGTAGGTAAACCAAAACAGTTCCTTATGTATAATGGACCACAATTTGTGAGTAACGAATTTAAAGAATTTTTAGCATGGGAAGGTATTTGTTAAGTGTAAATATCCAACTATAACCCATCCTTGAATCCATGTGAACGAGTAATGAAGGAAATTGGAAAACTATGCCGTACCTACTGCCATGAAAAACTTATTGGGCAACGAAAATTAAAGATTTTGAACTTATTCTAAATGAATTACCACATTTATCGATTGGGTTGACACCATTAGAAGTAATAGGCAAACCCATTGTAGGAGAACCTCTGATTAAATGTTTTAGTTGGCCCGAACAACCTATTGCCGATTACGAACTGAATCAGGAAATAATTTCTAAGAACTTAGTTGAAAATGCACAACAAAGAGCAAGTAAACATAATGAAAAGGCTGTGGAACATCAATACCAAGTTGATGACCTCGTTATCATAAAACAACATCTTCAAAGCTCGACACTAAAGAAAGAAACTCATAAATTTTTCCAAAAATATGAAGGACCAGTCCCAGCACAAACAGTAAACTATCCCAAGACATTATTTTTAGTGGACCCTACAAGTGGATCAGAAAAGGGAAAGTACAATGTAAAGGACATAAAGTTATTTATTCCCCCAGGGATGTTAACATTATGAGTTGACGGGCGGAGTGACGACCGTTGAATCCTGAGTTGTTTTCAGTGTTTCTTCCAAAATAGTTTTCTTACACTGAATTCCCTTACAGTCTTAAACTATTTGTCATCTACTCCTAAAACCTTAAACTATCCTGCAATCTTAGTACTTAGAAAACTGGATATGGCAACAAAATAAAAAAAATCCAAGAGAATCGCAGAATGCAAAAGTGATATTCTCACAAAACAAAATGAATAGAGTATTTTATGTGAGTATAAAAACATAAAGCGACTAACTAGATAACTATTATGCCGTAGTGTATAATTTTCTACTTTGTATAGAATATTTTATACCTTTCATGAAATGAGATGTAGATGAGAGGGTTGGTATCAGTTTTGAAAGGGGTGGGTATTGTGGATAAAAACATGGCTTACGAAAACACACAAACCGTGACTAACACAAAACACATACCACACCTTTCAAACAACCCTCACAAATAAGTATGCCTCATTCTTCGTCATTTGCTGATTCCATAGGGTTCGGCGACCTCACGGGTGAAGGTGGGAATGTCCATTCTGTAGGAGAACAATTTAACACCAAACCTCCTCTGGCGTCTCACTCAAGTACCTGGGGAAGGGGGGTGGGAAGGGTTTCCTGTCTTTGGGGCTGTCTTCTTTCTCTTCTTCGATCTTAGCAACTATTTCTATTTATTTCCTTTCTTACTTTTCATTTGAGGACCTATCTATTTTCTCCCTGTTTCTGTACTCACATAATTCTATTGCAGAAGTCCTTCCTAGTTTCCGTGGTTTCGAATAACCTACACTGTATCTTTCAATAAGAAGGCTGAAGAATCAGACTACATGAACTCACATCCGCATACACACAAAAATACATTTAAACACAAACATTAAAATTACAGAATGAGATTTTCACTCTGCAGTGGAGTGTGCGCTGACATGAAACTTCCTGGCAGATTAAAACTGTGTGCCCGACCGAGACTCGAACTCGGGACCTTTGCCTTTCATGGGCAAGTGCTGTACCATCTGAGCTACCGAAGCACGACTCACGCCCGGTACTCACAGCTTTACATCTGCCAGTATCTCGTCTCCTACCTTCCAAACTTTACAGAAGCTCTCCTGCAAAACTTGCAGAACTAGCACTCCTGAAAGAAAGGATACAGCGGAGACACGGCTTAGCTCAGATGGTAGAGCACTTGCCCGCGAAAGGCAAAGGTCCCGAGTTCGAGTCTCAGTCGGGCACACAGTTTTAATCTGCCAGGAAGTTTCATTAAAATTACAGATTGGAAACCTGTCACGATGTGAGAACCACCAGGTGTGGTAGGGGAAACGTAGGCAAACGTACACATACATACGAGGGTAAGTCAAATGAAAACCTTAAATGTTATTTATTGTGCGGAAGTGGTACCAAATTGTATCACTTTTCAACATAATCTCCCCCACACTCAATGCAAGTCCTCCAGCGCTTACAAAGCGCATAAATTCCTTTAGAGAAAAATTCTTTTGGTAGTCCGCGCAACCGCTCATGCACCGCATGGCGTACCTCTTCATCAGAACGGAACTTCTTTCCTCCAATTGCGTCTTTGAGTGGTCTAAACATATGGAAATCACTTGGGGCAACGTCTGGTGAGTATGATGGATGAGGCAGACACTCAAAATGCAGGTCTGTGATTGTTGCAACTGTTGTACGAGCAGTGTGGGGCCTTGCATTGTCATGTTGCAAAAGGACACCTGCTGACAGCAATCCACGTCACTTTGATTTGATTGCAGGCCGCAGATGATTTTTTAGGAGATCTGTGTTTGATGCACTGGTGACAGTGGTCGCTCTAGGCATGTAATACTCCAAAATGATGCCTTTTTTGTCCCAAAAGAGAGTCAGCATAACCTTCCTTGCTGATGGTTCTGTTCGAAACTTCTTTGGTTTTGTTGATGAGAAATGGCGCCATTCCTTGCTCGCTCTCTTCATTTCTGGTTGGAGGAACTGAACCCAGGTTTCATCCCCAGTAATGATTCTTGCATTCTTCTCATTCAAAGCGCTGAAGAAGTTCACAAGCATCAACATGTCGTTCTCTCATTTCAGGAGTCAGCTGCCGTTGCACCCATCTTGCAGACACTTTGCGAAACTGGAGCACATCATGCACAATGTGGTGTGCTGACCAATGACTAACTTATAAACATGCTGCAATGTCTTTCATTGTCACTCGGTGGTTTTCCTTCACTATGGTCTTAACTGCTGCAATGTTCTGTGGAGTCACAACTTGTTGTGCCTGACCTGGACGAGGAGCATCTTCTGCTGAAGTGACACCATTTGCAAACTTCCCACTCCATTCGTAGACTTGATGCTGTGACAAACATGGATCACCATACTGAACCTTCATTCGTTGATGTATTTCAATAGGTTTCACACCTTCACTAAGCAAAAACCGAATAACAGAATGCTGTTCTTCCCTGGTGCAAGTCGCAAGTGGAGCAGCCATCTTTATACTGATACTGTCATGGTATGTGTGCATCTGCACTATGCTGCTACCTAAAGGCCATTCTGCATAAGCCAGAGAGGAACTGATTGTTATAATCATTAAGTAATGTCAGTTTAACTGTAGTGGTTAATAAAAAAATAAATGGAGGAGAGAGACCGTGAAAAAGGGAAAGAATGAAAAGCAAATCGGAATTCGTATTACAGAAAAGCTATAGTTGGGGTGGTCCTTGTGGCGTTTTTGAGCAAAAGTTAAACCAATTTCCACTACAAAACTTACTGAAAAGAAACAGAGAATAACAAAATGTAACTGACAGGGGGAAGTGGCGTAGATAAATCATCCTTTACCAGGTTAACTTGTCTTCTTTCGTGCGGCGCCCAGGTCTTCAAAAATCTCCTTCTTTTCTGCGTGAAAAGTCGGCTCCGAAATCTTGCAATAAGTTTCATTGTCCAGGAATTTCTAATGTACACAAAACCATCTTGATATTAAATGCAATTTATTTTACGTTGCTTCCCTCCTCCAAATTTCATAACAACTTCCTCAATGTGTCTACACATTAAAATCAGATCAAGACTAGCTATTAAGTTTTTTGTCAGCATCAGGTCATGTCTGCCTTAAGCTTCGGCTATCAAGAGACAATCGAAAATGGATAGAAAACAAAAAAAGTTACAATTTTGGTATTTTCTCTGCCGTCGAGCGCTCATACCGCTGCGACGGGATATTTTTATCTGAGGGAACGAGTGTAGCGCAGCGAAATTCAAAGTCCCGCTACATAACAATTACTCTGATGAATTGTAGTATAGTGGGACTCGAATAGACTAAGTGAACATAATATTTACTGAATAGTATATATAGACATAGTATCTATTAAGAGTATAGAATTGAGTAGTAGAGGAGGACTCTAGGGATTAAATGATGTATTAAGAAGTGAATGCAAAGTGTAGAGTAGATTTGTAATTTTACCAGAAAATACTTAATTATAGTATACATAGAAAAGTATACCAGGGTAATGAACCATCAGGCCTACTCAGAAATGATAAGGAGGGGCGTACCCTGGCATTTGCTAACAAGGGAACCTCCCCATTGCACCCCCCTCAGATTTACTTATAAGTTGGCCCAGTGGATAGGCCTTGAAAAACTGAACACATATCAATCGAGAAAACAGGAAGAAGTTGTGTGGAATTATGAAAAAAATAAGCAAAATATACAAAGTGAGTAGTCCATGTGCAACATAGGCAACATCAAGGATAATGTGAGCTCAGGACCACCGTGGTCCCGTGGTTAGCATGAGCAGCTTGGGTACGAGAGGTCCTTGGTTCAAGTCCTTCCTCGAGTAAAAATTTAATTTTTTTATTTTCAGACAATTATCAAAGTTCAGGCACTCACATATAATCAACTTCACTCTCCAAAATTCCAGGACATATTCAGATTCGCTTGGACATATGCAGGATTTGACGGTCTACACACGGAAAAATTTTAAAAAGGTTAAAAACATATGTTTTGACAGAGCACAGAGAAAACTGTGCGACTATGAAACTGTTGCATTCATTTGTTGCAGTTTATGTGACAAACTCTTATGTTTTCATCACTTTTTGGGAGTGATTATCACATCCACAAGAAAACCTAAACTGGGCAAGGTAGAATAATCTTTTTACCCATTCGCCAAGTGTACAAGTTAGGTGGGTCGACAACATATTCCTATCATGTGACACACATGCCGTCACCAGTGTCGTATAGAATATATGAGATGTGTTTTCCTGTGGAGGAATCGGTTGACCTATGACCTTGCGATCAAATGTTTTCGGTTCCCATTGGGGAGGCACGTCCTTTCCTCTACTAATCGCATGGTTTTGCGGTGCGATCACAAAACACAGACACTAAACTTATTACAGTGAACAGAGACGTCAATTAATGAACAGACAGATCATAACTTTGCAAAAATAAAAAAGTAAATTTTTCACTCGGGGGAGGAGTTGAACCTAGTACCTCCCGTCCCGCAGCTGCTCATGCTAACCACAGGACCACAGCACTCCTGTGCTCAAATTATCCATATGTTGCACATGGACTACTCAGTTTTTATATTTTCCTTATTTTTTTCATAGTTCCACACAACTTCTTCCAGTTTTTTCGATTGATCTGTGTTCAGTTTTTCAAGGCCTATCCACTGTGCCAACTTATAGGTAAATCTGAGGGGGGTGCGATGTGGAGGTTCCCTTGTAAGTATAGGGGGCAGGCATACCTACTTGGAGATAGGACGACCTGTGGCCTGAAAAATAGGAATGTTTAATAAAGGGGCATACCTACCAAAATGGAAAGAGGAAGTGCTCTCATATGGTCTACCCACAGGCAAAGTATAGGTACTGATCCTAGGCAAAAGGGACTGTACTGTGACAAAAGTCACAAAATTTTGTAGGGACTATTCTGGAAAGTTTGCGTTCTATGCACAACGAGCATTATTACATTTTATGTAAGTTTATGAGTGTCAAAAAGAACACTTTCACTTTGTCCAGAGTTCCTCCAAACTACAACAGATAATGAAGCTAGTACATACTAAAGAAAAGGCAGTACAAGGGATAGAAATAATAGAATACTCAACGAACACCTGCAGTTTATGATTGGAAATAAGGAAAGAGTCCTCAAAATTCTTAAATATTATAAAAGATGACTAAAAATATGAAAAAAATGTTCAGGTCTTGATGTCAAGGTGAAATAAGAACAGAATAAAGAAACGCTCAGCTAAAGATTGTTCTAGAGACAAAAATGATTGTTGTTGAAGTGAAACATGTGTGTAGAAACAGGTTTGAGAAAAGTATATTGTCATGATATGAAATGTTGTTGTGAGTGATGTTATGTACATTGCGATTATGTATAAAATATTGTGTGTCCGATCTGAGGTGGGGATACATAGTGTTTCGAGAATTTCCGTGTAAATTGTAGAACCATTCAGCCTTCCACCATATCAAACACATGATATTTTAGATGTGAGTGGGAGAAAGGAACCCTATCTACTGCGCATCACCTGTCTGTATGTGTGTGTGTGGAGGCGTGAAATCAGTCACGAGCAAAAGGTCGACACAGCGGTTGAACGGCACCAGCAAGTACTTGTTGGACGATCCATAGCAATTGTAGTGAAAGCACACGAAAGAACCAAGGAACTTCTGTGTTATTCTGTGCTGTTTGTATTTGTGACTATTGTTAATGACAAAAGAACAACTGAGATTCTGAATTGTGAAAAAACTCTTTATCTTGGGCTTGCTGGAGGCAAGATGTATTTTACAATTTGTTTGTAATAGAGTTATGGTTGTTAAGCCAACTCTTTGCTAAATGTACTTAAATATATTTCTAATGTGAGACAGTACGAGTGACTTACAAGAAGTCTAATGTTTATGTGCGAAATGTGAATTTTGTTCTTTATGAAGCTCAAATATACCGGTAGTTGTTGAAAAGTATTCTTTGAGTTCCTAATTATTTCACAAGTACAGAGAGAGTCTTTAAGGTTCCTGTAACTAGCATCATTCTTCGGAGAAGTAGTTTATAGAGATCCAGAAGCCGTCTATACAGAGAAGAAGGTCGGCTGTGTACACCAAGTAATTCGACTCGTATAAGAGGGGTGGGAAGTTTGCACATACACTTCACACTTTCTTAGTCATCAAAAATGTTTGAACCTCCACCTTTTTTTCATCCATTAATCACTATATTTTGTCTAACACCACTGTGATACATTCCACAAATAATTGTAAAATGTCCATAGGCAGTACACTGGGTCTTCAGTAATAAACATCTTGGCCTTCCTATGCTCTCCTTACTCAGAATATTGCATACAGATCTGTTGTGGGAGATTTCTTTATTAGGTTTACATGAAAGAGACAGTTGAGGACACAGTAACATAAAACTGCCATTTGAAAACATAGATTGCGGTCTTATGACTTAATTTTTGAAAAAGCAGCATAGTACTGCAGCCTTCAGAAGTAGTCAACAAACCGCAACTATGGGGCAAATTTCTGTGGACTAAAGCATAATGTAGTGTTAACATTTGAGTTTTCCTAGGAAGCAGACATCTGAGAGTTCGCTACACAGTATAGTGTGTTGTTCTTTTTCTAATCTACTGTTGAGACAGTACCCCTTTGTCCATTGTTGTCGAGACTGCATACCATTTCCTCTGAGTTGTACTCATTTCATGTTTTTCCTTCAAAATCAAGTGTTATTTTTTCCAGATAGGATATCAGTCTCTTAGGCAATGATGTTTGTATGAGAAACAGTGTAACCTTCAGAGACGAAATTAGTATCAAATATAAGATCCCCCCCTCCTCCCCCTGAGCTGGAACTTATGGTCATATGAGAACGTGACATGTTTGTTGTTGTTGTTGTTGTTGTTGTTGTGGTCTTCAGTCCTGAGACTGGTTTGATGCAGCTCTCCATGCTAATCTATCCTGTGCAAGCTTCTTCATCTCCCAGTAACTACTGCAACCTACAGCCTTCTGAATCTGCTTAGTGTATTCATCTCTTGGTCTCCTTCTACGATTTTTACCATCCACGCTGCCCTCCAATACTAAATTAGTGATCCTTTGATGCCTCAGAACATGTCCTACCAACCGATCCCTTCTTCTAGTCAAGTTGTGCCACAAATTTCTCTTCTCCCCAATCCTATTCAATACCTGCTCATTAGTTATGTGATCTACCCATCTAATCTTCAGCATTCTTCTGTAGCACCACATTTCAAAAGCTTCTATTCTCTTCTTGTCCAAACTATTTATCGTCCATGTTTCACTTCCATACATGGCTACACTCCATACAAATACTTTCAGAAACGACTTCCTGACACTGAAATCTATACTCGATGTTAACAAATTTGTCTTCTTCAGAAACGCTTTTCTTGCCATTGCCAGTCTACATTTTATATCCTCCCTGCTCCGACCATCATCAGTTATTTTTCTCCCCAAATAGCAAAACTCCTTTACTACTTTAAGTGTCTCATTTCCTAATCTAATTCCCTCAGCATCACCCGACTTAATTCACTACATTCCATTATCCTCGTTTTGCTTTTTTAGATTAGATTAGATTTACTTTCATTCCAATTGATCCGTAGTGAGGAGGTCCTCCAGGATGTGGAACATGTCAGAAGAACAACAATACATGACAAATATTTACAACTAAAACAAATAAGCTAATGTACCATTCCACAGGTCCCAAGTGGAATGATCGTCATTTTTTAATGAACACTAAGAGTCATTTTATAAATACTATTGCACTGAATTTAAAATAAAAAAGTTTTTTATTTATTTATAAGGTAAGAAACATGTAATACAACTACTGTAATACTTATTTACAATGAACACATTACTGCACTGAAATGGTGCAGAAGTTAGATTATACTTACACACTTACACACACCCAAGCACACACACACACACACACACACACACACACAAATTTTCAGTGAACACATTACTGCACTGAAATTGTGAAGAAGTTATGTTGTACTTATATACAAATCAGTTGGTTTTCCTAAGAAATTCATCAATGGAGTAGAAGGAGTTGGCCACCAATAAATCCTTTAGGCTTCTCTTAAACTGAATTTCATTGGTTGTTAAGCTTTTTATGGCTGCTGGCAAGTTATTGAAAATGTGTGTTCCTGAATAATGCACACCTTTTTGTACAAGACTAAGTGACTTTAAATCCTTGTGAAGATTATTCTTATTTCTAGTATTGATTCCATGAATTGAGCTGTTGGTTTGAAAAAGTGATATATTTTTAATGACAAATTTCATTAAGGAATAAATATATTGGGAAGCTGTAGTTAGTATCCCTAGTTCCCTAAACAGGCTTCTGCAGGATGTTCTTGAGTTCACACCACATATAATTCTTACTGCACGTTTTTGTGCCCGGAAAACTTTAGCTTGGCTTGATGAATTACCCCAGAAAATAATCCCATATGACATTATGGAATGAAAGTAAGCATAGTATGCCAGCTTTTTCATTTTTATATCCCCTATGTCTGACAAAATTCGCATTGCAAACAGAGATTTGTTAAGACGCTTCAGCAGTTCTGTGGTGTGCTCCTCCCAGTTGAATTTATTATCAAGCTGTAATCCCAAGAATTTAACACCGTCCACTTCTTCTATCTTCTTGTCATCATATGTTAGACATATACTCTTGGGACACCCCTTACAAGTTCTGAACTGCATGTAGTGTGTTTTTTCAAAGTTTAGTGACAAAGAATTGGCTAGGAACCAGTGATTAATGTCCACAAATATTTTATTGGCTGATCTTTCTAAGACTACACTTGATTTGCTATTTATTGCAATGTTTGTATCATCAGCAAACAAAACAAACTTGGCATCTGGTAATGTTACTGATGAAAGGTCATTGATATACACAAGAAAAAGTAAGGGCCCCAAAATGGAACCTTGTGGGACCCCACATGTAATTAGTTCCCAGTTGGATGATGCCTGATAGCTTGATACATGTCTCTTTCCTAATAACACCCTTTGTTTCCTGCCAGAGATATAAGATTTGAACCATTTTGCAGCATTTCCTGTTACACTATAATATTCTAGTTTACTTAAAAGGATATTGTGATTTACACAGTCAAATGCCTTTGACAGATCACAAAATATACCAGTTGCCTGCAATTTTTTGTCTAATGAATTAAGTACATTTTCACTGTAAGTGTAGATAGCCTTCTCAATATCAGAACCTTTTAGAAATCCAAACTGTGACTTTGACAGTATGTTATTTGAGATAAGATGGTTATGAAGACGACTGTACATTACTTTTTCGAAAATTTTTGAGAATGCTGGCAACTGTGAAATTGGACGGAAATTTGATGCTATTTCTTTATCTCCCTTCTTAAACAGTGGCTTAACTTCAGCATATTTCAGCCATTCGGGAAATATTCCACTGATAAACGACTGGTTACACAGATAGCTTAATATGTTACTTAGCTCAGAATCACATTCTTTAATTAACTTTGTTGATATTTCATCATACCCACTAGATGTTTTTGATTTTAAAGATTTTATGATGGACGTTATTTCTGTTGGGGTAGTGAGGGTCAAATTCATATTATGGAAGTTACTTGAAATGTCTGGTCTAAGGTAATCCATAGCAGCATCTACCGAACCTGACAACCCCATCTTTTCAGTAACAGTTATAAAATGTTTGTTAAAAAGTTCTGCAACACTATACACATCTGTCACCAATGCATCATTTACTCTTAATTCTATTTGTTCCTCTTCATGTCTGGTTCTACCGGTCTCCTCCTTCACTATATCCCATATTGTCTTTATTTTGTTATCTGATATGACTATCTTTTCCTTGTAATATATTTGCTTTGACATCCGTATTACAATCTTTAATATTTTGCAGTATTTCTTATAATGTGCTATAGCATCAACATTGGAAATGTTTCGGATTGACAGATACAGTTTTCTTTTTGTTTTACAAGATACCCCTATTCCTCGAGTAATCCATGGCTTCTTTGTAGACTTTGCTCTAACCTTGGTAAGTTTTGGGGGAAAGCAGTGTTCAAATAAGGTAAGCACTTTATTAGCAAAAATGTTATATTTTTCATTCATGCCATGAGCACTGTAAACATCAGTCCAGTGAATGTCTCTGAGGAGTGTCCTAAAATAATCAATTTTTGGCTTACTGATTACCCTCTTGAGCTCAGATTTAACAGATTTTATATCCTGTTCAGTATTAACATTTAACAGAAGGAACTGCATGTCATGGTCTTTTGTTAATGTTCATCTTATATCCTCCTTTCAAGACACTATCCATTCCGTTCAACTGCTCTTCCAAGTCCTTTGCTGTCTCTGACAGAATTACAATGTCATCGGCAAACCTCAAAGTTTTTATTTCTTCTCCATGGATCTTAATACCTACTCCGAATTTTTCTTTTGTTTCCTTTACTTCTTGCTCAATGTACAGATTGAATAACATTAGGGAGAGACTACAACCCTGTCTCACTCCCTTCCCAACCACTGCTTCCCTTTCATGTCCCTCGACTCTTATAACTGCCATCTGGTTTCTGTACAAATTGTAAATAGCCTTTCGCTCCCGGTATTTTGCCCCTGCCTGCCACCTTCAGAATTTGAAAGAGAGTATTCCAGTCAACATTGTCAAAAGCTTTCTCTAAGTCTACAAATGCTAGAAACGTAGGTTTGCCTTTCCTTAATCTAGCTTCTAAGATAAGTCATAGGGTCAGTATTGCCTCACGCGTTCCAATATTTCTACGGAATCCAAACTGATCTTCCCTGAGGTCAGCTTCTACTAGTTTTTCCATTCGTCTGTAAAGAATTCGCGTTAGTATTGTGCAGCCATGACTTATTAAACTGATAGTTCGGTAATTTTCACATCTGTCATCACCTGCTTTCTTTGGGATTGGAATTATTATATTCTTCTTGAAGTCTGAGGGTATTTCGCCTGTCTCATATATCTTGCTCACCAGATGGTAGAGTTTTGTCAGGACTAGCTCTTCCAAGGCTGTCAGTAGTTCTAATAGAATGTTGTCTACTCACGGGGCCTTGTTTCGACGCAGGTCTTTGTGCTCTGTCAAACTCTTCACGCAGTATCATATCTCCCATTTCATCTTCATCTACATCCTCTTCCATTTCCATAATATTTTCCTCAAGTACATCGCCCTTGTATAGACCATCTATATACTCCTTCCACCTTTCTGCTTTCCCTTCTTTGCTTCGAACTGGGTTTCCATCTGAGCTTTTGATATTCATACAAGTGGTTCTCTTTTCTCCAAAGGTCTCTTTAATTTTCCTGTAGGCAGTATCTATCTTACCCCTAGTGAGATAAGCCTCTACATCCTTACATTTGTCCTCTAGCCATCCCTGCTTAGCCATTTTGCACTTCCTGTCGATCTCATTTTTGAGACGTTTGTATTATTTTTTGCCTGCTTCATTTACTGCATTTTTGTATTTTCTCCTTTCATCAATTAAATTCATTATCTCTTTTGTTTCCCAAGGATTTCTACTAGCCCTCATCTTTTTACCTACTTGATCCTCTGCTGCCTTCACTACTTCATTCCTCAAAGCTACCCATTCTTCTTCTACTGTATTTATTTCCCCCATTCCTGTCAATTGTTCCCTTATGCTCTCCTTGAAACTCTGTACAACGCCTGGTTCTTTCAGTTTATCCAGGTCCCATCTCCTTAAATTCCCACCTTTTTGCAGTTTCTTCAGTTTTAATCTACAGTTCATAACCAATAGATTGTGGTTAGAGTCCACATCTGTCCCTGGAAATGTCTTACAATTTAAAACCTGGTTCCTAAATCTCTGTCTTACCATTATATAATCTATCTGATACCTTTTAGTATCTCCAGGGATCTTCCATGTATACAACCTTCTTTTATGATTCTTGAACCAAGTGTTAGCTATGGTTAAGTTGTGCTCTGTGCAAAATTCTACCAGACAGCTTCCTCTTTCATTTCTTACCCCCAATCCATATTCACCTACTACGTTTCCTTCTCTCCCTTTTCCTACTACCAAATTCCAGTCATCCATGAGTATTAAATTTTCGTCTCCCTTCACTATCTGAATAATTTCTTTTATTTCATCATATATTTCTTCAAATTCTTCGTCATCTGCAGAGCTAGTTGGCATATAAACTTGTACTACTGTGGTAGGTGTGGGCTTCGTGTCTATCTTGGCCACAATAATGCGTTCACTATGCTGTTTGTAGTAGCTTACCTGCACTCCTATTTTTTTATTCATTATTAAACCTACTCCTGCATTACCCCTATTTGATTTTGTATTTATAACCCTGTATTCGCCTGACCAAAAGTCTTGTTCCTCCTGCCACTGAACTTCACTAATTCCCACTATATCTAACTTTAACCTATCCATTTCCCTTTTTAAATTTTCTAACCTACCTGCCCGATTAAGGGATCTGACATTCCATGCTCCGATCCGTAGAACGCCAGTTTTCTTTCTCCTGATAACAACGTCCTCCTGAGTAGTCCCCGCCCGGAGATCTGAATGGGGGACTATTTTACCTCCGGAATATTTTACATAGAGGACACTATCATCATTAAACCATAGAGTAAAGCTGCATGCCCTCGGGAAAAATTACGGCCATAGGTTCCCCTTGCTTTCAGCCGTTCACAGTACCAGCACAGCAATGCTGTTTTGGTTAGTGTACAAGGCCAGATCAGTCAATCATCCAGACTGTTGCCCCTGCAACTACTGAAAAGGCTGCTGCCCCTCTTCAGGAACCACACGTTTGTCTGGCCTCTCAACACATACCCCTCCGTTGTGGTTGCACCTACGGTACGGCTATCTGTATCGCTGAGGCACGCAACCTCCCCACCGACGGCAAGGTCCATGGTTCATGGGGGGATGGAACATGACATAGTGCTGTCTATTACACTGACCAAAGTCATATAATGTATAGACTCCTCAGCTGAACCAGTGACACATGAAACTTTTTGTTAACCTGCAAAAACAACATTTTAGAGCAATTTTCAAATTAAAGGCCTTCCGTATTAAAGGTTTATTATTTAATTATATGAAAGTTGACCATACAGTTTTTGGTTTAATGAATGAGTTTTAAAAGAATAATATTGAAATATAATGAAAATAATTGAATCAGTCAACACAATTTATTGACACTATGACCAACTATTTCTTTTTAAATAACAAAAAATTAAAAATATGTAAAATAAGGGAAAGGCAATCACTCACCTGTAGCAGATCAATGTGTGGAGCACAGAAACATGTAACAGAGAACAGCATTCAACTAGCTTTTGAGCACTCTCACTTTTTCAAGTAGATGTACACTCATGCATACGACAGCCAAACATACACTATGATTTGCTGTCTGTGTGAATATGTGTACTTCTGCTAGGAAAAGAGCCATTGCTCGAAAGCTATTGTGAATACTGTTTTGAGTCCTTGCCTTTCCCTTATTATACTTATTGATCCATCCAGGAATTTCCATTATTGTTAAAAATTTGATATTCAGGTACAATTGAAAATAAGCAAACATGTTTTTAGACAAATGCAAAAGGGATGTAACCAATTTTACTTATGTTTAATTAAAAACCATACTTCCCCAAACAGCAGCCTGAAAATGAAAGTTTCAGGTAATCTTATTGGTCATTGGTTTGCACCTACACTTTGTACTAATTTATAATTTCTTCATAAGTTACATCACTTTCAATAACAAGCAAAGTAAAACTTTGAGCCTAAAGCATTGAGGCTCGAAGCCTGTTTTTGATCAAATTCAATTTTGAAACTGAACTCTTCCATCATATTTTTGTGACCATAAGTGACAAGCATATTCTTCAGGTGACCTCAGTGGAAGGAAAATCTGAAAACCATATTGCTCTCCTTGTATCATGCCCTTGGGTACAAACAGTGTTAAAGAATGAAAACAGTTCAACGTTCATCCAAGATAAGATTAAAGATGACATTATTACACAACAGAAAGAAGTGGATTTTCTACTCTCTAGAGATGCATGAAAGCACATTATTACTTCATGGAAATGCAAACTGGTTACACCATGACACCATGAATTGCTCTTCTATCTGCAAATACACCCCCCCCCTTTTTTCCCTGTCCTCTTGAACCATGGACCTTGCCATAGATGGCTGTACCACACAAGATGGCGGCGTGTGTAGATATCCGCGATTTTACTCCAAAAATAAGTTACAGTGAAGCCGTTAAAAATTCGTGTGTAAGGTGCAAAAGTGAATTATTAAAGTATAATGAGCGTATTGCTAGTTTACAATGTGTAATCAGCAGTCTAAGAATAGAAATCGACAGCCTGAAGTCCGAAAATATGGAACTGAAGTCGAAGCGAAACATGGATCCATTGCTTCAAGACTGACAGAAGGACAAAAACTTTTGCCAGAACATGGCTACATTGGTGCAAAATGACGCTGGTAAATCATCAGAATGGAAGGTAGTACACAACAAGCGTCAAACAATCGGCACTAAAACTTCATCTACAGCAAATGTTTCGAGGTTCGAGAATGTAAACAATTTTGATGTACTTTGTTCTAGTAATAGTCCCACAGAAAGTGAAAACCATCGTAAGAAGAGTGTACCGATAAACTATTGGAAAAAAGTTAGGTTTGATCTTCCAAAGCCACAACGTTCAGTTAACAGCAATGAAAGTGGCAGTGGTGTGATCCAGTCTGCTGTGAGTGAAACATCAACAAATCGTTTTCACATTTTCGCTGATAGTCATGGTAGGGGCATGGCTGATATGGTGAAAAGCAGTTTTAATGCTGCCGACGTTTGTGGAATTGTGAAGCCAGGTGCTAAACTTCAAGAAGTTGTAGCGGGGTGTGATCCTGAAAAAGTAAAAAACGAGTGTGTGATCTTAATAGGTGGCTCAAGCAACGTTGCCTGCAACGAAGGGAATGATGTCATACAGTCGCTCAGGAAGAAAATATCGGTGCTTCCTCAGTCTAAGGTATTTGTTGTGAACATTCCAGAGAGACATGACTTAATTCCACAGTCCTGTGTAAATGAGGCTATCGCACAAACGAACTCTAAGTTAGCAAAGTTGTGTAAGCGTTTTAAAAATACTTGTGTTCTAGATATAAGCAGTTTTGGACGAGAATTATTTACAAGACACGATATGCACCTGAACAGATCAAGAAAAAAGCATTAGGTACCCTCTTAAAAACAAAAATATTGGAAGAAGTCCACAAATGTACCCCAAAGTTGGAACCAATCGCACTTAAATGGCTCCAGCCATCAAGTCAGACTCGGCTTCAAACTCAAATGTTTCAGGAAATTGTTAGTAATGAACGTACTGTGTCTGTAGCTACAGATAATTTTTTAGGCAAAAGTTTACATCTGTCTCTAATTCCAAGGAAATGACGATTTTTCACCAAAATGTGGGAGGACTTGGTAATAAAGTAAATGACATTACTGTTCTGTTAGAGGAACCACAAGGAATAAAAGATACTGATGTATTATGTTTTAGTGAACATCATGTGAAAGATATTGAAAGGTTACAGCTAAGTGGTTACTGTCAGGCAGCGCATTACTCGGAAATACGGAAGTGTCCGATCCCGCCCGTCTGCTTTGACCCATGACGTCACACATATGGCTGAAACGACCATAAACCAAAATTCCAATATGGCGCATATGAAGTCGGTACGTACACATTATGAGGACGAAAATACATCGAGAAACAAACACACACACTTTCCACAAAAAGCCTAATGACACTAACGGGACAAGTGTGGGAAATGGGGTGTTTTTCGGTGTGGGCAAACTTAATATAAACAAATTTAGACACCAACCTCCATACAAAACGACGAAAAAAACCGACATCACAAAACTCCCCAAATACCACTAAACACAATATCATCTGGAATCGGACACTTCCCTTGACCTATATAGTTCAACAGCAGCTCCCGATCGCATAAATTAGGGTCAAACACTTCCCTTGACCGAGCGAGGTGGTGTAGTGGTTAAACACTGGACTCAAATTCGGGAGGACCACGGTTCAATCCCGCGTCTGGCCATCCTGATTTAGGTTTTCCGTGATTTCCCTAAATCGCTCCAGGCAAATGCCGGGATGGTACCTTTGAAAGGGCACAGCCGACTTCCATCCTAGTCCTTCCCTAATCCGATGAGACCGATGATCTCGCTGTCTGGTCTCCTTCCCAAACAACCCAACCCAACTTCCCTTGGCCTGTATAGCTCAAAAACATCTCTCGATACCAATATCAACATACACAGCCCCACATTGGGATCGAACACTTCCCTTGACCTGCGCACTGTTAATTTTATCCGTCATATCCATTCCTGAAAAAAAACTACAACCGATTAATTTGACTAAAATTACCACACGATGTACAGCGAACAACACTAAATTAACCTTCACACAAAATCGTTAACTCACTGAAATGAATTCCACTACAAAACAGACCCGACACTCAAACAGAGCCCATTACACCACACAAACGAAAACCCTGAACATACCACCAGAGAGCACAATGAACCACAACACAACAACATCTACAAACATGCCACACTCACAAACCAAACTCCGCGCCGTCATGACGTCACACACGACAACACCCTTACGTCACGGGTCAAAGCCGACGCGTGGGATCGGACTCTACTGTCGACCCCATTACTCTAGAACCATCATGGAAAAAGGTGGAGTGGTAATTTATGTAAAAAACAACATATCTTACAATGCATTAGATTTAAAGAGCCATTGTATAGAGCAACAAATTGAAGTATGTGGTGTTGAGATTACTGTAAATGACTTCACGGCTGTAGTGTTAGCACTGTATAGATCTCCCCCGGGGAATTTGAATATATTTGTTAAGCACTTAGATTCTTTATTATCCATACTCTACTCAAAGTCCAAGGACTTGATAATTACTGGTGACTTTAATGTTGATTTCCTAAATGAGAGCAATAGTAAAGCTGATTTAGTACATTTAATGGAGTCTTATAATCTGATGGCAATAGTAGATTTCCCAACTAGGGTTCCTGTTAACAGTAAAAGTCTGATAGATAATATATTTATAGACAAGTCTAAATGCAATGAGATCACTGTGCATCCAATCCTTGGCCTTTCTGATCATGGTGGTCAATTGCTTAGGCTCAATTACATCAGTGTGTGCAACAGTTCCGAGGATTCTTGGAAATCTTTTAGGACAATAAATGAACAGGGCCTTAAAAAATTCAATGATAGCCTAAAAGAGATAGATTGGACCCCAGTTTATAGGGAAACAGGTGTAAACAAAAAGTACAATTCATTTTTAAATGAATTCATGTCTGTATTTGAGTCCATCTTTCCCAAAAAAAGTAGTTAGAAATAGTCATATAGGCAATGCCAAGAAGTCTTGGATCACTACAGGGATAATAACATCTTGTAGAACAAAGAGGATGTTATACTGTTCTCTCAGGACTTTTAATGATCCAAAGAAACGACAAGACTACAAACTGTACTGTAGCATTCTCAAGAAGGTTATAAATAAATCTAAAAGGATGTGCATAAAATTAGAAATTGAAAGCACAGAAAATAAAATTAAAACTATATGGAATGTAATAAAGAGGGAAACTGGCAGGACAACAGGGAACATGTCTCAGGTAGAGATTAAAACAGGGGACAGTATCATTAAGACTGTAAAGCTAAATGGCTCTTCTGGAGAACCTGCCTCATCTGAATGGGGCACGATAACATGTGGTGTGCCTCAAGGCTCAGTTTTGGGCCCACTGCTTTTCCTCATCTTTATTAATGATCTTCCTCTTTGTTCTGAGACAAACAGCAAACTTACCCTGTTTGCCGATGATACCACAATTCTAATTGATGATTTGATTGATCATGATCTTGAACAAACTACAAATACTGTTTTTAATGACAGCTTAAATTGGTTCTCCTCAAATGGTCTCTCACTCAATGCAGATAAAACTCATTATATGAGGTTCCATACATCACAAAGTAATCCCGATGAAATTAACATAAAATGTAGAGATCAACCAATACAGAAAGTTGAAGATACAAAATTCCTGGGTGCTTACATAGACAGTAAATGTAATTGGTCAGTTCACATTCTTCATCTATGTAAAAAACTTAGCTCGGCAACATTTGCATTACGGGTAATTTCTTCAGTGGCTGAAGTTGACACTATTAAGGTTGCCTACTTTGGCTACTTCCACTCATTGATGTCATATGCTATCATATTCTGAGGGAACCAACCACTCACAAAAAAAGTTTTCACCATCCAAAAAAAAAGCGATCAGAATAATGTGTGGGGTCCATCAAAGACACTCTTGCAAGCACTTGTTTCGGAAGATAGGTATACTAACAACTGCCTCACAGTATATTTTTTCCTTGCTGACCTTTGTGTGCAAAAATTATTCCATCTACCAAGACAACAGTAAATTCCATGGTTATAACACCAGAAACAAAGACAATCTACATTTCGAAATGAAACGTCTCACTCTGGTACAAAAAGGAGTTTACTACTCCAGCATTAAGCTGTTCAATGCTCTACCACTACATATCAAATGTGTTCATACAGAACTGCCAAAATTTAAACAAGTTCTTAAAGATTACCTGACAGAGAAATCTTATTATACTGTGGATGAATATCTGAAAGAAAATGTATACCATCACTAAACTTATTGTGTCTAGAAGTAGTTCAATTGATTTTATTGTGCATTTGGGCATTAGCACACTTTTTGTAACAACAGATTGGCTGTACATGTATTTACTCTTGTAGGCCTAATATCTGATTTAACTTTGTGCTCTTATCTTTAACCTTTATTTGAAACTCCTTTTTCTGTTAAATGGTTATGATGTTATCTAGCTGACATTGTACCTGTTACTGTATTTATAGTATGTCTTACTTAAAATACGTACAATTTGCCATTGAATTGCCCTTGTATTTATTGTAAGTTTAAATTGAAACCTGTTAAATTTGACACGTTCCATATCCTTGTGATTGACTCACTAACTGGATCTACGGAACAAGAAATAAATAAATAGGTGCAATCACACTTGTGGACTATCTGTGGAAAGGACAGACCTACATGGTTTCTCAAGAGTGGCAACAAACCTTTCAGTAATTGCAGAGGCAATAATCTGGATGATTGACTGATCTGGCAGTGTCGTGTTAGCCAGAGTGGTTTTGCTATGTCAATACTGTGAACATTTGAAAGGGGGAAACTCCAGCTATTATGTTTTCTGAGGATATGAAGTTCTGCTCTATGGCTTAATCATATTGGCATCGTCCTGGGTAAAAGAGCCTAGGGGGAAATCTCCCTCATTTGAATCTCCTAGTGGGGTCTGTTCCAGTGGATGCTATCACCAAGAAAAACAAAACTGTTGTATATTGCATCCCTTAATAAGGTGGATAGAATACAGAGTTTAAAAAAGTGAGAAGAGGACATATACACTCCTGGAAATTGAAATAAGAACACCGTGAATTCATTGTCCCAGGAAGGGGAAACTTTATTGACACATTCCTGGGGTCAGATACATCACATGATCACACTGACGGAACCACAGGCACATAGACACAGGCAACAGAGCATGCACAATGTCGGCACTAGTACAGTGTATATCCACCTTTCGCAGCAATGCAGGCTGCTATTCTCCCATGGAGACGATCGTAGAGATGCTGGATGTAGTCCTGTGGAACGGCTTGCCATGCCATTTCCACCTGGCGCCTCAGTTGGACCAGCGTTCGTGCTGGACGTGCAGACCGCGTGAGACGACGCTTCATCCAGTCCCAAACATGCTCAATGGGGGACAGATCCGGAGATCTTGCTGGCCAGGGTAGTTGACTTAAACCTTCTAGAGCACGTTGGGTGGCACGGGATACATGCGAACGTGCATTGTCCTGTTGGAACAGCAAGTTCCCTTGCCGATCTAGGAGTGGTAGAACGATGGGTTCGATGACGGTTTGGATGTACCGTGCACTATTCAGTGTCCCCTCGACGATCACCAGTGGTGTATGGCCAGTGTAGGCGATCGCTCCCCACACCATGATGCCGGGTGTTGGCCCTGTGTGCCTCGGTCGTATGCAGTCCTGATTGTGGCGCTCACCTGCACGGCGCCAAACACGCATACGACCATCATTGGCACCAAGGCAGAAGCGACTCTCATCGCTGAAGACGACACGTCTCCATTCGTCCCTCCATTCACGCCTGTCGCGACACCACTGGAGGCGGGCTGCACGATGTTGGGGCGTGAGCGGAAGACGGCCTAACGGTGTGCGGGACCGTAGCCCAGCTTCATGGAGACGGTTGCGAATGGTCCTCGCCGATACCCCAGGAGCAACAGTGTCCCTAATTTTGCTGGGAAGTGGCGGTGCGGTCCCCTACGGCACTGCGTAGGATCCTACGGTCTTGGCGTGCATCCGTGCGTCGCTGCGGTCCGGTCCCAGGTCGACGGGCACGTGCACCTTCCGCCGACCACTGGCGACAACATCGATGTACTGTGGAGACCTCACGCCCCACGTGTTGAGCAATTCGGCGGTACGTCCACCCGGCCTCCCGCATGCCCACTATACGCCCTCGCTCAAAGTCCGTCAACTGCACATACGGTTCACGTCCACGCTGTCGCGGCATGCTACCAGTGTTAAAGACTGCGATGGAGCTCCGTATGCCACGGCAAACTGGCTGACACTGACGGCGGCGGTGCACAAATGCTGCGCAGCTAGCGCCATTCGACGGCCAACACCGCGGTTCCTGGTGTGTCCGCTGTGCCGTGCGTGTGATCATTGCTTGTACAGCCCTCTCGCAGTGTCCGGAGCAAGTATGGTGGGTCTGACACACCGGTGTCAATGTGTTCTTTTTTCCATTTCCAGGAGTGTAATAAGGTAAATACAGAGTAATTAACACAGTTAAATAGGCGTAATGTTTTTGTGTTTTTATTGTGTTTCAATTTTTTACTCATGCAAACTGCTAACAGTACATTCTTCAAAGTAATCCTTATTTTTATATGAAGCTTATTAGGGATGTCAATGCTGATGACACTTTGTTCTTACCCACCTAGGGTTTTGCATTCATCAGTTTTGTTTAGTTGCCCCTTACGATTCCAAAATACTTTGTAGATCCCCATTCCTATACTTGACATATTGCTGTGCACACTTGGGACTATAACATGTCATTGTCCTAACTCTTCTTTGTTCTCTGCAATTTCAAAAAGTGAATTCTTCATCACCTCAAAATAGGGGTTTTGCACCATGATTGAGAGGATGCTGTACCTTTTTGGAATGCAACATAGTATTAAAACACACTTTTTATTTTAATTTTTTTTTCATCATGCAGGCTGCAGCATAGATAAACAGCAAATAAATGCCATCCAATATCTGACAAGATCTTCACTTTTTGTGATGCAGTTTTGTGAACTGATTTCAAATCTGAAAACCGTTTTGCTCTCCTTATGCCAAGTTTAGAAGGTGTCAACAAAATGTTTATTCTTTGTAGAACACCACTCAACAGAAATTATAATGTTTTTGTTTTTCCATACAATGCCATAAACAACTAAAACACCTTGTGAGGAACTCCAGTGAAACTGTCCTTCAAATAAGATTTTTCAATGCATTGAAATACTGTCAAGTTTAATTACCATCATAAATCAAGCCCTTGGATACAAACAGTGTCAAGGAATGAAAACAGTTCATCATTCATCCAAGGCAAGATTAAAGGTAATATTATTACACAACAGAATGGAGTGGATTTTCTACACACTAGAGATGCATGAAAGCTTATTATTGCTTCATGCAAATGCAAGCAGGTTACACCAAGAATTGCCCTTCTATCTGCAAATATCCCCCCCCTTTCTCCCTGCCCTCTTGAACCATGGACCTTGCCACAGTGGGGTTGTCTGCAAGCTTAAAAAATAGATACCTGTACCATAGGTGCAATCACACTTGTGGACTATCTGTGGAAAGGCCAGACTAACATGGTTTCTCAAGAGTGGCAACAAACCTATCAGTAGTTGCAGGGGCAACAGTCTGGATGATTGCCTGATCTGGCGTTGTAGTGTTAGCCAGAGTGGCTTTGCTATGTCAATACTGTGAACATTTGAAAGGGGGAAACTCCAGCCATTATGTTTTCTGAGGATATGAAGCTCTGCTCTGTGGCTTAATCAGGTTGGCATCATCCTGGGTAAAATAGCCCCCCTAACTCCCCCCATTTGAATCTCTGAGTGGGGTCTGTTCCAGTGGATGTCATCACCAAGAAAAACAAAACTGTTGCATATTGTATCCCTTAATAAGGTAGGTAGAATACAGAGTTTAAAAAAGCGAGAAGAGCACATATGATCAGGTAAATACAGAGTAATTAATGCAGTCAAATAGGTGTAATGCGAAAATAGGTGTAATAATGAATACAAAAATAGGAATGTGGGTAAGTAACTATGAACAGCATAGTGAATGCTTTATCACAGCCCATTGCAACAGTATCTGCAGATGAAGAAGATATTGAAAGAATAAATAACTGGCAAAAGAATTATCCTGTTTGTCAAGGGAAACATAAATTTGTTATTCGAGAGTGGAATTTGATAACAGAAGAAGGAAGAGAAGGAAAACCTTGACTGCTGGAAAGAAATGAAAGGGGAAGCTATCTTATATAACTGTGCATAGACCATAGTTTAATCATTGTTAACCCTTGGTTTAAGAATGATGTAGGAAAAAGATAGTACAGATGAAAGAGACTTGGAGACACTGCATAGTTTGCCTGCTCACATAATGGCGAGACAGATTTTGAAACAAGATTTTAAACTGCAAAACATTTCCAGGGATGTGTGTGGATTCTAATAATATTTTATTGGTTATGAACTGTGGAGTAAAACTGAAGAAAGGGAGGAAATTGAAGAGATGAGGAGGATCTGGATAAATTGAAAGAAGTACATTATTGTGAGTTTTAAAGAAGCATCAGACAATGGTTGACTGAAACAAGGAAAAGGGAAATATAAAAATGAAGCAGGCAAAAGGGATTACAAATAATTTACAAAGTGCAAAATGGCTAGAGGAGAAAAACAGAGTTGTAGAAGCTTGTATGACTATGGGAAAGAAGGGCATCACAAAACAAACTTGAAGAAAATATTACAAAAAGCGAAGAGGGAATACATGAAGATGAGATGGGAGATACGATATGGCAAAAAAATCTGATAGATCATTGAAAGACCTAATTGAAAACAAGGCCCCTGGAGTGGACAACATTCCTCAGAATTATAAAGGTGCTTCAGAGAATGTAACATGTCAAAACTATAGCACCTAGTAATCAAGATATGATGCTGGTGAAATATCCTAAGACATCAAGCTGGAGCACTGATGCCAACCATCAATTTGTAGAGCTCTTGTGACAAGATACCTTAGTTGCCATACCTAAGAAAGCTGCTGGTAGAAGTGCTGGCAGCTTGAAATACCTCAACTGCAAGACTTGGTAGCTTGTCTGCAAATGTGCAACACCTTTCTGTGACCTCAGCATGTATGGTTTATGTATCAGCAAACTTGTCTTACTTAAGGATTCTAGTTGCTGTGCATTGTGTGTGGGGCTGGTAGCAAGAATTTTATGAGCATCTTCTTTCCCAGTGTGTGTCAAAAATTATCAACCAATTGTTACTAAAATAGTGCATTATGCATATAACATTTTTTTATGTACAACAATAATCAAAATACAGTTCTTTAGGATCTCTCTTAACCCTCAAGCCAGTGCACTTTGTACTTTGTACACATGTCAAGAACAGCTGTCCTTATGTTACCAAGATAAACACGTGTATCAGCAGTATTACAGTTAAGTTAAAGTTTAATGAAACAATGATAAAATAAACTTACATTATATGAGCTAAATTAAACAATATAAAGTAAACTTTCATGATATTGCCCTATTACTGCATACATGTGTTACCTCATACTAATGACCCACCCACAGTATTAAACAACACAGTTGTATCAAATAGCAGCCAATCAACTTATTTGACTGCTAATGATCTTGGAGACAACTGCATCATTGTGGGATTGTGGCACTAGCTCGGAATCTGACTTATTTTCTTGCTCATATTGTAATTTTTTTCTCACCTAGCTCTGTTTATTTTATATTACTGCTTCAGTCTTGGATTTATGACAACACACAATATTGCAATATTGGCTGAAACAGTTATGAAGGAATAGATACGGGCTTGCAATCGTAAAACAATAATGGAATATTACAACACAATGTTATTTGTGCTTGGTGTAATTTATACATAAGCATGCCCACTTGAGGGTTAATAAGAGGAAAAAGTCATCTACATCTGTAGTGTGCAAACCACCTTACCGTGTGGGGCAAATGGTACTTCCGGTATCATTATCTGATCCCCATTTCCCTGTTCCATTCTAAATGGTGTGCAGCAAGAATGATTATTGCTAAATCTCTGTATTTGCTCTAATTTCTTGAATTTTCCATTTCGTGAGATGTGGGAAGAGGTAAAATGTTGCCCCAATCTTCCAGAACTGTACTCTCTTGGCTTTTCAATTGTAAACCCCTCCATACTATACAACACCTCTCTTGTAGAGTTGATCACTGGAGTTTGTTGAGCACCTCCTAATGCTTTTGCACCAACTAAACGATCCCATGATGAAACATGTTGCTCTTCATTGGATCTTGCTTTTCTCTCTTCGATTGACAGACTGATGAGCAATAGTTGAAAATTGGTCTTTCAAGTATTTCATAAGCCACTTTTTTTGTGAATGAATTACATTTGCCTCAGACTTTTCCTCTTAATTTCAGCTTGGCATCTGATATTCATGCTATTTATTTCATGTGGTCATTCCACTTTAGTTCACTCTGGATCATTACTCCTAGGTAGTTTATGTAGTTACTATTTCCAGAGATTTGTCACCAATAGCATAATTGTATACAGCAGTGGATTTCTTCTATATATGTGCAATATGTTACACTTATTTACATTCAGGGTCAACTGCTAGTCTCTGCACCATTCATCGATCATCTGCAAGTCTCCAGTCAGTTCATTAATATTTTGGAGTTGCTACCTTCTTATAGACAACAGCATCATCCACAGTCGGCCTCGGGGATCTTCTGACTTCACCCACAAGATCATATAGTCCTGTCACACTTCCTTGGGGTACGTTTGAATTGATATTTTATATCTCTTGATTTTATACCTTTAAGAGTGACCTGTTGAGTTGTATCTGCAAGGAAGTCTGGAGCCCAGTCACAAATCTGGTCCAATACTCAGCAAGCTCATATTTTGCAATGAAATGACAGTGTGGAACTGTATCAAATGCCTTTTTGAACTCAAAGAGCATGGCACCAACCTTAGAGCCAATGTATATGGTTCTGTGGATCACACGGATGAACAGAGTGATATTAGTTTTGCAAGATCTCTATTTGCGAAATCCGTAATGATTTTTGTTGAGATTTTCATTTTCCAAAGAAATCAATACCATGACAAAACCTGTTCCAAATTCTACAACAGATTGATATCAGTGACATAGACCAATAATTACGTGCATCTGTCCTAAGACCCTTCTTGAAAATGGGAATGATCTGCACTTTTTCGAGTCACTAAGTACCTTTAGATAAACTGCTGTTAGAAGGGGAGCCAAGTTCTTTCATATAATCTCTGTAGAATTTTACAGGTATCTCATCTGGTCCAGATGCCTTTCCATTACTAACTGAGTGTAGTTGCTTTTCTGTTCTGCCACCACTTACCTCAATATTTGCCATTTCTGCATTTGGTGGTGATCAAAACAGTATTACAGTCTCCTGAGTAAAATACTTTCAAAAGACCGAATTCAGTATTTTGGCCTTCTCTCTGTCATTTTCCATTTCGGTGCCAGTATGATCACTGAGTAACTAAATATATGATTTTAATCAGCTTACTGATTTTTACATAAGGAAAAAATTCTTAATGTTTTTAGTCAGATCAATGTATAAAATTTGACTTTCAGATTTATTGAATGCTCCTCTCATTGCTCTCCATGCGCTTATTTTCAGTGTCAATTTTGTTTGTGATCTGGATTTTGACTTCACTTAAATCTGTGATGAAGCTCTCATAGCTTCTGCTGGAACTTTTCAACTACATTGGGTCTTTCCCATCCCTTATAACCTTGCTCAGAACATACCGGCCTAAGGCATACTGAATGATGATTTTTGAATTTTGTCTACACCTTCAGCCTCAGAACTGAACACATAATCTTAACTTCTCAGATATCTTGCAGTTTGTATCCTGTCATTCTTGCTAAACAAAAACATTTTCCTATCTTTCTTAGCATTACTTACAACATTCATTGTCACTGATGCTACCATATCTGTATAATCAATGATGTCTTCCACTGCATTAGCTGATTCGAAAAGTTCAGGTTAGTTTGTTGCTGTTCCCCTGATGAGTTGTTTATCTATCTGCTCGAAGCAATTTTTGGACAAGACATTCAAGATAATGTCACACTAATCTCTGTCTCTGGTATTAGTTTTGATCATGTGAGACTCCTATTCTGTAGTTGGCAAATTGAAGTCTCCTTCTATTACCACAGTGTGATCACGAGAATTATTCCTGACATTATGTAAGTTCTCTCTGAAGTTTCCTACCACTATAGTTCCAGACACAGGCCACCTATAAAAGCATCCAGTTACCATTTCTGATGCCTAACTTAACCCAGATTATTTCACATTCAGAATCCCTAATAATCTCAGTAAATTTTACTGAATTCTTTGCTGCAATAAATATGCCACCACCAGTGGTGTCTAACCTCTTCTTGTAATATATATTCCTATCTGTATTTAGGATTTCATTGCTATTCAGTTTGATGTGTTTCCTCTGTCCACTTTCTCTAAAGAAGTGAAAGTTTTCACAGAAGTGACTTAACTGAATTAATTAAATTAAATGACATACATAATAAATGCATGTAACAATCGCCATGAGAGTACAACATTTTATGTTGATAAGTGACTCTGTTGTCACATTAGGTTCGTGTTTCCTCAAGAAGGTACATACGTTCAGTACAGAAAGCTGTATGAGAATACTTGACTTTTTTCTTTTTTATCGCCATCGATTAAAACAGTACATCAGGGACTATGCCCGAATGGTATTGAAAATCAACAGTGTCATTGTATGATCAATGACCTGTCAGCATGGCTTGTTCAAAGACAAATTAATGCCTGAGCACAGTAAGTGTTTGGTCATTACTTCTCCCAAGAATTTGTTGCAGAGTTTTGTGTTATGGCCATGGAATATTGCAAAAAATAGTCAATACGTGCATATCCATGTCAAAAGCCAAGGAAAGGAAAGTATTTTTTAAGTGATAAAATTGGTATCTGTTACAAACATGAGTTTAATCTTACTAAGGCCACCAAAAAATAAGGACAGAGGCAGACACTTACAGAATAACTCAATTCCGCAGTGCAGAAGACATGATAGAAGTGAGCTAACACTTAAAAAAGAAAACAATAGAACTACAACATCATTGCCGAGTGTCCAGAAATTTCTGATATGAAATACAGATCACTGATGTCTTTCATAGGATACTTGTGTTTTACAGAATCAATTTAAATGAAATATGTGTATATATATATATAATTAAAAAAAAGGAAAGATGCACATATGCACTAGAGCTAGGGTACCCTTAATATCACTAAGAAAAACGTGTCTACTTTATAAACAAACATCTCAGCTACCAGTTACAACCAGCTTCCTGTTCTTAATGCTATTTGGGCATTATTACTGTAAACAAGGGATGATTATAGGACTTAATTATTGATGCTCCATGACCTAAAAAAGGATCCATGCGCAAGTAACATGTATCCTGCTACCCTAGGAGCCATTTCCTGCATGCAGTGCATGACTGATCTATTAAGTGAGATTAACCACCTAACAGCACAGGTTGAGAAATTCCCACCCATTATTGTTTGAGCCTCCCATTGTGCTCCAACCCAGAGGATCATGACTGACTCTGGATACGATGCAACAAATAGCAAGCTGAGCTCCCATTGCATGTTCACCAAATTAGCCAACTGACAATAGCAACTGCAGATGGCTTCAGAACCCTTCCCAAATAATTTGTTCAGGTCCTGCCTGCAATAGATGCGAATCCATTTAACATTCTTATTCAAGATCAGCTTTTCCATCTGTAAAGAGAGAGAGAGAGAGAGAGAGAGAGAGAGAGAGAGAGAGAGAGAGAGAGAGAGAGAAGGTGGTGTTTTTTTTTTTTTTTTTTGAGTACTACTACATATGACACTTGTGGGTGAATAAACTTGTAGATATAACAAAGGAACCTCCCAGGACTCAAATGACCTCTGTATTGACACAGCATGTAAGACATCTTTTTATTTAATAGTTGCTGGTTTTACATATGACCTGCACCCAAGAAACAATTGCAAGCCTCTGTTTCATAGTTATTATTGTTGTTAAAATCCGGAGTGCATTAATAGAATTTTTCCCTTCATTTATAAACAGTTATCTGTACAGTTGTGAAGTGTACCACCATATTATACTAAATAACTAATTAAAAATAAGAAAAAGTAGTCATCATCATCATCATCATCTTGGACAGTTTCCAGCCTCTGGCCAGGTCTGTATGGAACGTATGCCTCTCCATCATCTTCTGTCTTGCCACCATCTCTCCGTCTTCGCCTTGGTCCAGTCTTCTCCTTTCTTCTAGATGCATTCCTCCACTCCTTTCAGCCATCTGTCTCTCAGTCTTCCTCTTGGTCTCTTTCCTTCCAGTTTCATCTCGTGTACCCTTCTGGGTATCCTCTTCTCCTCCATTCTCTTAATGTGTCCATACCATCTCAGGCTTGATTTCTCTATCTCACCCTGTAATGTTTCCACCTTCATTAACTCTCTAATCCTATCATTTTTAACCTGTCTATCTTTGACACTCCAATACTGTTTCTCAAGAATTTCATTTCACTAGCTTGTACTCTGCTTTTCTCTCTTCCTTTCATAACCCAGGTTTCTGATGCATATGTCAGGATTGGGACATAGTATGACTGGTATATAACCTTTTTACTGATTTGGGGTACATTGTTGCTCCATATCAGGCTTCTGACACGCTTCTGCTTTTCTCCCCTGCTCATTTACTTCTCTGTCGTTTTTTCCCTCTTCCTGTATCAGGCTTCCAGGGTACTTGAAACTCTCTACTCTTCTCAATCGTTCCCCACCAATTGTTATGCCCATTGTTCCTCTCTCTTTCTTTCTTGTTTTGATAATCATCTCGCTCTTACTTATAATAAATTTCATCCCATATTCTTGGACTGTTCGTTCCCATACGTCCAACTGCTCTTGTACTTCCTCATCCTTATTCCCCCAAATCATCAGATCATCTGCAAACACCATAGCTTTCATATTCCTTTCAGCAATTACTTTTGCTAATGTACTCATTATATCATCCATCACTACAATGAAGAGTAATGGTGAAAGTGCACTTCCCTGCCTCAAGCCATTCTTCTGTTCAATCCAAGCTAATCTCTCTCTCCTCCTACTATCGCACAGCTCACACTTCCATGGTACATTTCCTTTATCCTCCAAATAATCTGTTTTGCTACTCCTTTGTTCTCCAGGACTTTCCACACTTTGCTTCTACGTACACTATCATACGCTTTTTCAATGTCCAGGAACGTCATTAGTAGATCTATTCCATATTCATAGTGCTGTTCCTGCAGTTGTCTTACAGCAAAAATTAGATCCACCATGGACCTTCCTGTTCTGAAGCCATATTGCTCTTCTCCCATTCTTCCTTCTAATTTTGCCCGAATTCATGCTTCCAAAATTTTCTCAAAAATCTTTGTACAATGACTCATCAGTGTAGTAACAGAAATAAATTGAACTTGGGAGGAAAGATGGGCAGGTGGGAGGGGGGGGGGGAGGGAGAGAGGTGGGAGGGAGGGGGAGAGAGAGAGAGAGAGAGAGAGAGAGAGAGAGAGAGAGAGAGAGAGAGAGAGAGAGAGAGAGAAATACGCAGTGTGCTACATAATAAACATATGTTATAAATAAAGAATGCAGGTTATCATTAATGGCAGGAAAAAAGGGTACAGAGATCTATGAGATACTGCTAGACATAGGTAATAACTGTTTCCGATTCTGTTATTTTATCTGTATGTGGTGGAGGGCAACACACCAATAACAGTCCATTAAGAATGGTAAAAGCTGACTGATTAAAACCAATATGATATTTTAGTTGTGAATAATTGGTATTCTTTAGTATTTGTTTGGCATGGTTATAACAGATGTTTTTCAATTTTTACTAATAACCAGGTTAAAAAAAAAAAAAAAGAAAAAAAAAAAACAACTGTCAGTTAGCCAGTCGTGGAGACAATTTTTTTTTTTTTTTTTTTTGTAAAATTTCTATTGGTTTTATGTACTGCATTATAATAGAAAACGAGAAAAGCAATCAGTGCTATTTTAATAACAACTTGTACAGCACTTCTGAGACAGTAATGTTCCTATTACGATGTAGCATGGCCTGTTAGATGGTATGTGTGTATGAGTACATGCAGTGTGCAAGACATGTCCCATCTAGTCTATATGATAGTTTCTTGCTGTTGTCATTAGACATGAGTTGTATTACAGAATGACACCATTCCCAGTCTGAAACTATTTTACTAAATGTGGTGTCAGTGAAGTACAATGTTCCATTTGCCTTAAAAAGTTAAAAATGGGAGGAGCTGCAACAAACTTTTGATGACATGCAAGGAGTAAACTTAACAATTCACTCATAATTTACGATAAAAATATAAAGTAGCTGTTTTGGTTTCTGTGTGTACATAACATGCCTTTATTTTTTGTGTTGATGTGTTCATTTTCAAGGCCTACAAGCAGATAGTGTTTTTCAACTTCAGTTTTCACTCTTTAGCACTGACTATTTGTAATGCCCAAGTAGTGATATGGCCCTCAGTTACAATATGATTTTTGATCAGAGTTTCAAAAAATTAGAATCAGTTGAATACCGGTGACTTCATTGTAGCATTCAAATACTTAACATTTTTTGAGAAAAGCAGCAAATGTTGGACAGACAAATTTTTCTTTTATTTGCCTATTTAATTTAATAAAATTGGTTATTTCAGCGATAATCTCCATCTCCACGGTCCATAACTCTGTATCTGGAGTGTTTCAGAACATTTGGCATGGAAAACAAGGCCTTTCCCATTCTGACAAAGTTCACATTGGTATTTATGTATTTGGCACTGTGAGTGTCACCACCGGATGCAACTGTGGTCCTCTTCAGACACTTGACATGATGCGCTTATTTTCCACTGATACTGGGTTTACTGTGATGCAGTGTACCAACAATCATGATCTCTTCCTCTCTGTGGATTACAATAGTTTTGTAGTACTCCCCTGGAATACTTGCCCGACAATTTGTGCGGAAAGACACATGCTTCTCTTTCACATATAATATCATTCAAACTATGACCTTGGAATACTCTCTCTTTGTATCACCTGCAAACCCTCGATTGAGTCATCCTATCATGACATGTTCATGTGTTCCTGTTTCTCCACAGATATATTCATCATTGTTTCTTACACTGAATATAGAGAAATAACTTGGATATTGTCTGTGTCCTGTCAGCATATTGAGCATCCCCATCAAAGGATTTGGATGACTTAGTTTTGCACATTCTCTAACATCTGATATGATACTGTACAGTCTTTTTCGTGTATTGGTAGTGCCCCAGTTCGTCACCCATCCATATTTTTATCTCTCTTGCCAGTTTATTTTTCCAAAATTGCCTTTTCTGAACAAACATTCAACACCCCTTCCACTAATCTGTAGGTCATTTGGATGCACTCCAAGCAACACTAAGAGATGTTCTACTGACACTGCGTGGTGGGCACCGGAGATCGCTGTAAGGACATTAACACATTGCACTTGCACGAAGCTCTTGTGGCAGCTAGTTGTGTGGGGCATTGAGATCCTACATGACACTGAATATGGCGAAAGTAGCAATTTGTTAAAAATACCTTATTATTTTATGTAAAGCAAACAGTGTGTGATTATGTGGGTAATGAAGGAGATACAGTACTTCAAAATCATAAATAGATGACTGCAGAACAAAATAGTGATATAAACTTCTCCAGTTTTTGGAAATGGGAATAAATTCTTGGAGTGCATTGTGGTATGCATGAAAAAATGTAACTGGTGCAGCGTATTATTATTATTGTTATTATTATCACCATCATCATTATTATTAACCACATTACATTTAAGGGAAGCTAATGGTCATCCCATTTCAGATAAGAAGGTTTTACTGACTAATAATGTTGACAATCTTGAGGATGGCTTTCACCGTCACATGTGAGAATGTCAATATAGGAATGATTCTTGCTGGGGAGCTCTTTGAAATAAGGTGGAATAGTTAGTGCACTTGTATTTACAAGTAACTGACAATGACAAAAATGCAGGTGAAGAAACAGTTCGAGCAAACTACACTGTCACTTACGAGTGATAAACTTTCTGTGATACTTCTCATAAAATGTGCTTGGTAGCACTTGCAGAATGTTTGTTTCCAAGGGAGTTGAAAGCATTTGAAGAAGTTTGTTTTGTGAAACAGACAATGTCTTACTGAATTAAAAGATATGCTGTGAATTTGGAGGGATATCAGAGACAAAGAGCTCAGGTTTGTAGCACTTTTGGTCACACGTTATGTAAGCACAGGTGTGTTACAGTACGCACTGCACCCTGATCACAAGAACTACAAGCAACAGGCTCGACCAGTTGCAGAAGTTCCAAGTCTCTCTCTCTCTCTCTTTCTCTCTCTCTCTCTCTCTCCCCCTCCCCCTCCCACTCCCACTCCTCTCATTCCCACAAACGTGTTTGGTTGAGTGTCATGCTGATATGAAGCTGCATGTTTCTGAGAAATACCTAGAGATGACAGTCCTTGATATTTCAGAGGCTGTTTGTGAATCTGTGGAAAACAGCCATAGGAAAAGCTCCATTCTGCAACCCATGATGGTGCACTATTAAAAAAAAATTCTGTTATTTATGAAGATGATTTGGAGTATTTGTTACTTTATTCACTCAAACATCATATGCCGAAACAGCATATAATGGAAGTAATTACGAATTCTATAAATTTTGAGCAGTTACAGCATAAATAACTCTCAGTTCAAAGAATTTCCAAAAGATACACAAGTGAAGAATGGGGACACATCTTATTGCCACACAGTGCAATGCTTAGTTGGAGAAAAGTTTGTGACGTTTTCTTTGTCATTCTTGAGGAACTCTGTTTTTCCTTGAAATAAAAGTGCAAATGTTACCATGCCTGTAAAATCAAAAGTAAGCATCCTGCTTATTTTCCCAAATAAGCATCTGAAGCACTCGTATTTGTCACTACACCACAAAGAGCAGCTAATCTTCATATATAAAAGGAAATGTCCTGACTGATTCACTGACTCATCATCACCGAGTCCAAACCACTGAGAATAGAAACTTGAATATACTGTAAGCATCATTTAACATGGTAATTTTTGAAAGTCTACCCCTAAAAGGGTGAAATAGGTGATGAAAGTTTTTATGGAAGTATTTCATTAGACTAAGAAATGCAAAGTCCAGGTTGGAATATCAACAGTATTATGAAAAGTATAGATTGCTATTGTAGGAAAAGGGAGAGAAGGAAACATAGTAGGTGAATATGGATTGGGGGACAGAAATGAAAGAGGCAGCCGCCTGGTCGAATTTTGCACAGAGCACAACATAATCATAACTAACACTTGGTTTAAGAATCATGAAAGAAGGTTGTATACATGGAAGAACCCTGGAGATACTAAAAGGTTTCAGATAGATTATATAATGGTAAGACAGAGATTTAGGAACCAGGTTTTAAATTGTAAGACATTTCCAGGGGCAGATGTGGACTCCGACCACAATCTATTGGTTATGACCTGTAGATTAAAACTGAAGAAACTGCAAAAAGGTGGGAATTTAAGGAGATGAGACCTGGATAAACTAAAAGAACCAGATGTTGTACAGAGATTCAGGGAGAGCATAAGGGAGCAATTGACAGGAATGGGGGAAATAAATACAGTAGAAGAAGAATGGGTAGCTTTGAGGGATGAAGTAGTGAAGGCAGCTGAGGATCAAGTAGGTAAAAAGACGAGGGCTAGTAGAAATCCTTGGGTAACAGAAGAAATATTGAATTTAATTGATGAAAGGAGAAAATATAAAAATGCAGTAAGTGAAACAGGCAAAAAGGAATACAAACGTCTCAAAAATGAGATCGACAGGAAGTGCAAAATGGCTAAGCAGGGATGGCTAGAGGACAAATGTAAGGATGTAGAGGCCTATCTCACTAGGGGTAAGATAGATACCGCCTACAGGAAAATTAAAGAGACCTTTGGAGATAAGAGAACGACCAGTATGAATATCAAGAGCTCAGATGGCAACCCAGTTCTAAGCAAAGAAGGGAAAGCAGAAAGGTGGAAGGAGTATATAGAGGGTCTATACAAGGGCGATGTACTTGAGGACAATATTATGGAAATGGAAGAGGATGTAGATGAAGATGAAATGGGAGATATGATACTGCGTGAAGAGTTTGACAGAGCACTGAAAGACCTGAGTCGAAACAAGGCCCCCGGAGTAGACAATATTCCATTGGAACTACTGATGGCCGTGGGAGAGCCAGTCCTGACAAAACTCTACCATCTGGTGAGCAAGATGTATGAAACAGGCGAAATACCCTCAGACTTCAAGAAGAATATAATAATTCCAATCCCAAAGAAAGCAGGTGTTGACAGATGTGAAAATTACCGAACTATCAGCTTAATAAGTCACAGCTGCAAAATACTAACACGAATTCTTTACAGACGAATGGAAAACCTAGTAGAAGCCATCCTCGGGGAAGATCAGTTTGGATTCCGTAGAAACACTGGAACACGTGAGGCAATACTGACCTTACGACTTATCTTAGAAGAAAGATTAAGGAAAGGCAAACCTACGTTTCTAGCATTTGTAGACTTAGAGAAAGCTTTTGACGATGTTGACTGGAATACTCTCTTTCAAATTCTAAAGGTGGCAGGGGTAAAATACAGGGAGCGAAAGGCTATTTACAATTTGTACAGAAACCAGATGGCAGTTATAAGAGTCGAGGGACATGAAAGGGAAGCAGTGGTTGGGAAGGGAGTAAGACAGGGTTGTAGCCTCTCTCCGATGTTGTTCAATCTGTATATTGAGCAAGCAGTAAAGGAAACAAAAGAAAAATTCGGAGTAGGTATTAAAATTCATGGAGAAGAAATAAAAACTTTGAGGTTCGCCGATGACATTGTAATTCTGTCAGAGACAGCAAAGCACTTGCAAGAGCAGTTGAATGGAATGTACAGTGTCTTGAAAGGAGGATATAAGATGAACATCAACAAAAGCAAAACAAGGATAATGGAATGTAGTCTAATTAAGTCGGGTGATGCTGAGGGAATTAGATTAGGAAATGAGGCACTTAAAGTAGTAAAGGAGTTTTGCTATTTGGGGAGCAAAATAACTGATGATGGTCGAAGTAGAGAGGATATAAAATGTAGGCTGGCAATGGCAAGGAAAGCGTTTCTGAAGAAGAGAAATTTGTTAATATCCAGTATTGATTTAAGTGTCAGGAAGTCATTTCTGAAAGTATTCGTATGGAGTGTAGCCATGTATGGAAGTGAAACATGGACGATAAATAGTTTGGACAAGAAGAGAATAGAAGCTTTCGAAATGTGGTGCTACAGAAGAATGCTGAAGATTAGATGGGTAGATCACATAACTAATGAGGAAGTATTGAATAGGATTGGGGAGAAGAGAAGTTTGTGGCACAACCTGACCAGAAGAAGGGACCGGTTGGTAGGACATGTTCTGAGGCATCAAGGGATCACCAATTTAGTATTGGAGGGCAGCGTGGAGGGTAAAAATCGTAGAGGGAGACCAAGAGACGAATACACTAAGCAGATTCAGAAGGATGTAGGTTGCAGTAGGTACTGGGAGATGAAAAAGCTTGCACAGGATAGAGTAGCATGGAGAGCTGCATCAAACCAGTCTCAGGACTGAAGACCACAACAACAACAGATTGCTATTCACCGTAATGCTGACTCAATGAATTGCAGACAGGCACAATTAAAAGACAGTTACATTGAGCTTTTGGCCAAAGCCTTCTTCAGAAAAAAACACATACTTACTTTCACACAAGCAAGCACATCTCAAGCACACGACTGCCCTGTCCGACTCCTCTGACCATGGTGCAGTGGTGTTGAGTTCAATACAAGTACTGAGCTAGGTAAGGGGGAGGGATAAAAGGCCATGTGGGGGGAGAGGGGAGCAGTAAAGGAGACGAGCACACAAGTGGAAAAAGAAGAGTGCGTGCATTGGCAGAGAGCAGAGCATAATGAGGGTGAGTGAATGTGAATCGGGAGGCAGTGATAGGACAGAGGGCTGGGAACTATTAGCTGGTTGATTCGGGGAAGGGGACCAAACAGTGAGGTCATCAGTGAAGAATGTGGAACGAAGTTGGCAGTGTCCTTTCAAAGGGCTGTCCCGGCATTTGCCAAAAGCAATTTAGGGAAATCAAGGAAAATATAAATCAGGATGGCCAGACACAGGTTTGAACCATTGTCCCCCGAAATGCGAGTCCAATGTGATAACCACAGCACCACTGCAATTGTTACGTGGAGGTTGTGGGAGCAGTAGCTTACCACAGGTGGAGGCCAGGATGATTTTGGGAGCAGAGAATGAGCCGTAAGGATAATTCCCATCTGTTCAGTCACCCAGGTTGTGAAGCAGCCATTGAAATTAAGCATGTAATGTTCAGCTGGATGTTGTGCCACAGTGTGGTCTACTTTGTTCTTGGTCACAGTTTGACGGGTGGGGTGTGGGGGATTATTCACTCTGGTTGGTAGTTATACCAATACCAAAAACTGAGCAATGATTGCAGCAGAACTGGTATGTGGCATGGCTGCATTCACAGGTGGCTCAGCTTCAGATAGTGTAGGATAAGCCTGTGACAGGACTGGAATAGGAAGTTCTGGATGGGTTGTTGGGCATGCCTTGATCTTGGTCTAAGGGAACATATTCCTGTGCCAATGGGATGGGATTGGAAGTGACATAGAGATGGACTGTGATGATGTGGAGATTGGTTGGGCGATGGACCACCACTTTAGGAAGGATCTTGAGTGGGTGATGGACCACCACTTTAGGAAGGGCTGGAAGGATCTTGGGTAGGATACGTTTCATTTCAGGAGACAATGATAGATACCTAAAGCCCTGATAAAGATTCAATTGTTTCAGTCTGAAGCAGTATTAGGTGATGAATGGGGCACTCCCTCAAAGCTGGTTCTTGGAGGTGGTGGGAAAACTGTGTGTGTGTGTGTGTGGGGGGGGGGGGGGGGGGGGGTATGGCATGGGAAATGCCAAGTAGCTCTGGGCGGTACTAACTGTCTGTGAAGGCCTTTGTGAGACTTTCAGCATACTGGGCAAGAGAGTTCTTGTCACTGCAGATACACTGCTGACTAGGTCGGTGGAGGAGGGGGAGGGAGTGGAGACAGTGTCTGTGAAGGCCTTCGGCATACTGGGAAGAGAGTTCTTGTCAAGGCAAATATGCCAGGCTGCATGGGAGGGATTTTTATAGTATGGAAGGGATGTCAGCTGTAAAAATATAGGTACTGTTTGTGGTTGTGGGTATAATGTAATAGAGGTGTGGATGGAACTGTCTTGAGGGGGAGGTCACATCCAGAATGGTGCCACACTGGGTTCAGAAGGACCAGGTGAAGTGGATAGCACAGAAGGTGTTGAGATTGTGAAGAATGAGGGTAGGGTGTCTTAGCCCTGAATCCTGATCATGAAGATATCATCAATGAACCTGAAACAGACCATGAGTCTGTGGGATTGGAAGGCTAGGAAGGTTCGTCTAGATGGCAAACAGGTTGGCATAGAAGGGTGCCATTTGATTGCCCATGGCTGTGCTGTGGATTTGTTTGTATACCTTCCCTTCAAAAGAGTAGTAGTTGTCTGCTAGGAAAAAGTTAGTAAGGGATATGAGGAATTAGGTAGTGGGTTTGGAATCTGAAGGACATTGAGAGAGAGTGTGTTCAGTAGCGGCAAGACCATGGACACAAGTGATGTTGGTGTATAGAAGAGTGGCATCAACTGTGATCAGTAGGAATCAAGGAGATAAAAGGATGGGTATGGTGGAGAGTCAGTGAAGGAAGTGATCAGTATTTTTGCCATTGGGTGACTAGATTTCGGACAATTTGTTGGAAGTGTTGGACAAGGAGAGCCGAAATTCTTTCAGTGGGGGAAAAATAACCAGATACAATGGGGTGTTTACGATTGTTGGGTTTGTGGATTTTGGGGCGCATGTAGAAGTCAGGTGTGCAGGGTGTCACAGGTGGAGGATAGAGATGGATTCATGGGAGAGCTTCAGGGAAGGGCCTAAAGCTGTTGGCACCCATGCCATGCATTCACACATTAAACAAGCAAAGTTTCTGATGTCACATCACACTGGGGAGTCTTTCTGAAAGTGCAGAGCAATATATAGCATGTCAGATATTCTGAACGTGCATATGAATGTAGACCAATGAGACTTCACACCAAACAACTTGACTAGCATAAACAGTACAATATGTGAGATAGATACAGCTGACAACAGTGAATGGAGTGCACAGTCATCATGCATACCACGTTGAGGCACACATACCATACGCACAAGTTGCATCATTTCTGAGCATTCAATGTTGAACGCGACACACTCAATGTTGACGTTCAAAAGCACCGTCCTTGTATGATGGCTTAAGGCTTTAAATGGGGTTTGGACATTATGTTGGACATCTGGGATGGGATCACTATGGAAGAGTTTATACGTAGAGGAGTCAGACAACTGGCTCAGACCTTCTGCCAGGTAGTCACTATAATTCATAATGACAGTTGCGGAACCTTTGTTTGCAGGTAGGATGATTAGATCAGCAACTGTTCTCAGTCTGTGTATGGCTGTCCTTTCTTCTGCAGAAATGTTGGTGTTGGAGGAAGGGCATTCTTGGAAGATAACCAAAGAGTGGTTAGGCAGGAGGGGGAAGATTGTGATTAGATGGTGGAATGAACTAGGAGAGGCAGGGTCCAATATTGGGATTAGGCTTGGTTTGGTTGGAGGGATTGATGGCAAAGAAGTGTTTCCACTGCAGGCACTGGAAGAAGGGGAATAGGTCTTTGACAAGCCCAACGGAGATGAATTTGGGTGTGAGGCTTAAGAAGGAAAAGTGTACAAACAAATCTGCGGCACAACCATGGCCACCTGCATGGCACACTCGTATTCCAACCCCTTGTCTGCTTCAAGTTTATTGATGATATCTTCATGATCTGGCTCAGGACCAAGACACCCTGTCCTCATTCCTTAACAACCTAAATACCTTCTCTCATACCTAATTCACTTGGTCATCCTTAATCCACTGTGCCACCACTTTGGAAGTTGACACCCTCCATCTGATGGGTCCAGCCACTCATCTGTCTACTTTAAACCCACCAACCACTGGTGCCATCCTTCCCACATCAAAAAATCCCTCCCATACAGCCCGGCCACCCTGGGGCAGTGTATCTGCAGTGATAAGAACCCTTGCCCAGTATGCTGAAGATTTCACAAAGGCCTTCACAGACAGGCAGTAGCCCCCAGACCTAGCTGGCAAACTGATTTCCTATGCCATATCCCCACACTGAAGAACCAGCTACAACAGAGCACCCCCTTTCATCACCCAATACTACCCCAGACTGGAACAACTGAACCACATCCTACATCAGGGCTTTGATTATCTATCATCATGCACTGAAATGAGGGATGTCCTACCCAAGGTCCTTCCTACTCCTCCTAAAATGGTGGTTTGTCATTCATTCAACCTCCCCAAAAATTCTAATCCATCCCCATGCCATTTCAACCCCAACATAGCGATCATATCCCTGTGAAAGACCCATGTGCAAGACCTGCCCAGTCCACTCACCCAGCATTTCCTATTCCAGTTCTTTCACAGGCATACCCTACCCCATCAGAGACTGGGCTGCCTGTGAATGCAACCATGCCATATATCAGTTCTGCTGCAGTCATTGCACGGCTTTATATTGGTATGACTGCCAACCAGGTGCTCACCTGGATGAATAGCCACTGTACAACACTCGCCATGCATTAGCAAGACTGGTAACAGTTTCTGCTTGTATTAATGCCACTGTACATAGTGGGGTCATTGCTGGAGATGTGCAATTCCATCACATCTCGCAGTTGTTTCACCACTGACTTGCTTGTTTCAAATGACTTTCCTTTCATTGCGGTGCAAGCACTAGTCATGGACTCGCTGGATCTGGACACGGAGATATGGCTGGAATGGTAAATTGTGAACGGAATCCTAAACTACTGGTTCTCGTCAGTAAACACTGCACATTTTAAAAGGGGTGTGATATAATTAACTAATCATATTGTGGTGTTGTCATCACATACCCACAATTACATTCCAGCCTGCAACTATAGGCAGATTATCTTGAAGACACTTATATTGCAAACATCTCACAATCACAGACTGCAAATATGCAATACGAACCATGAAATTGACAATACTTATCAAAAACCTCTTCTGATAGTAAATACAGAAGCCATGATAACAATCCAACCTTTAATGCACTTCATTCAATAATTATAGTAATCAGCAGGAGCTACAACTAAAATGTCCACTCCTTCTAACTTTCTGCAACACACGGTAGGGACGACACCTCGTCTCAGCCAGTCAGCACTGGAGAAATTTTGTTTGACTATATACACTGCTACCTGGCTCTCACAAGCCATGTCACCAATTCCACATCATAAGAAGCTATCTTCACTCTCCACCCCCGCCGGCTCTCTCTCTCATTCTCACTCAATAGGCTGGCAACATATTGCACAACATTATGAAATATTAGGAGCCCATTATTTGACATAAATGTTGTGCATTCCTCTCCTTCATTGTTTTCAAAATGAGAAGTTCTCAGAAAACAGTGACAATTTCAAAAACTATGAAGAAGGTAGCAGATCTCTTGTCTGCGTCTTTCTGAGTTATAGATACATAGAGGTCATATTTTAAGGTATTGCTAATAATTATTTGGAATATGCCTAACTGTACCATCTGAGTTTGAATGATTTATCGTTTGCTTACTGTATCAACTGCAGTGTATTGCTTGCCATTTATAAGCACTTAAATAATTATATTTATTCTAACAGTCATGTTATATATGGCTTTTCAGCACTCTGCCATTCATTTTCATATCACTATATGGTTGACCATATGCTGCTAATGGCTTTCTATCTAGTAATGTTAATCCAATATGTAATCCTCATCTGTAGTGTGGTTCCTGCAAGGCTGGCATGCGTCATCCATTTCCTCACCTCTTCATAGATTATGTGAACATGAAATGAAATTTTACAGAGATTAGTGATAAACAATGGTAATCAGGGAAGTAAGGACAAATTTGAATTTTGCACTATATTGTCATATGATGGTTGGTAGTCATGGTTTTTTCATGTTTGTTGTTTGTGATTGTTCCCGTTAGTAGCCTGACCACTTTTGTGTGGTGGGCATTGTTGTTTGATGTTTATTTTTGTCATGGAGCAGATGACACCTGAGTAGCATATCCAAGTGATAAAAAGTTATTACAAGAACAGTGAAAGTCCCACAGCAACTGTCTGTGAATTGTGTGTGACACTTGGACGTAATGTTGCTCCAACTGAACCATCACTATGGAAGTTGATCCGGAATTTTGAGGCTGCGGGTCTTGTTTCAAACACTGAAAAAACAGGACAACTGTCTCTGTTCGAAAGCAAGAGAACATTGCTGTTGTGCATGACAATGTGACTGTAAGCCCCAGAAAATTGGTTCACCAACGAGCTCGACTGTTGAATTTATCACCAAGTTCACTGCGTGAAATCCTTTCAAAACATCTGAAAATGCATGCATGCATACAAGATTCAACTTACACAAGAGTTGAAGCCTGCTGATCATAAACAGGCACACGATTTGCTCATTGGGTCTTGGCTCAACAATTGGGGAACGAGAACTTTGCAAAAAGACTCACTATTTTCTCCTTTACATGCTTTCTTCTCTCACTTTTCCCTACCTTAAGAATTTGAGCAGGCTGCTTCAGCTGGTTTCCCATCAGAACCTATCCTTGCTAATTATACACTTACACAGTTTCTTTGCTCTTTCCCTAGGTTGTTTACTTATTTGCTGGCTCCTGTTTTATTATGATGCCCATCATGCGTTGTTTGAATGCTTATGCAGCTTGTGTGTGCCTAGCGTTATAATAATTTATTATCCTTGTTAACCCATAATATTTTTGTCGTGTTTTGTATTCATTACCCTTGACACACATTCTTTCCTTATATATCCTTATTTGTGTCCGTTTTCTAAGAATGTCTTATTGGGCTCTACAATGTCTTTACTGTATTTTTTCCTGTAGCTATACAATTGTCACTGTTCTCCTGCCATTTGATGGATAAAGAATACAATTGATAAATTTATAAACAGTAGAAGAGTAGACAATAGCGCAGAAATCTAAATGAGGAAGCAGCACTATTGTAGCTTCAGGTCCTGTAATCACTAATTACCCACTCACAAGGGTCTGCAAGTCCTCTAAGGTTGTTTACTGTCAGCTCCATACTGTGAGTTTTCTCCCTTGTTCGTGTAGTATTGCCATTCACGATTACTTTAGGGACTGTTGTGTCTTGTTGACCACATATACGTTGTTCATTATATCGTGCTCATCATTGAACTCACTTTATTCCTTTTGTAACTCTAATCTTATTTCATGAATTACTTTCCAAATTAAATCCATATTCTCGTCTATAGGTGTTATGTTACCATAACTAGAACTTACCTACTGTTCCGTATTGGTATTTTCTTTATTCTCATCCTTGCTGCCATTGTCATAATCATTAATTTCCTATGAACTTAAATTTGAAGATTCGTCATTCCAGGTATCTACTCTTGGATTTCCAAACTGATCAAATCCTGCTACACTTTTACTGGAAAATTTAAAATTATATCTTTTTTCCACTTGCGGTCTGCTTGATTATTGTGGTGTGTGATTTTTGTTTCTGCTTTACAGCTTTTTGTTGGAATGGAGTCCCAGTGTTCTGCTGGGCTATGTTGCGTTCCAAAGGATGACTTTCATTTTTGTCTTCATCTGCTGAGAGGGTCACCCACTGCTGTGTGAGGCCCCCAGTGTGTGCATCAGTCTGTGCTAGGTGTCCCAGTGCTCAACATTACTGCATCTACACTGCCACCTGCCTCTGCATGTCTGCAAAGTGAAGTACCATTCCATATTTTTACCATCTTCTGCTCTTGATGTCAGTCTTTAATCTCTCATCTTTCCATTATATACCTTCACAATGTTACATCCATGTAATCTGCCACTGCTAGACACAAAATGTGCCAGTTTCCAAATTTGGTTGAAAGCTGAATAGGTACATGTGGACAAGTGGAAAATGGAAATAATAATTGCTTGAATAATTGGAAAAACTGATTGGAAAGAAATTTGAAGGTTATTTTAGGAATCTATACACAATCCTGGGTGAACTTTAACTGATATCAATATCAACAGACCTTCAATATCTATACATTCAAGGCCAATAAACGTATTTTGTATTACATACTGCTTCACATTATCATATCCTCCAGATATTGTGTAAATTCTTCTTGTCTGCTCTGAACCTCTTGATGCAGGATCATGGCAGTGAGTGAAATGACGAACAGATAGGAGTGGACGTCTTAAATGTGTGACTAAATTTTGCTTTTCTCATAACTTTTTATAACATTTTTAATGTACAGTTGAAATACATATTTTTAACAATGCTGGTATGGCGGACCCAAACATACGTCCGTACACTATCCTTATCAAAACAAAAGGGTGAAAATACAGGAATTAATAAATGGAAGAGTTTTTACACCTAAATTCAGAGACAGTGTTGAACTTATTCTGTAAGCATTGTTTAAGAAGGAATTTTTCGAAAGTCCACCACGTGGAAATATCACCACAAGAATTCAAAAGGCAGTATTAACAAAAACCTAAGACTTCAGCTAGCCAGAATCACTTTTTGGTCAGAAGTACATTTGGAAAATCACGATGTTTCTATGACTTTAATTAGCATGAAAGGTAAGACGGTGTCGCAATTTGCAAACTACATCAAAGAAAGCTATTTTAAAAGCACTTGAAATAATCAATTTTAATTATTACTAAGCTAAAATAAAACAACTCAGAAGTCTTTGGAAATATGAATGAAATTATTCAGTACTGTAAAACGAGGTGAATAGGTTAACTTTTCATGTTCAAAGATGTGTATCTCCTCAACCAATTGATGTAAACTGATGAAACAATAGCCATTTTGTGTGTCTTCATCTGTTGTTTTGAATCCGATATTTGGCTTTCTCTTTATTGTATATGACAAATTTTAATAATTTTTTTAATACTCTGATTCTATTGTTCTGAAGACCGGGGTGAATAGGATCAGCCATAGTATTTTCCCAAATTATTCCATTAAGACGCTTGTTTTGTGATTAGGATCACTGGATTATTTAAAAAAAAAAAAAAGAAAAGAAAAAAAATGATGATTGCCACATAGAAAAAATAAGTTACACACGATTAAAATTATTTTATTGAAAAAAAGAAATAAATTTTAAGTAGAAAACTTAAAATAATGCTACAACTTATTCTAAAAACATGGAATCCAGATAAAAGGTGTGTTGACCCCTTTGAATGTTAGCGACTTTTATCTTCCTCTCCATTTGTATTGGGGTCACTTCACATATATCGTCCACGTCTGGGAAAACAAAGACAGTGTTCTTTTTCCCAACCCTTTTCCGAAGGCACTTAACAGTCATTGCTTACTCAGTTACAGTGACAATTGTGCCTATGAATCTCCTGTTATTCTGTGGCTACAAGCCAGACTCGTTAAAGATTCCCAAGTCACCAGGAAATGTATTGTTGCAACCAGCCTGCAACATAACAGGGCTTGTACCGGTATTTTATCAGTGATCACGGCTGGTATGGTCACAAAATGTATAAACATATGATTTAATTCTTACTTTCGAGAAGGTGAGATAGTCTCCCTCATGACTGTGTCACACTTGCTAATTCCAGGCAGCAACTTCTCAAAAATATGTTGCATCAGTTAAAACTCAGCCCGACTGTCACTGCTGTTCTCAAACATGGAACGAGTTGGTTGGCATTCATGAGCAGCTGGAAATTGCCCTGACTACTGTCAAACAATTGGCAGCTGCTACGAATTGTTGTGTGCCTGTGGAACCTGTACCAAAAGTACTATCAGCTCCTGTGGTCCCTGTCTCCTCTGCAGAATGAACGAGATCTGTCATTACCCATCCACTTGGCTGCAAGTGGTATTTCAATAGCAGAGCTAGGCATCCTGTACAGGTTGGACAGGGACCAAAGAGGACTCAGCATGTGGTACTGATCCCCCTAATTACCAAGTCTGAGGTGCTGTCTTTCACTGAAACTGAGCCAGCGGGACTTACTACACCTGTTTTGAGTGTCAAGAGAAGGCAAACGCTAAAGGGTAGAGGGTCTATTAATTGTTGGCAATTCAAAAGTATGGGAAACGAAGGTACCCCTTAAGGAAATGGCAGCAAGGGACAGGAAAGGGCACCAGGTACTCTCAGTTTGTATGTCTGTGCCTAATTCAACATGTTGTTCAGGCTATCCCAGCAAGCACTGAGGGAACAGAGCGCAACCATTGAGGGAACAAAGTGCAGATTGTGGCACACGTTGGAACAAATCTATCATCTGGGCTGCGAGGTCATACTTGGATCATACCAACGACTGGCAGAGAAGGTTAAAAAGACCAGCTTTGTGCATGGAGTTTCAAAAAAGCATTGTCTCCAGAACTGATCATGGCCCTTTGGTTCTGAATTGAATGGAAGGACTGAACAGGAGACTGAAGGTTCTGTGACATGCTAGGCTGTGACCCTTCTTGGACTTGTGCCATACGGTACTAAACATCAGAGGCTGCTACTCAGGTAGCAGACTGTGTGGAGTGCACGCAAGTTTTTTACATTAGGTGACTCTCCATCCAATCCAGGTAACATTAGCTGTAGGAAAGCCAGAAGTTTCAGTGTAACATCAAAGGAAATACATCCTACAGGCGAGAGTATCAAAATCCTAATGGTTAACTGCTGAAGCATTTGCAACAAAGTGCCAGAGTTTGAAGTGCTCCTGAAAGGCAGTGAAGCTCACATAATACTAGGAACAGTAAGTCGGTTGAAACCTGAAATGGACAGCAGTGATATTTTTGGAGATAATTTAAGTGTATATCAAAAGGATAGGCAAATGGGAAATGGAACTAATTTATTTGTTGCTCTAGACAAGAAACTCAAATCCACCAAGACAGAGACTGAAGCTGCATGTGAGATTGTTTGGGCGAAACACAGTACCAAGGGTGGGCATAAAATGATAATTGGATCTTTCTATTGACCACCAGACTTTTCTCCTGATGTAAACAAAATTTTAGAGAAAATGTCAGTTCACTTGTACGCAAGTTCCCTAATCACACTGTAATCATTAGTGGAGACTTTAATCATCCAACAATCAACTGGGAAAATTACAGCTTTGTTAGTGGTGGGTGTGATAAGATATCCAGTGAAACATTACTAAATACTTTCTCTGAAAACTACAAAGAACAGGTAGTTCAGGACTCCACTCATGATGGAAATATAATTGGATCTCATGGGAAGAAATAGACCTTACAACAAGCAGAAAGACATGTATATTCAGTAAACTACATAAAAAAATTAGTAACGTCATTTCTCAATGAGGAACCTGAAACAGGGCAGGAGCATTTAGAGGAACTAAGGCTCAACTTTAAAGGAATAGTTGACCATGCATTGGATAGGTATGTACCCAACAGAGAACAGTTTGTAATGGAAGGGAACCTCCATGGTGTACAGACACTGTAAAGAAATTTCTAAAGAAACAGATACTAATGCATAATAGGTATAAAATTAAGTGTAGGGCTATTGATTGAATGATGCTGTGTGAAATGCACTTGGATATCAAGAGAACTGTGTGTGAAGCCTTCAATGACTACCATAGCAGAATGCTGTCAAATAATCTTTCACAAAACCCAAGGAAATTCTGGTCATATGTAAACACTGTTAGTGGCACCAAAGTAAGTATCCAATCCCTATCGAATGAGACAGTAACTGAACTTGAGGATAGCAAAGCAAAAGCTGAAATGCTTAACTCTGTTATCAAATGTTCCTTTGCAAAGGAAAACCCAGGAGAACTACCCCAGTTCGGTCCTCATACCACTGAAAACATTAGTGGAATCAGTATGCTCCATGCCAAACAGCATGGATTCTGATAACATCAATCATATGAAACCCAACTCGCACTTTTGTCACAACATACTGAAAGCTTTGGATCAAGGCAGTTGGGTAGATGCAGTATTTCTTGATTTCTGAAAAGCATTAGACTCAGTACCACACCCACGCTTATTGTCAGAAGTACGATCATATGGGGTCTCAAGTGGAATTTGTGACTGTATTGACGACCTTTTGATAAGGAGGACACAGCATGTTATCTTGGAATGAGTCATTGTCAGTTGTAGAAGCCACTTTGGGTGTGCCCCAAGGAACTGTGTTGGGACTCTTGCTGTTTATGTTGTGTATTAATCATCTTGCAGACAATATTAATAGTAACTTCAAACTTTTTGGAGATCAGGCAGTTATCTATAATGAAGTACTCTCAGAAAGAAGCTGCACAAATATTCACTCAGATTTTGGTAAGATTTCGAAGTGATGCAAAGGTTGGCAACTTGCTGTAAATGTTCAAAAATGTAAAGATCTACATTCACAAAATGAAAATCTTAGTACCCTATGACTATATTATCAATGAGTCACAGCTGGAAGCAGCCAACTCATACAAATACCTGAGTGTATCACTTTTTAGGGATATGAAATGGAATTATCACATAGGCCCACTCGTGGCTGAGGCAGGTAGCAGACTTCAGTTTATTGATCGAATACTGTGGAAGAGCAATCAGTCTACAATAGAGATTGCTTAAAAATCACTTGTGTGACCAGTTCTAGAATATTGGCCAGGTGTGTGGGTCCCGTACCAAATAGGACTAACGGGGGATATTGAACACATACAGACAAGGGCAGCATGGATGGTCACAGGTTTGTTTGATCCATGAGAGAGTGGCACAGAAATACTGAAGAAACTGAGCTGGTAGACTCTAGATGATAGACATAATCTGTCCCAAGAAAATTTACTAACAAAGTTTGAAGCACCAGCTTTAAAATGATCACTACAACTCACTTATATCACTCACATAGGGACTGCAAGGATGATGGATGGATGGAGAGGGTTGCATGGGTGCACGACAGCAAGGTCTTCAGCGCCCGCTCAATAACAGATTGAGACTGGTGTCAAGAAAATACACAGAACAGGAGGATAAAACAGAACGTAAAATGCAGGTAAAAAGGTTGGAAAAAATGTGCCTACCCACACCGAAGTGTGTGATGAAGCATACCGTCAGCAGTAAAACACGGACAACACAGGAAGAAAGCGATAGAGGGAGCTAAAACAATATAGCAGATGGAAGTGACTGGCTGATGGCAAGGAAGAAAGGGAGGAGCCAGCCACTCTGCAGTACACTAAAACCACCAGCCTAAAAGTTTAGGCCAGAGTCCAGACACATCACAAAACTTTAAAACCCTAGATACACACGTCTCATCATTAGCTAAAATACAGAGCAGATCCACCATCAACTTGTGCTTCTGCCCTTGCATCACAGTATAAAATGCAGTCTGTTAAAATGTGGCGGACAGAGATGGGCACACCACAAGCATCACAAAACGGGGGATCCTCCTGCCATAATAGAAAGCTATGTGTGAGGGTCACTTCTTCCCACCTCAGCAACCGGCAGGAGGAATGCCACGGCTGAATTGTTGACTTCACCAACCGCAGTTTATTGGCTGCCACCGCCAGCCATTCTTCCTCGCACAACTTCATGCACTTCTTGCGGAGTGCAGAAATGACAGACTGCAAGGGAATAGGACAGTGAGGATAAGATCAGAATAATTACAGCACACACATAGACACTCAGAAATCATTCTTTCTGTGCTCCATTCTTGACTGGAATGGGAAGAAACACTAATAACTGGTACATTAGGATGTACGCTCTGCCATGCATGCCAAGATGGTTCGCAGAATACAGATGTAAATGTAGATTTTTGCTGTAGTTAAGTTATTTGGAAACGAATTGACCCAGAAAAGTCTGAGAAATATGCAGCTCATCAAAGGTTATTTGTTTGTCTGTCTTGCATGAGTTTTGTTCTTCACTTGATTCTTCAAATCGACTTTGAAAAGTGACTGATGAAACTTGATGCAGACATCTTCATTCACATATGTTCATCCATTGTTGAAAAATTTCACACCAATTTCTCACCTTTCCTTCAGTCATTGCTATATCACTGTTTACTTCCTTTATTCGACAATACATTTCTGCGGATTTCAACTTCAGAGCATTCAAAAACTGAGTAACTCCTCAGATGTGGCGTTCTTTCATTACATTTTAAATAATCATAAAATGCACAATAACCTGTTCAACTGGCAGTCATACTAGACTGAGACAAGATGTCAAGGGAGGAATTCAAGACAGGATAGAAGCACAAATCAATCTGTAGGAATGTGCAAATAGATCATTACTTCCTGTATTCATCACTTCTACAATATTCATCCTGTATTACACATCTGCAATATTAATCATAAAAATCAACATGTGAGGAAGTCTTGCTCTCCAAGGTCAAGTAAATACAATTTAAACAGTCTTTTTTTATTTTACAGCATTGAAATTGTATACATTACAGCAAATAACAATACGAAAGTAAATAATAAATGGTAATAGCGTGGAACAGTTTGGTGTCAAACTCATATTTTTCCTTCATCAATATCTCCTCAAGCCTTCTGAGACTCTGGATCCAACAGCTTCACAAGTATCTCACCCATAAAACTCTCAAGAAGCCTCAGATGGCACAATTTCTCGTGCTTCAAAGAAGGCTGCCATCAAAGCACCGATTTGAACATTTTCACTTGTGCCAGTAGCTAGCCTGTATTCAATATCTGCCATTTTTATTAGCAAAGTGTTTAGTGCTGAAGCTGGAAGTTCAACTGGAACCAAAATAAGTTGTAAATTAGAAACAGAGCTTAAATACCTATATAGCAATCTTAGACCTATAACCTAGAAAACATTTATAAGGGCAGTCAGAGCACAATTTTTCATCTACAATATTCATGAATCACATAAATATAAGCAGATTATCAGTGCAACCATACCAAATCTACGCTTCTCAGATGACAGTATTGCAGTTTTTTTTTTTTTTTTTTCCGGGTAATTGACGAAAACATAATCCATATACAGCTATAAAATATTCTAAAAAAGTGAAACAGTTTCACATATCTGACTTGAGGGGACATGAACTATGAACTGGCTAGACGGGCTTCTCCCTAAAAACTTGTCTCCCCCTCCCCCATATCTGTGAGAATAACCTCAGGTGAATCTCTCCCACACTATTTTGAAAGAAAAAAACACACAAAATAAGAAAAGGCAACCCACTCACCTAGAGTGGATTGTTGCATGAAGCACAGAAACACAAAACAGGAAACAACAATGAGGGAGCAGTAGGGAAGAGGCAGGTCTTTGGTCAGATGAGCTCACAGGTGCTCAGAAAGGGCGGGAAAGGGGGGGAGAGTAACATGAACATGAAGAGGTAGAAAGGGAGAGGGGAGTGGTTGAAAAAGGAGGTAGGAGAGGGAGAATGCCTGCATGAGGAGGGTGAGAGGGGAAGAGTTGTCGGAGAAGGCAGAGCATGGTCTGTACAGAAAAGGAGTTGTGTGGACAGAAGAGAGAAGGGAAAAAGGCAAGGTGAGGCAGTGGGAACAGGTCAGCAGAGCTTAGGGCAGATGCACTGTGAGAGAGCAGGATGTGATGTACGAGACACTCTCCATGTGTTTAGTTCAGAGATACTTTGTTCCGAACTCTGTATTTTTTTCATCTTGTTGTGTGGCTGTGGAGTCACCTGTCCAAGGACCTGCCGCTTTCCTACTGCCCTGTTCACACCTCCAACAGCTCAAGCAACTGCTTTCAATAATCAAGTATCAGTAACTAGTCTTGTCATGGGCTCAGGAATGTGCATTTGAGTGTCTGTATTGTTGTGTGTGTGAATGTGTGTACTACTGCTGTAAATAAAACTAGTGCTTGAAAGCTAGTGTGAATGCCGTTTTCTGTAATGTGTTTCTGTGCTCCATGCATCAATCTGCTTTAGGTGAGTGGTAAGCTTTCCCTTGTTTTAAATATTTCTAAAGAGAAATTAGACAATTTTGTCTTTAGGAGCTCAGTCAATCAAAGGCATTTTTTCAATTACATGGCTTGAGTGATGAACACAAACCAAATTTTCACGAGAGTATTACACAAGAGACACAATTATCTTCTTCAGCATGGCACAGCTTGAACTGTCAATAAAAACATATAAAATTCTTTTAGCAAATTTATTCTGTAAACCAAACTTTGAGCTCTTTAGGACACCTACATTTCCAGGTTCAGGTATTGTGTTTAAAGTAAAGTACTGCACCACATAAGAATTAATGCAATATTTGAGAGTTGCCATAAGATCAAAGATCTGCTGAAGTCCATGAAGGATTCCATAGATGCTCTCCACATTGTGATCAATGTTACATGCAACTGGAGCCAAACAGCACACCAGCAACAGCTGAAACACCACCTGGACTATTGCTGGCCCACAAATTTTCAAGAAGTCTGTATGGTTGCCAGGCAGCCACGAATGCTGCAGCAGAAAATAATGGAGGCCACTGAAAGATGCCAACAGCCTAGCTGCCAGCAATCCCAGTCCAATGAGTCCTTGTGTTCTAACTAGCAGCTCCTCATGAAGTGGACTCACCCATGTAAACAATCAACCATAAGAGTAGAGGAATGGAGCATCTACCTATATCAGCAGGAAGCACAGACCATGGATACAAGTTGCAGAATCACTGTTCCTGACAATCTACCATCACAGAAGAGGCTACAGTATTCCATATGACCAATCTTCTGCAACAGGCTTTTATGTTTTGACCTGATCAGTGACATTCCATTATTGTGACTATGCATGTCACATGACAACCAAAACAGGATGATAGACAGGGTGTCCCATAAGGAATGGTCAGTATTCGGTGACACAACAGGAATGATCATTTGAAGCAAAAAACTTCATATGGACAGTGCCCTATTCTGAATGATTTCCGAGATAGAGAACATATAATGTACAGTGTTATTTATTTTCTGCATTATTCAATACACTGTCACATAAACAACAGTAAACACAATAATATGCACTTTACAAAGCATCAATTGCAAAATACGAATTTTCAACACATTCACCTCTAAGAATTATAGTATACATCACATTACAGCTGTTGTACAGTTCACAATAATTGTTCAAAAATCCCACTATCACCTTCAATACATTTGTGAACTGCTGGGAGAACATGTTATGTTGCTTGTCTGAGCGCCTCTACATATTCCCTAATGAGGCGAGTTGCATCCATGATGTGACCAAGCAGTTCAGCTTTCATATTCACGTTTCATTTGTATATCTCAGACTTCATTCAACACCATAAATGAAACTCTAATGGCGTAAGATCTGGTGATCTCAGTGGCCAATTAAATGTACTACCATGACCAACCCAGCGACTAGGGGAAGTGTGGTTGAGGTTTTCCCTCATATGTCTCGTAAAATGTGGAGGAGCTCCATCATGGTGGAAATACATTGCAGTCTGTGTGGCAACGGAAAATCATCAAGGTGTTCAGTACCAAACATGGCTCGAAAAACTCTGAAATTGGTTTCCACTTTAGTGAGTCGCCTTTCCCGTGACCATTGATGATTATTAGATGTAGTATTGACTCCAACCCTTGTAAATATGGCTTCAATAGTGATCAGTGGAAACAAGTGACGATTTTCATTTAACCAGTGACAAACCGCAAGTCATGTGACATCGTCGCCAATGTGAAGACTGTGGATACACTATTGTAAAATGGGTACAAGTTTCCCACTCATAACATTTTGTGGGACATTATGTGTAGAAAGTCATTGCGTGCAGGGTGTACGATTTCAACAATGTCTTGCTGTCTCTGTACAGGTTGTTGAAAAACATGTTCAGAAGAAAACTGGGGACTTGGAAGAATATCTGTCTCATACAATGTGCTGAAAACTCTGGTAAAGACTCTATGATCAGGAATTTGATGTGTCGGGAAGCACCAACAGTATTCTTTGATAGCAGCAGGAGCTTTCATCACAGAAGCCACATACATACACCATATATGCATAGTCTTCATTAGTGTTGATGTGTGTGGTATTTTAGCCAGTGTATATACGAATTAAGTAAACTGATGCTGCTCTCTGATACAGGCTAAATCCCGTGCACTACTTCACTCACAACGCACCATGAAGAATGGTGCATTAAAACGGGTTACTTTAATGGCAGTTAGACAATCTAAGCTAAGAGACTGAAAGCAACGAAGTAGATTGGGCTAAAATAAAACATTAGATGTTGGTTGGATAAAATACAAAGGTGGGTGTCACTAGCCCAAAAACAAAAGTACTTTTCAGGATAGGGTATATGTCTATAACAAGTTTCTTGCTTCCAATTAGTGTTCCTGTCATATCCCTGAAGATTCACCATTCCTCCTGGGACACACTGTGCAGGAAAGATCATTCGCAGAAAGCTCCAGTTCAGTTGCCCTCAAGAGGACCTAAGAAAGACATTCGAAACATTTGTTTTTACAGTACTTTTTAATTCCAGATTGATACAGCCAAAAATGCACTAAAAAAATTTAAGAAGATGCTTTTGTCTATTTACACTTTTGTACTTTACAGTCATGACAAAAGCTTACGGCATTCACTGATATTTCTTTATATAAAATTAAATTTATCAAATATATTGTGTTTAAAATTCTGTGTCTTATTTCCACATAGATCCTTGTTCACAATGTAATCATTTTAGATCTGGCACAACTCTTTCTGTTTCCTTGACACCTACCTAACATTAATACATGGGAAATTAGGGATAAATGTGCTCTCCACATGATCATTGCAAATGGTACACACACTCGGATTATAGAAGGGAATCACTTGCATCCTTTTCATAGGAACCATCTCAGAATGTCCCCGAGACAATTTAATGACATTATGGACACACTATCACACTTTTCTGGACAGATCTGAACCATTTTCTTTCCAAATGCAAGTCTAGTGTCTCGGTCATGCTATTATTAAATTACTGTGGATCTTTTACATGTCACTACCTCAGGTTCTTTCACAAAATCCTGCTATAGATCACAGTGTGTCAATTTTGACAGTAAGGTGCTATGCCACTTTAATCAACTATACAGAAAAAATTACTGTAACTGGACTGTGCCATGTATTGTTGGATGGCATGGAGAATATTGAGAAATGAATGATAAAAAAATGAAGAAAAGACATTTGTAATTGGTGGTCCCAAATCTCTTATTTATTTATTTATTGAATGACTAGTTTCGGGCTTTGCTCACTTTCAAAGGTCATGTATTTTGTATATGGAATATACATGGCATGGGTGCTTCTATTTAATTCATCAAACTTTAGAAGTAGCTCAGATCTGCATTACAACATGTCACAATTGTAGTATGTCTATGTATGAGCATAATTCTCTTAATTGTGATACCCTCACTACCCAATTTCTGTTGTGCCAACAATCAGACCTTTTCTTTTTCTAATGCTTAGAAATCATCTTCAGTGAAGGTTTGAGTGCAATAAACAAGTGTTATTCCTAAAGGGGGTATTACACAACCATCTGCTGCAAACGGTACTGGTCTAGCGTGATTATGAAAATCTGCAGATGCATTATCAGTGTGCCAGAATAGAGAGCAGTTCTAAACTGCTATCAATCTGCACGCGCACACTAAACAGCGATAACTCCTCGTGCATGTGCAGGAGGTGGTACCGCAGTACTTTCTGCTTGTTATTTGCTTATTATTAGGTGTCTAGTGGCTAATTCCAGATTTTTGTGTTGGTGATTTTCTGAATTTCTTTTAGTAAGTAGGTTTTCCTAAAAAAAAAAAAAAGGCAATACTTTATTTGCCAGTAGACTTCCTATTACATTAACTGTTTGTGAAAGCATTTTTATATTGATTGCTTCACATTGTAGAAATGGAATGGAGCAAAGAGGTATTAAGCATCTTAATTCAGGCATACAGCGAGGAAAAGTGTATGTATGACCCGCACGACACACTGTATCATAATCACGTATGTTGGCAATCGCAATCCTTTATTTTTGAGTAATATGCATATAACTTCACACGGTGATTTTCGATTTATATCATAATGCCTTTGCTTACGAACGCTCATGTTTGATTTGATTGCATCTCTTGCTTTATTTCAGCATACCAGGAAAGAGAAACTGGCATTGATTGACGAGAAAGTCTGTGCAGTTTTGCCCAGTGTAACAGAAGAGGGCTGTAAAACTTTTAGTGACCCAGGCACTGGCTTTTCATTATCGTTCTACCCTAATCTGAAGGTTTACTGTCGCTGTCAGGGCAATAGCTCCAAAAAAGAGTGGGTCTTCCACCTGCAAAACGCTGTATAAAAGTGAGTGTGTGTGTGTGTGTGTGTGTGTGTGTGTGTGTGTGTGTGTGTGTGTAAATCTATTGTTGACGAAGGCCTTAACAGCTGAAAGCTTTATTTATTTGTGAGAGTCTTTTTGTTGTAACTATCTGCAACTCAGTATCTCTGCTATATGGTGAGTTGAAATGTTCATTTTCATAATATTGTTACATACCATTCTGGATTTTCTGTTGTTTGTATAAAAGTAAATTTAGATATACAAATATAATACATATACACTCCTGGAAATGGAAAAAAGAACACATTGACACCGGTGTGTCAGACCCACCATACTTGCTCCGGACACTGCGAGAGGGCTGTACAAGCAATGATCACACGCACGGCACAGCGGACACACCAGGAACCGCGGTGTTGGCCGTCGAATGGCGCTAGCTGCGCAGCATTTGTGCACCGCCGCCGTCAGTGTCAGCCAGTTTGCCGTGGCATACGGAGCTCCATCGCAGTCTTTAACACTGGTAGCATGCCGCGACAGCGTGGACGTGAACCGTATGTGCAGTTGACGGACTTTGAGCGAGGGCGTATAGTGGGCATGCGGGAGGCCGGGTGGACGTACCGCCGAATTGCTCAACACGTGGGGCGTGAGGTCTCCACAGTACATCAATGTTGTCGCCAGTGGTCGGCGGAAGGTGCACGTGCCCGTCGACCTTGGACCGGACCGCAGCGAAGCACGGATGTACGCCAAGACCGTAGGATCCTACGCAGTGCCGTAGGGGACCGCACCGCCACTTCCCAGCAAATTAGGGACACTGTTGCTCCTGGGGTATCGGCGAAGACCATTCGCAACCATCTCCATGAAGCTGGGCTACGGTCCCGCACACCGTTAGGCCGTCTTCCGCTCACGCCCCAACATCGTGCAGCCCGCCTCCAGTGGTGTCGCGACAGGCGTGAATGGAGGGACGAATAGAGACGTGTCGTCTTCAGCGATGAGAGTCGCTTCTGCCTTGGTGCCAATGATGGTCGTATGCGTGTTTGGCGCCGTGCAGGTGAGCGCCACAATCAGGACTGCATACGACCGAGGCACACAGGGCCAACACCCGGCATCATGGTGTGGGGAGCAATCTCCTACACTGGCCGTACACCACTGGTGATCGTCGAGGGGACACTGAATAGTGCACGGTACATCCAAACCGTCATCGAACCCATCGTTCTACCATTCCTAGACCGGCAAGGGAACTTGCTGTTCCAACAGGACAATGCACGTCCGCATGTATCCCGTGCCACCCAACGTGCTCTAGAAGGTGTAAGTCAACTACCCTGGCCAGTAAGATCTCCGGATCTGTCCCCCATTGAGCATGTTTGGGACTGGATGAAGCGTCGTCTCACGCGGTCTGCACGTCCAGCACGAACGCTGGTCCAACTGAGGCGCCAGGTGGAAATGGCATGGCAAGCCGTTCCACAGGACTACATCCAGCATCTCTACGATCGTCTCCATGGGAGAATAGCAGCCTGCATTGCTGCGAAAGGTGGATATACACTGTACTAGTGCCGACATTGTGCATGCTCTGTTGCCTGTGTCTATGTGCCTGTGGTTCTGTCAGTGTGATCATGTGATGTATCTGACCCCAGGTATGTGTCAATAAAGTTTCCCCTTCCTGGGACAATGAATTCACGGTGTTCTTATTTCAGTTTCCAGGAGTGTATTTTCTGAACTCTGAAAAATAACACACGTACACCTTTAAGTACGGGTCCTCTAAACTGTTGCAAATTGCAGTGCATACAGCCACAACAACTTTTGAAATCATACAATGTAGGCTTTCACGGCCGGTGTTGTCTTTAGTTACTTCCGGGCTGAGAGGCTGTGGTCGACGTATAAAATTTCCAACTAACGTTTCGTCTTCACCTGCGGGAGACATCTTCTGAGGTCGTCCAGCTACTGCCACTGAGGCTTCAGGTAGCACGTAGAGGGCACCACCTTTCGTTACGTGATGCCGATGGTATATCTATCTTTGGAAGGCGTCATCATTCTTGATTAAGAGTAATCTATTGTCATTCTGCTGGCGCAACGTCGACATATGATGACGCCTTCCAAAGATAGACATACCGTCGGCATCACATGACGAATGGTGGTGCCCTCTATGCGCTCTATAAATGGGAGAGTACCTGGAGCCTCAGTGGCAGTAGCTGGATGACCTCAGAAGATGTCTCCCGCAGATAGAGACGAAACGTTAGGTGGAAATTTTATACGTTGACCATGGCCTCTCAGCCAGGACGTTTTAACTGAAAACTTTTGAAATGGTGGGCTGTTATTCTGTGGCTACAAGCCAGACTTGTAAAAGATTCCCAAGTCACCAGGAAATGTAATGTTGTAACCAGCCTGCAACATAACAGGGCCTGTACCGGTATTTTATCAGTGATCAAGGCTGGTATGGTCACAAAATGTATAAACATATGATTTAATTCTTACTTTCGAGAAGGTGAGATAGTCTCCCTCACGACCGTGTCACACTTGCTAATTCCATCGTCTATCATAGGCAGCAACTTCTCGAAATTCTTGCGAATCTTCAAGCCTCAGTTCTTTCATTAGCAGTGAATACAGTCCCCTGTCTTTGTCCCTTCTTTTCAGCCAAGGTCGAAACCAAGAACATATGGCTTTTCGTTTTTGTCTTCGTTCTACTCTAATCAGAAGGTTTACTGTCACTGTCAGGACAATAGCTCCAGAAAAGAGTGGATCCTCCATGTACAAAATGCTGTATAAATATCAATTTAGATATACATATACCTTTGTAACGAAGTGTCATAATATAAAACTAATTTCTTGTTAAATAGAAACCTGATCTCAAAGAATTAATTTGAACGAATGATGTTTCAATATATCACAAGGTCTCTCCCTTGAGTTTCACACAGTAGAATGAACAACTTTACAAGAGATCACACAGTTCTATTTGTGTTTTGTACGTTGTTACCATCTATAATAGGGGCTTAACACTGAATTCCTTGAGCCTCCTACAAGTATCCTTATCCATTCCCAAATAATCTGTACATCTCACAGGTGCTCTATGACAGTGTTTGGTGCTGATCCAAGCTATCACCTGTCATCAGTTTGTCTTTCTGTGTTTCCTCCCATCCATGTGGAAATAGCAGACTGATCTGACCCCCAACCCCCCTCCTTTAAGTTCTAATACGCTTCCTACAACCCAAGCCAGGACATGGCAGTAAGCACCATATGTACAGCCTACAGGTGGGAATGCAAACACAGAACATCAACTTTATGATAAACATTACTGCCAGAGGCTCATTTGAGATGAAAACTGCAAACTGTGGGAGACCATATAATGTACAAATGCCTTAGTCTGATGAACAGATTCTTCGTACTGTGAATGAAACTTGATCAATTAGTACAAAGACAACTGCAAGAGGGGAAGGAGTTAATCACATGACAATCTGAAACATTTTGCACGTAAATCTCCTGTACCCAAACACCTTCAATGAGTGTAAGATTACATGAGCCAAATGTTCAACCATCAATAACTTTCTGTTGGCACTGATGAAGGTCCTATCATGTGAAAATCCAGCCTCAAGTATTGTACCAATCAAGCTGGGGCATATGAAAACCCTGATGAAGTGTGGCAAGACAATTATCAAAAGAAGTTCAGCCTCAACAAGTGGGATGGAATCATTCGTGATCATCTCACTGGTCCCTACTTCTTTCCACAACATCTTACTGGAAAAATGTATCAACAGTTTTCTCAGACATCAGTTGTTTCGTTTCCTTTACGATGAACCTCTAGACATCATCCAATGAATATGGTTTCAGCATGATGATGCATCATCCTGATTTCCCTAAATCACTTGGGGCAAATGCTGGAATGGTTCCTTTGAAAAGGCACAGCCAATTTCCTTCTCCACCCTTCCCCAATCCGAGTGTGTGCTCCGTCTCTAATGACCTCATTATCAATGGGACATTAAACACTAATATCCTCCTCATATTATTAATATAATTAAACTACATGCTAGCATACAGGTGCTAAAACATCTTCATCTCTCAGATAACACACAAAATTGGTAACTTAAAGTTACTTACTTCTATGTACAAAGTGATGAACTTCTGTTAATATATCTTGTAGTGCCAAGCCCTTAGCCATTTTAATGTCCTTAAGTCCTGAGATCATTAAGGAAAGATTTATGTGGAATGTCCAGTATGAAAGGTGATGAGACACATACATCATAAGTTACTTCGTTCATTTTTAAGTTTAGGATGACAAATGACAGAACTCATGAAAAAATTATAAACCAGAAAATTCTTAATAGTAATGACAATCATGGATGGCTGAATACTGTATTGATCTTTATTATGCATCATGTAATTGGCCATGGAGGTTCCTCATTGTTTTCTGCACCATCTCAAGTGAGGTACTGTAAATTTGATCTTGATTTCATTGTTTTAACCCATTCAGTGTCCTTTGCAGAGTCTCACCAGAGCCAATTCTCAAGCTATTCCCATGAAGGTGAGAAAAAAATCATAAGCAGAGAAATCTTAGCTTGAAGGCCAGGGAATTTCATAAAATCTAAAGATGACATGGTTACCAAACAATTTCTTCATCACTGGTGTTGTCTACTTTGCAAAACTTGATTATAGAAACATCCTAATAGAAAGTAGTGTCATGAAACCATGGAGAGAAAAAAGGAAAGAAAGAAAGAAAAAGAATATGCAGGACATCAAAATTCTTAAACAGGATAACAGTCATTACAGCTCAAGCAGCAATCGGTATCGTAACTGTAAACTGTCGAAGCTGCGTTGGTAAAGTACCGGAACTTCAAGCGCTGACAGAAAGCACCGAAGCTGAAATCGTTATAGGTACGGAAAGCTGGCTGAAGCCAGAGATAAATTCTGCGGAAATTTTTACAAAGGCACAGACGGTGTTTAGAATGGATAAATTGCATACAACCGCTGGTGGTGTGATTGTTGCTGTTAGTAGTATTTTATACTGTAGTGAAATAGAAGTGGATAGTCCCTGTGAATTATTACGGGTGGAGGTTATACTCAACAACCGAGCTAGGTTAATAATTGGCTCCTTTTACCGACCTCCTGACTCAGCAGCATTATTGACAGAACAACTGAGAGAAAATCTGGAATACATTTCACATAAATTTCCTCAGCATGTTATAGCGTTAGGTGGAGATTTCAATTTACCAGATATAGACTGGGACACTCAGATGTTTAGGACTGGTGGTAGGGACAAAGCATCAAGTGACATTATACTGAGTGCACTATCCGAAAATTACCTCGAGCAATTAAACAGACCGCTACGGTCGCAGGTTTGAATCCTGCTGTGGGCATGAATGTGTGTGATGTCCTTAGGTTAGTTAGGTTTAAGTAGTTCTAAGTTCTAGGGGACTGATGACCTCAGAAGTTAAGTCCCATAGTGCTCAGAGCCATTTGAACCAATTAAACAGAGAACCGACTCGTGGAGGTAACATCTTGGACCTACTGATAACAAACAGACCCGAACTTTTCGACTCTGTAAGTGCAGAACAGGGAATCAGTAATCGTAAGGCCGTTGCAGCATCCCTGAATATGGAAACAAATAGGAATATAAAAAAAGGGAGGAATGTTTATCTGTTTAGCAAGAGTAACAGGAGGCAGATTTCAGACTATCTAACAGAACAAAACAAAAATTTCTGTTCCGACACTGACAATGTTGAGTGTTTATGGAAAAAGTTCAAGGCAATCGTAAAATGCACTGTGAGGGAAAGACCCACCGTGGTTTAACAACAAAGTTAGGAAACTACTGCGAAAGCAAAGACAGCTTCACTGCAAATTTAAACACAGCCAAAACCTCTCAGACAAACAGAAGCTAAACGATGTCAAAGTTAGCGTAAGGAGGGCTATGCGTGAAGCGTTCAGTGAATTCGAAAGTAAAATTCTATGTACTGACTTGACAGAAAATCCTAGGAAGTTCTGGTCTTACGTTAAATCAGTAAGTGGATTGAAACAGCATATCCAGACACTCTGGGATGATAATGGCATTGTAACAGTGGATGAGACGCATAAAGCTGAAATACTAAACACCTTTTTCCAAAGCTGTTTCACAGAGGAAGACCACACTGCAGTTCCTTCTCTAAATTCTCGCACGAACAAAAAAATGGCTGACATTGAAATAAGTGTCCAAGGAATAGAAAAGCAACTGAAATCACTCAACAGAGGAAAGTCCACTGAACCTGATGGGATACCAATTCAATTCTACACAGAGTACACGAAAGAACTTGCCCCCCCTTCTAACAGCCGTGTACCGCAAGTCTCTAGAGGAATGGAAGGTTCCAAATGATTGGAAAAGAGCACAGGTAGTTCCAGTTTTCAAGAAGAGTTGTCGAGCAGATGCGCAAAACTATAGGACTATATCTCTGACATCGATCTGTTGTAGAATTTTAGAACATGTTTTTTGCTTGCGTATCAAGTCATTTCTGGAAACCCAGAATCTACTCTGTAGGAATCAACATGGATTCCGGAAACAGCGATTGTGTGAGACCCAACTCGCTTTATTTGTTCATTTAGATACAGGCTCCCAGGTAGATGCCATTTTCCTTGACTTCTGGAAGGCGTCCAATACAGTTCCGCATTGTCGCCTGATAAAGTATGAGCCTACGGAATATCAGAACAACTGTGTGGCTGGATTGAAGAGTTTTTAACAAACAGAACACAGCATGTTGTTCTCAATGGAGAGATGTCTACAGACATTAAAATAACCTTTGGCGTGCCACAGGGGAGTGTTATGGGACTATTGCTTTTCACAATATATATTAATGACCTAGTAGATAGTGTCAGAAGTTCCATGTGGCTTTTCGCGGATGATGCTGTCGTATACAGAGAAGTTGCAGCATTAGAAGTTGCAGCATTAGAAAATTGCAGTGAAATGCAGGACGATCTGCAGCAGATAGGCACTTGGTGCAGGGAGTGGTAACTGACCCTTAACATAGACAAATGTAATGTATTGCAAATTAATAGAAAAAAGGATCCTTTATTGTATGATTCTATGATAGTGGAACAAACACTGGTAGCAGTTACTTCTGTAAAATATCTGGGAGTATGCGTACAGAACGATTTTAAGTGGAATGATCATATAAAATTATATGTTGGTAAGGCAGATGCCAGGTTGAGATTCATTGGGAGAGTCCTTAGAAAATGTAGTCCATCAACAAAGGAGGTGGCTTACAAAACACTCGTTCGACCTATACTAGAGTATTGTTCATCAGTGTGGGATCCATACCAGGTCGGGTTGACAGAGGAGATAGAGAAGATCCAAAGAAGAGTGGTGTGTTTCAACACAGGGTTATTTGGTAAGCGTGATAGCATTACGGAGATGTTTAGCAAACTCAAGTGGCAGACTCTGCAAGAGAGGCACTCTGCATCGCGGTGTAGCTTGCTGTCCAGGTTTCGAGAAGGTGCGTTTCTGGATGAGGTATCGAATATATTGCTTCCCTCTACTTATACCTCCGGAGGAGATCACGAATGTAAAATTGGAGAGATTCGAGCACGCACAGAGGCTTTCCAGCAGTCGTTCTTCCCGCAAACCATATGCGACTAGGACAGGAAAGGGAGGTAATGACAATGGCACGTAAAGTGCCCTTCCCCACACACAGTTGGGTGGCTTGTGGAATATAAATGTAGATGTAGTTTACATTTATTTATTTTTAAACTGCAATCTGATGATTGTGTATGATGAACTATACACAATGTAGTCACCTCGCGGTGGTGTAAAAGGGGATCAAACCGCATTAGGAATGCTGTCTACCATGTAATATTAAGGCTGTTTTTCCTTAAAGCATATATTAATGCTTCTGTCAACAGCTGCAGTACCTACATTAGGCGACTAGCTGCAAATCTTACAGGTTCATTTTCAAGCCTGGTGTACTGAGGCTACAAAAAAACAGTACATACTTGTCAGTTAACAGTGAATAGAAAAATGGTATTACAATAAAAAGTTTTAATGTAACAGAAATTAATTATTTGAATACAAATATACCTGCACTGACAGTGTCTGATCTCAATAATAAGCATCAAAGTGGCAGCATGTGCTTAATAAATATTGGCAGAATGAATGTCACAATCCACACATTCCCTTACAAAGTCAAAATCAAACTGGAGGTCAACAAATCCAAAAGCAGCAGGAAACTTTCGATGGTGCTAGCATGCCTCACTTACAAGCGCACGTCTGTTGCCAATGGGCATGCCACATTTTAAATGTGGATGTGCCTAAACACTTTTATTAAACCTGACATTAATACAGTGAAAGACAACGACCAATGTACAAGTATCACAAAAATACAAATCTAGTGCCACATGTACCCGTTACAAATTTGACCATGAAACAAATAATGTAAACTCCAGGTAGGAATATCAACAACATAGGAAAAGACAGAGAAAGAAAACTGGCGTTCTACGGATCGGAGCGTGGAATGTCAGATCCCTTAATCGGGCAGGTAGGTTAGAAAATTTAAAAAGGGAAATGGATAGGTTAAAGTTAGATATAGCGGGAATTAGTGAAGTTTGGTGGCAGGAGGAACAAGACGTTTGGTCAGGTGATTACAGGGTTATAAATACAAAATCAAATAGGGGTAATGCAGGAGTAGGTTTAATAATGAATAAAAAAATAGGAGTGCGGGTTAGCTACTACAAGCAGCATAGTGAACGCATTATTGTGGCCAAGATAGACACAAAGCCCATGCTTACTACAGTAGTACAAGTTTATATGCCAACTAGCTCTGCAGATGATGAAGAAATAGATGAAATGTATGACGAGATAAAAGAAATTATTCAGGTAGTGAAGGGAGACGAAAATTTAATAGTCATGGGTGACTGGAATTCGTCAGTAGGAAAAGGGAGAGAAGGAAACATAGTAGGTGAATATGGATTGGGGGGAAGGAATGAAAGAGGAAGCCGCCTTGTAGAATTTTGCACAGAGCATAACTTAATCATAGCTAACACTTGGTTCAAGAATCATAAAAGAAGGTTGTATACCTGGAAGAATCCTGGAGATACTAAAAGGTATCAGATAGATTATATAATGGTAAGACAGATATTTAGGAACCAGGTTTTAAATTCTAAGACATTTCCTGGGGCAGATGTGGATTCGGACCACAATCTATTGGTTATGAACTGCAGATTGAAACTGAAGAAACTGCAAAAAGGTGGGAATTTAAGGAGATGGGACCTGGATAAACTGAAAGAACCAGAGGTTGTACAGAGTTTCAGGGAGAGCATAAGGGAACAATTGACAGGAATAGGGGAAAGAAATACAGTAGAAGAAGAATGGGTAGCTCTGAGGGATGAAGTAGTGAAGGCAGCAGAGGATCAAGTAGGTAAAAAGACGAGGGCTAATAGAAATCCTTGGGTAACAGAAGAAATACTGAATTTAATTGATGAAAGGAGAAAATATAAAAATGCAGTAAATGAAGCAGGCAAAAAGGAATACAAACATCTCAAAAATGACATCGACAGGAAGTGCAAAATGGCTAAGCAGGGATGGCTAGAGGACAAATGTAAGGATGTAGAGGCTTGTCTCACTAGGGGTAAGGTAGATACTGCCTACAGGAAAATTAAAGAGACCTTTGGAGAGAAGAGAACCACTTGTATGAATATCAAGAGCTCAGATGGCAACCCAGTTCTAAGCAAAGAAGGGAAAGCAAAAAGGTGGAAGCAGTATATAGAGGGTTTATACAAGGGTGATGTACTTGAGGACAATATTATGGAAATGGAAGAGGATGTAGATGAAGACGAAATGGGAGATAAGATACTGCGTGAAGAGTTTGACAGAGCACTGAAAGACCTGAGTTGAAACAAGACCCCGGGAGTAGACAAAATTCTACTAACTACTGATGGCCCTGGGAGAGCCAGTCATGACAAAACTCTACCATCTGGTGGGCAAGATGTATGAGACAGGCGAAATACCCTCGGACTTCAAGAAGAATATAATAATTCCAATCCCAAAGAAAGCAGGTGTTGACAGATGTGAAAATTACCGAACTATCAGTTTAATAAGTCACAGCTGCAAAATACTAAAGCGAATTCTTTACAGACGAATGGAAAAACTGGTAGAAGCCGACCTCGGGGAAGATCAGTTTGGATTCCGTAGAAATGTTGGAACACGTGAGGCAATACTGACCTTACGACTTATCTTAGAAGAAAGATTAAGAACAGGCAAACCTACGTTTCTAGCATTTGTAGACTTAGAGAAAGCTTTTGACAATGTTAACTGGAATACTCTCTTTCAAATTCTGAAGGTGGCAGGGGTAAAATACAGGGAGCGAAAGGCTATTTACAATTTGTACAGAAACCAGATGACAGTTATAAGAGTCGAGGGGCATGAAAGGGAAGCAGTGGTTGGGAAAGGAGTGAGACAGGGTTGTAGCCTCTCCCCGATGTTATTCAATCTGTATATTGAGCAAGCAGTAAAGGAAACAAAAGATAAATTCGGAGTAGGTATTAAAATTCATGGAGAAGAAGTAAAAACTTTGAGGTTCGCCGATGACATTGTAATTCTGTCAGAGACAGCAAAGGACTTGGAAGAGCAGTTGAACGGAATGGACAGTGTCTTGAAAGGAGGATATAAGATGAACATCAACAAAAGCAAAACGAGGATAATGGAATGTAGTCAAATTAGGTCGGGCGATGCTGAGGGAATTAGATTAGGGAATGAGACACTTAAAGTAGTAAAGGAGTTTTGCTATTTAGGGAGTAAAATAACTGATGATGGTCGAAGTAGAGAGGATATAAAATGTAGACTGGCAATGGCAAGGAAAGCGTTTCTCAAGAAGAGGATTTGTTAACATCGAGTATAGATTTAAGTGTCAGGAAGTCGTATCTCTAAGTATTTGCATGGAGTGTAGCCATGTATGGAAGTGAAACATGGACGTTAACTAGTTTGGACAAGAAGAGAATAGAAGCTTTCGAAATGTGGTGCTACAGAAGAATGCTGAAGATAAGGTGGGTAGATCACGTAACTAATGAGGAGGTATTGAATAGGATTGGGGAGAAGAGAAGTTTGTGGCACAACTTGACTAGAAGAAGGGATCGGTTGGTAGGACATGTTTTGAGGCATCAAGGGATCACCAATTTAGTATTGGATGGCAGCGTGGAGGGTAAAAATCGTAGAGGGAGACCAAGAGATGAATACACTAAGCAGATTCAAAAGGATGTAGGTTGCAGTAGGTACTGGGAGATGAAGAAGCTTGCACAGGATAGAGTAGCATGGAGAGCTGCATCAAACCAGTTTCAGGACTGAAGACCACAACAACAACAGGAAAAGACAGATTGTTACTTATTGTAAAGAAGAAAACAAATCACATTAATTGTTCCATTACAAATTTTGCATTATACATACTGACTGTTGTCTTCCAAAAGTCTTCATACATAAATAGTTTAAATAGATAAAATATATCATAATAATACATATTGTTTGTTTAACCAACATGTTTTGTAAATAAGTTACATAGTCCCACTAAAACAGCGTCTCATGGCACAGAACCATTACGACATCTCGACATGTGCAACCACCTCGAAATCATCTTGTCCTGTACTCAAAGTCCATATCCGTTCATGTGAGTCTTCTTCTTGTAAATCACAGAGGTCAAATACTAAAATACACACACTCAAGCATTTTACATAACTCCACACAATTTTGCATAGCTGGTCATGCATGCTACATGAACAACTTTCTTTATATAGCACCCCTATGATTACACCAACAGTCATGTACAAACATCGTGACCTGCATAATTTACTAACTAGACATGCTAAACCAATCATAGATGCATGAGAGTGCTCTTCTAGTAAACATGGCTTCAGATTCAAACATCATGTTCTAACACATTTGCTGGCTTGACATGCATATCTAATTACAGATTACACTCAAATGATGTGATACCCACTACAAAGATCTCTCTTACAAAACACTGTATTACGTGCCATACAGCACACAGTATTTCCAATTTATTTGCTGTGAGATCATCATACACTATTTTGGGTACCTAATTCAGTAATCAAAAACTGAAAAGACCATTACTTGTAGACTGCACGGGAAAAACTACACCCACTTAACTAAGAACAAAATTAAAATTAAGAAATAAAATTTAAAAAATTAGGCCATTGTGTCCAGCCTCTGTGTATAAGCATTTTTGCATGTCATCTACACACACTATTTATAAACCATTTATACCTAGAGATCATGCCACATACACCTTAGCCCCTGTTAATACCCTTGCATTTACCATCTAGAAATAATCAGGAAATGGCACTGGCATCCCAGAACATGTAACTAAGTACATGCGTAGGTGTAGAGTGCTTACATAACAGTGATCTTGTCAATGTGAATTGTATTAAGCAGTTCAAGAAATCACAAAGACAGAGGTCAGTATTAGCCCCAAGTCAATATGGGGAGCTTGACTTTGGAACTCAAGCTTACATGAACATATATGGACATATATTGTAACACAACCATTACAAAGGCATGCTTATAAGTAATGCATCATTGTAAGCATACATAAAAAGAGAAAAAAAAACCTACTCATAAACGCATTTATGGTAAAAGTAATAAGCTATTAAGCAATTTATAAAAATAATGTGAATTTATATTTATTTTTATACCTTTATATTGACTTAGTTCCAGTGTTTTTGCTATGCAACAACTGTATTTTTACTAATTCATTGTGTATTTTTCCTCTGTTCTTTTAGGGCTATACTATTTGACAGGAGTTGGTTCCTGTGGTTTTATGGCATATGGGTTGCATTTGTGATCTAGTCACTCTCAAAAATGTGCCTGGTAGATATGGCAACAAATGTGCTGAACTCACAGGTCTAGAATTTTGGGAAAAAATAGGGTGAGAATTTTAGGCTTTTATAACTGCATGGTCATTGTTTTGGAACAACAATAGAGCATGGAAGGTCTATTTACGTGATGCAGAACCCATGTCAGGTATCAAAAGCCTAAAAGTAGCCTTTCCAATGTGAAAGTTTGATGAACTAAAAGGCTGAATGAGGAGTTTGGGTGAAATTCATCATACTGAAAAAGGGGAAAACAAAAAATTGAAAATAAATATGCCGAAAGGAAGAATTTTGTTGCAATCACTTCTCCAGCTGCTCACTGGTAGCAGTAACAATCAGAGCAGTCCATCACTTGGAAAAAGCAGCAAAAAATTGTGCAACTGACAATGGAAAAAGATACCCAAGTGAAACTAAGTGTCGTAATCTAGGGCCTGAGAACAAACGGTAAAGCATATGGAGGGATAAGCCAAATTTTGCATTGCTGGAGGGAAATACCAGAGGTGGTGGTGGTGGTTAGTGTTTAACGTCCCGACGACGACGACGTCATTAGAGACGGAGCGCAAGCTCGGGTTAGGGAAGGATTGGGAAGAAAATCGGCCGTGCCCTTTCAAAGGAACCATCCCGGCATTTGCCTGAAATGATTTAGGGAAATCACGGAAAACCTAAATCAGGATGGCTGGAGACGTGATTGAACCGTCGTCCTCCCGAATGCGAGTCCAGTGTGCTAACCACTGCGCCACCTCGCTCGGTGGAAATACCAGAAAAATAATGCTGTATCCCTCCATACCCCTTTCCTGATTTTCTCCAATATGGAGTAGTACGGTACAATGGATAATTTGAGGTACACAGTTAAGTAAAAATGACCTGTAACAGGCTTATCCATCTCTGGTAATACCTACCTCTGCAAGTAGATGTACAAGAACCACATAAACTGTCATCGATACACACATCTAAAAACTAACTGACTTTGCTTCTTTTTACTCTATTAAGTTCTATGGTACTATACTCTGTTTTTAAAATGATATAACCAACTGAGACAGGCCTATCAGCAGTAAGATTTCACAAACATGCTCTAGTTCAATGGAACCAAGAGAAGGGTAGTGTCAGGTGGCCTGGGCAAGGAGAGAAAGAGAGGCGAGGAGCAGGAAGGGTAGCTGATGTCTCAGGAGGAGGCAACAGGTGTACGAGATACGAATGTAGGAGGGAAAGGCAGCAGATTCATGGAATATGAATGTGACACTTGGCCATCAGACTCAGTGAGTTCGTGCAGTGCACGATAATGATAATATGGGGAAATGAACTGGGAAGGGGTGACAACAGAGGAAGGGGAGATGCGGAGAAGAGGGTGTGAGTGCAGAGATTTAGCGAATACTGAGGCCACGAGGGTCACAGGAACAGAGGATATGATTTAAGGATAACTCCGAACTACATAACTTATACACAGTGGTGCTGGGGGATGGATCCAGATGGCATGAGTTTGTGACACAGCCACTGGATGCGAGTATATTGCGCTTGGTAGTGTGTTCCACCATTGGGTGGGCAACTTTGTTCTTAGCCACAGTTTGACAATGGCCATTCATTTGGGTGAATAGTTGGTTGGTGGTCATGCCCACATAAAATGCCGTACAGGAACTGCAACACAGCTGCTTTCACATGTGGCCTTGACTCTGATGGTATAGGAAAACCTGTGACAGGAGTAGAGTAGACCATGCTGGGTGAGTGAATCGGGCAGGTCTTGCACCTGGTTCTTCCACAGGTGTATGACCCACGTGATGTGGCAATAAGTTGGGAGTGGTTGTGGCATAAGGATGGAACTGGATATTGAGTAGGTTGGGTGGTCGGCAGAATATTACGTGGGTGACTTGGAAAATACACTCCTGGAAATGGAAAAAAGAACACATTGACACCGGTGTGTCAGACCCACCATACTTGCTCCGGACACTGCGAGAGGGCTGTACAAGCAATGATCACACGCACGGCACAGCGGACACACCAGGAACCGCGGTGTTGGCCGTCGAATGGCGCTAGCTGCGCAGCATTTGTGCACCGCCGCCGTTAGTGTCAGCCAGTTTGCCGTGGCATACGGAGCTCCATCGCAGTCTTTAACACTGGTAGCATGCCGCGACAGCGTGGACGTGAACCGTATGTGCAGTTGACGGACTTTGAGCGAGGGCGTATAGTGGGCATGCGGGAGGCCGGGTGAACGTACCGCCGAATTGCTCAACACGTGGGGCGTGAGGTCTCCACAGTACATCGATGTTGTCGCCAGTGGTCGGCGGAAGGTGCACGTGCCCGTCGACCTGGGACCGGACCGCAGCGACGCACGGATGCACGCCAAGACCGTAGGATCCTACGCAGTGCCGTAGGGGACCGCACCGCCACTTCCCAGCAAATTAGGGACACTGTTGCTCCTGGGGTATCAGCGAGGACCATTCGCAACCGTCTCCATGACGCTGGGCTACGGTCCCGCACACCATTAGGCTGTCTTCCGCTCACGCCCCAACATCGTGCAGCCCGCCTCCAGTGGTGTCGCGACAGGCGTGAATGGAGGGACGAATGGAGACGTGTCGTCTTCAGCGATGAGAGTCGCTTCTGCCTTGGTGCCAATGATGGTCGTATGCGTGTTTGGCGCCGTGCAGGTGAGCGCCACAATCAGGACTGCATACGACCGAGGCACACAGGGCCATCACCCGGCATCATGGTGTGGGGAGCAATCTCCTACACTGGCCGTACACCACTGGTGATCGTCGAGGGGACACTGAATAGTGCACGGTACATCCAAACCGTCATCGAACCCATCGTTCTACCATTCCTAGACCGGCAAGGGAACTTGCTGTTCCAACAGGACAATGCACGTCCGCATGTATCCCGTGCCACCCAACGTGCTCTAGAAGGTGTAAGTTAACTACCCTGGCCAGCAAGATCTCCGGATCTGTCCCCCATTGAGCATGTTTGGGACTGGGTGAAGCGTCGTCTCACGCGGTCTGCACGTCCAGCACGAACGCTGGTCCAACTGAGGCGCCAGGTGGAAATGGCATGGCAAGCCGTTCCACAGGACTACATCCAGCATCTCTACGATCGTCTCCATGGGAGAATAGCAGCCTGCATTGCTGCGAAAGGTGGATATTCACTGTACTAGTGTCGACATTGTGCATGCTCTGTTGCCTGTGTCTATGTGCCTGTGGTTCTGTCAGTGTGATCATGTGATGCATCTGACCCCAGGAATGTGTCAATAAAGTTTCCCCTTCCTGGGACAATGAATTCACGGTGTTCTTATTTCAATTTCCAGGAGTGTATTTTCCCCTGTCGACTGTGGTCAGAGTTGTGTGTGAAAAGAAAAAAAGAGAATGAGACATTAAAGATAAGGCATATCTTTAATTTTCTACATAATTTCCAAGTACATTGAGACATTCCTCACACCTCTTTATAAGCTTCAAAAAGCCTTCCAAGAAAAAATCAGGGCGTTGCATACAGATGAAGTGTTGAACGGCTTGTTTGACATCAGAACTGCTGCCAAGTACATTGAGACATTCCTCACACCTCTTTATAAGCTTCAAAAAGCCTTCCAAGAAAAAAATCAGGGTGTTGCATACAGATGAAGTGTTGAACGGCTTGTTTGACATCAGAACTGCTGCCAAAGCGCCTCCCGCTGAGAATCTTCTTCAAAGCAGGAAACAGATGGAAGTCACTTGGTGCGAGATCTGGACTGTAAGGCCGATGGTGTAGGCACTCCCAACCAAGAGTTGCAATCTGGTTTTGCATTGCCATAGCCGTGTGTGGTCTTGCATTGTCGTCAAACAGCAGAACGCCAGAGCTGAGAAGGCCAGGCCACTTTGTCCGAATCACCTCTTTCAATTTCAACAGAGTGGCACAGTACCGTGCAGCATTGATGGTTGCTGCCTCCAGAAAGCCAAGCAGCAAAACTCCTTTGGCATCCCAGAAAACTGCGAGTAGCACTTTACCTGCAGACGGAGTGCTTTAGAAATGTTGCATGTGTGTCGGCGTCAGTTGGCGGGGCACCCATCGTGCTGACACCTTCCTGTATCGAAAAATGTCATGGATGATCTTGTGAGCTTGCTCATGTCCAACTCAAAGTTCTGCCGCTACTCCATCGATGGTGATACGCCGGTTTGCTTTAATAATGTCGTCCAGCTTCCTGACATTTGAATTCTGCAGTGGCTGTGCACGTCTGTCCAACTGCACTTGCTGACATCCATCACTGAATTGCTGGCACCATTTGCCTCGACATCACACCTGACCCATACACCTCAACAAGGTGGTTATGAATTTCTGTGCCTGATACTCCACGTGCCCATTCATAGCGGATAACAGCTCTCACTTCTGACTCCAAAACACACCTTCTCTCCATAGCTCCGAGAAAAGACCGAGCAGCTGGCCTCTGCTTTGTGCAGGCACTGCGACAGCGCCATCTGCTTGATCGTGGTTGACCTCTACCCAATGGTGTATTGGTGTCTTGTATGTGTGCTTTCACCTGTCGTGTCATCTTTCGCCCATATCACACAACTCTGCCCACAGTGGACAGGGGAAACTTATTTTCCAACTACCCCTCGTACATCAGGAGGGGTGGGAGAGATTGTGTGTAGGATTTCCCTCAATTCTGAGCATGAGGACACTTACCAACAGCAGAGTTAACCACACAGTGGAAGACATGCTACTGCGTGCAACATGCTTGATTTCAATGACTGCTTCATAATTGCAGCAAGATTTCACAAACATGCTCTTAGTTCAATAGAACCAAGAGAATCTGCTTTTCTGAACTATTTAGATGGGGATTATCCTTGCAACTCATCCTCCATTCCTGTAATTCTCCTGGCCTCAATTCCCACTAACCCTGGAGTGCCAGTCTCGCCTTCCTCTGTTCCGTCACCCCTTCCCAATTCACTCCCCCAAGTCATCGTCTCATGTGCCCCACATACTGGTAATGCTGTCCAAGAGTGACATTCCTATACTACGAGTTATTGCGAATCCCTCGCACATTCCTACCTCATACACCAGCTGCTTCCCTCAGAGATGTCTGTCACCCTTCACCAAACCTTCCTTTTTCTCACTTCTGTGCCTGACACAATCTCTCATCTTATTCTACATGCAGAACTGTGATTGTGTACTCAGCTATGTACTCAGCCAGCACTATGCAGCTGTGGGCACACACATGCACTAGCTCAAAAACGGATTTCATCTGAAAGGCTCTAAAGTTCTCAATTTTGTATATTTACTTGCTTGTCAATGACTCAACGCCTCTGCTTTTGTTGAGATGTTACCTTTTCTCCTATATTATTTATGTTAATATTAATAAATGCTATTTAGTTAGCCAACTGTAGACAAATGTTCAAGAAATCACGAAGAACTGTTAATGTAAAACATTGCTAACCTGTAAATGTTGCAGGCTTTGTTCCAATCAACTGGTCCTCATGACTAGCATTATTTTTGTAACAGACTCACCGAAAATTTTCAGTCAAATTTTTTCTTTTAAGCTGCATAACATGCAAAATCCCAGCTCTTCCATGAGGTCTGTACATCTTGCACATAACAATAGCTCAAGGCAATCTATGTCAACTTTCAAGAGAGACTATAACATTACTGGAACAACAGATAAAAGGATACTCCTATAGCAGTCTGCAAATTCATCATTAAGCAGCCATTTCACAATATTTGCAATGTCATTTTTGAGAGGATGGCCAACACATGTATAGACATTGTCCTCGGTTACCTTCCCATATGCCATTGAGGTGCTTTGTAATATGTTGAGAACTTTTCGCATATCACCTCCTGAAAGTGTTAATAATGCCTTCTTCCCATCCTCTGTACAGTCAACCCTGTGAATTCAAAGCACACAAACAAATAATGATACTAGCACTAACAGGAGACATTCCATTTACATTTTATTAACTACAGAAACTTATACAAAGTAAAGGAGAAAATTTCTAAGCCTGGCAGTGAAAGGTAGTTTGTATTAATTCACTGCTCCACTGGTTCTTGCAGAATATTTTACACATTACAACTGAAAAAGACACACAACACTAAAATGTTGTAGAATATTACACCCATGTCTTGTGGTGTTCCCCCCCCCCCCCCCCCCCCCCCCTTCATTTATAATGAAAGATTGTTTCTTTAGGTAAAAAGTGCACTTATTTTGTAATTTAGTATCCTGTTAGATCAATAGACTTTGTCCAATGTTTTCCAAGTAAGTACATCCTGTAACTCAACTGCAAGGTCTGCGAAATACTCATCTATGGCTTCCATAAACTCTTAATTGAATCCAATAATTTTTGCAGCACTCATTTCTTTAGATTTGGGGACATGTTTAAGTCAGAGCCAATCAAACAGGGTGAATGTGCACAGCCCATGTGCTTTAAATTCCTCACTTTCTGCAAATTTGAAACACAGACTGGTGTTACATAATTCCAAACAGAGAAATGGGACTTCTTGGTACCAGAAGTAGGGATCAATGGATGAACATCAGACAAACCTCCACGTGTGAATTTGTTATGCGTCCAGATGGATGTTAAAGAGTCTTGTTACCAGCACATGCATAAGTTAACTGAAAAATGTAATTCTGCCTGCTTTGCACTTAGAATTTTCTCTATGTTGACTAACTGATAAGGCTGCTAGTATACTATCGTATCTATTATATGGCACAATCTTCTGGTCAACTAAGTAGTGTTCTATAGATCTATATAGTAATTGTTGATAACCAAACAAATTACAGAAGCCTGTCCATAGATCCCACTAAGAAGGAGAATCTTCAGGGATATGGAATGAGTCACGCTACATACTAGCAAAAGATAAGCAACTCACAGAAACTTAATATGTGAATTGTATTAACAACAAACTAATGTACGGTAAGACAGGAAAAGATCAGACACAGGGATAACTTCACAGGTCACTGAACGCAAGCTTTTACTTCGTGCATGCATTTTGCTGTTTACATCTTATGTACTGTTAAGCAGATTCAAACATACATTGTTGCCCTTGGAAGTTGAGACTGCAGTCTGTAACAGTTTTCAGTGCTATGAACAATTACTGTTAGTTATCTTTACATGAATACTTTCGTCACAGTGCTAGAAGAGGAAAAAGAGGTAAGCATAATTTCCTTATTTAAATGTTGAGAAGGAAATGTGAATGTAATATGGCTGCGTATCTCACTTGCACTAATGCCTGGTGTACTGTTTACAGATATCTACACACAGAGAGAATTTTGGACAATGCCACAGCATTATAACAGGAGGCTTGTTGCACTTCTGAGGTACAATTATGGCCCTTCAAAATCCTGAAAAGGCAGTTGCCACTATAGGATCAACAAAACTGTCATACAGAAAGGCATTCAGCAAATTTAACATACTGCTTGAACTTCAGAGATACAAACATGATTAGAAGGAAACAGCAAAATAAGCAGGAGTCAGATTTCTGGGTCCATATCAAGGCAGCAAATCTGTATTTATTTTTCTTGAGATTCCAGATGATGTTATGGTACACAAACACCAAATTGCCTGAGTGTTGCTACTCCTAGAGAAGAAAATGAGAAGTTTTTATTCACTGAGAACATACTGAAAACTTATGATTTATAGTTTGAGTAGATTGTCATTACTAATCAAATATTTTCTAAATATGTTTGCCAAAGTTTTTAATGTGGTACATGTTTCCTGAAGACATGTAAAATATTTTATAACCGCAAGTAAAGTATTTTCTACACATGTAAACGGAATTTCTGAATATGTGTATTTTTTAAAAAGACAATTAAGTGTCCAAAATTAGACCATCATATGGAGTAACACTGGACAGTTTTATTTGTTAGGATCTGGTTACATAAATAATATTTTTGGTTCACATTCTTTGATCATAGTATTCTTCAATGTCACCCCACAATTTAAATTCAATCAAGGTGTCAGATATTCTGCCAGATATCAATGTCATTCTTGCATGAGATTTTGACAATGTGACTCATTATCTTCATCAGGTGCTACCTGAGACTGCTCATCAGTGGAATGGGCCACCACTCCATTGTCAACGCCAAGGGTTCCATTTGCAGTCTGCTCCCAGCATACTTAGGCATTCCCTCTTTGCCCTGAACGCCTGTCTATGGTTTGACATTCTGTTTTCAGTCTGTTGCGTTTCCAGATATTCTCTCTGCAGTACGCTCCCACTAGAAACATTCTTAGGCTTTCCTTCCATGATTCGATGCACCAGGCCAAGCACTGGTGTTTTGTCTTCCTTCCCACGCACCCGTTTGCGTGCTGGTATCCCATTTTCAGTCTAGTGTGGTTCCAGGTGTTCCCTTTGTGGTTTGCTCCCACTGTAACTGCCCTGCGACATTCCAGCTTCAAACTGGTGCACCTGGTGTTCTATCTGGAGTATGTTTCTCTAGTCCACACCCATAGTTGCTCTTTGTATGGAGCTCTATTGCTGCCCCCGTTGTGGGTTCTCAGATTGATGATTCATTAGGTTATTTGTCACCTGTATCTCCATAGACCCATTTATAACACTGTCCCACTATCTGGCGTCGGTGTCAGAATCCTCATTTCATTGAAGTTCATGCATATCTTTTCCCATTTAATATTCACTGGGTTGATATTGCAGTTTCTTCTGAACGAATCAATGTTATCACCAACTCTTGTGATGGAATGCACATACAGGGATGGCAGAGTTAAAACTTCTGAGACACCTAAATGACATTAGAAAATGCATTTAACCATCAACCATTTTATTTAACCAATATATTATCTACCAGTTTCTGCCACAGACCATCACCACTGTATGTCTGTCAACATCAAAATTGTGCAGAGCAAAAATTGAAAAAATCTGAAAAAGTACAAAGTACACGAAAATACACTGTATTTTCTAAAGTACTTAATGGCTGTTGGTTCTCACCTGATGGAAACATTATCTGGGTGACAGCCTACCATAAAATTTGTGAACTGACACAGCAGATCAGTCTAAATGCCTATTCTAGGCTAAGAATATTCTTGGAGAGAGCACAAAGTTGCCCCAAAATATAACACCATACAAGAGAAAAGCAAAGTAAAGAAGCTCCCAGTGTCAGACAGAGCGGAGATTATTCTTATGGTGCAGACAGCAGAATTCAGTTTCCCCACAAGATCTTGAATGTGATACTTAAAAAAAAGAAATAAAAATTTCAATTTACCATCAGTCAAAATAGTGACTTTACAGACTGACAGAATACATTGGAACAGAAAAATCATTTTTACAGGACTCCCACCTAAAAACTGTATGCATTGCCTTTTGTTTTCGCAATCATCTGTTCTCTGCATCAACTTGCTGACATTACCAACTACCCTATTAGCTGCACAACATATATTATGTTCCATGGTTTTCACAATAATACTGAGTTGTCGGCAAAGAGAATTTTTTGTGTGAGATCATTAATACATATCAAGAAAAAGTAATGGATCAACAACAAAACCTTGTGGCATCCCCACTTTACATGAATCCCAGACATATTAACACCTCTTCCTGGTTTGTTGACAATGGAGGACCACCTTTTGCTACATACTTTCCAGCTACGAGGTGAACGACTGTTGAGCTGCTTCCCTGCTCCCATAATTTTATAATTCATGCCAAAGTATTGCATGTTACACATAATCAAATGCTTTTTTATATCAAAGAAATTAGCTACTGTCCTCAACCTGTACTTCAGCCCTGCTAGTGTGAGGCACTAAATTGCATTTTCTGTGGCTCTCTCTTGCTGGAACCAAACTGCAAGCATGACAACAATTTATGTCTACTGAGATGTGCTACTACTCTTATAACTGACAATAGCAATTTTCTTTAATTTATAATTCATCTGAAAAACATAACCAAAAATGAAAATGCAGTTGTATTACAAATTCATTACTGTAAAAAGTTAAATAAAGTGCTTAAAACACCTTTAAAAAAAGTATGGAGAGTAACAAGATGAATACTTACTTCTCTTGTTCAATGACAAAATTAAGGCGTGACATGACCTGACTTGAATCCAGAGGACCAAACCTGAATCTTGTACATCGAGACTGGAGGGCTGGGATTATTTTGCCGAGATAGTTACATATAATGCAGAACCTCACATTTTCTGTAAATTTTTCTATGACTGTAACAATTAAAATTCTATGTTTAGTGACAAAGGGATGACAGCAAAACTATAACTAACATGAAATACTGATTACAATTTGTGCTGAAGAATGATGAAGGTGCTTGTCAAATAATTTTTCCAAAAGTTAATTTAATCTTAAATTTGAGGTATCAAACAGCAGTTATAAAGTTTAAGCTGTATAAAACAGAAGCCAAAGCAACAGCTCACTTCGTCTCAGAGCATTTTGTGCATCATTTGTCATTGCATCAGCTTCGTCAAGGATAATAAGCTTGTGCCCAGCACTGAAAATGGTTCTCGTACTAGCAAAACTGAGGATCTGCCCACGAACAATCCCAATTCCTCTGTCGTCTGATGCATTTAACTCCAAAACCTGGCCAACAAAGAAAGAAACAGAAATGAATCAACACAATGATTTAATTTTCAAATATGTAACAGAGTACTTCTCAAATCAAATTTTCATATACGGTAAATGTTTTCTACAAATACACCATACATAAACTTAGTTCACAAATATAAAAAGTTGCAACTAGGGCAACTGAACCACCCTTCACTGTCTCCCAGTAGGAAGGTTGATAGTGCATGTACTCAATTAGGCTCAGTTTGGTGTAGTGTGCAACTGATAATTTACCACCCAGAAGGATCGCATAGGCTTGCTAAAATGCAATCTAATAAATTCTGGGTCTAGGTAAATCAAATCAAATGAAACGAAATGTGACATTTAAAAAGGCACATCTTTCCTGCATAGGCAGTATGTAATAGTAATTACCTCTTCCATAAGGTAATGTTGACTTGTCATTATCAAGCAACATCACCAAAAATAATCCTACATGTGGCAGATTACTACTACACTTGGAGTTGCGTCAACAACTTTTTATATCATCAAAGCTTACAGTAATAATGTCTGCACTCGTTAGGTGATGTTGCTTGATAAATGAATAGTGGGGTCAAAATTGGCCAGTTGGAAGTGTAATTACAGCTAAATAGAGTCTATGCAGTAAACATGTTCCATTTAAAAAAGTTTACTCTAGCTGTGTAACCAAATCTGCAAAAAATATAACATTTAAAGTTTTGTAATTGGATAGATAAACATTTACTCACCAAGTGGCGACAGGACACACCTAAAATGAGGTTATAATTAGTCCAGCTTTTGGAGCCAGTGCCTCCTCCTTCAGGCAGAAGGTTTGAAGGGGAAGGAAGAGGGGTGAAGGAAAAGGTCTGAAGAGGTCTAGGAAAAGAGGTAGATCTCGGGAAAGTCATCGAGAACTGTAGGTCAGGTGAGACTTACTGTTACCGTCCAGTAAGTCTCCCCTGACCCAAGGTTATGGGTGACTTAACCCACCCTTTTTCGTAGATGTCTAGTCCTTTTCCTTCATCGCTCTTCCTTCCCCTTCAACACTTCTGCCTGAAGAAGGAGCCACTGGTTCCGAAAACTTGATTATTATAACTCTCTTTTATGTGTGTGTTTTGCTGCCACTTGGTGAGTAGATTTTTTTTTTTTATCCAATCACATTATTTTGTCAAAAATTGACTGTTTATGGTGTAACATTTAAAGACTGCAGGAAAAGACATTTTGACAACGCACTTCTCTCATAATGATGTGATGAATGGGATGTACAATGTGGCATTAGTGAATGTTTGTCAGTTTTGTGACAACAATGAGAGTGTCGTACTATTAGCATTCGCTGTATATACATTTATATTAGTCCACATAAATGTTGTTGCAGATTACAGTACATCTCTCCAGACAAAAGCATATATTACAAAAGTGTTACAATGGGAAATAGTGAATTATTGTGGATGAGAATTACTGTACCAAACTTTATACTCAAAAATTCTTTTATGCGATATCAACTTTATAGAAACATCCACAAACCACTGCATGGAAGAAGACAGTGAGAATTATATAAATATGAAACCTGTTTTGACAGATGGCATTTAATGTCTGCCAAACTGTTGGAGAACTTTATGAGTGCTCTGTGGTCTATATTCAATGTTCAAAGTACAATATTCCTATACAACCTACATTTTGGTAGTGTCACTGTAATCTTATGACTAACACATGGTGATTCTATTGTTTACTGTCATTTTCTTGTTTCCTAGTAAACATAAGTGGCCTAAGTTCATAAATGAAATACCCATCCAGTTTTGAAAACTCCTGTAAAAACTGACTTTTATAGGTAAAATCATCGGTTACTTGAGATTAAGTACTATGAGTTAGTTCTGACAGTTAATTTTTAGTAAAATCAACATACCATTGATGAAAACTGTTTAGACGGGTACAGTTGCCTGGCACAAGCAAGAATGGTACTAGTTTTGCCTGTTCCAGGAGGGCCATAAAAGAGCAAATGTGGGAGCTGGTCCTCTTTAATGAATCTGTTAACTAGACAACAAAGAAAGTAAGCATTATTCGGTATACTCCATTACCAAACTAAAATTTTTATCAGCTATATATGAAATATTCTGTAAATGCTAATTCAGTAACACAAAAATTTTTTTGTTTTGGTGAATATTTATTGGTCAAATTCTGACTGCATGTACCATTCAACACATCACAGAACTTGTCATAAATGATCAGGTCCATTTTTCTCAAACAGCAATGTAAGTACAATAGTTTGCTAATATTATGAGACTCTGCAGTATACTCTATAGTAGAAATGCAGAAGCTTCTGCTGGGGAGAGCGCGCGCGCACGCACACACACACAGGATGTTCCATTTATCTTGACCACCCTAAATAATTGTCCGTCCAGATGCAATTACAAAATGTTTCAAGCAAATGTTCTTTAGCCACCAGGGGGACATCAATAAGCATGATTGCCTTCATTGTAGCTTGTTTTGTAGAAAGATATGAACAGCGGTATGACTTTTTTAGATGGCACCCTGTATTTTTTTATTCGGTAATTCATTTCCTCTCCTAAAGACCTATTCAAAAATATATCACAGTGTACCATTCACTGAAACACAACGTTATTAACTGCATAACATAAAACTGACTTTGAGCCCGAGATCACAAACTCGTCCACATGCTGGAGCTGTCAGAAAACAAATGAAAACCAAGTAAAAACATAACACAAAATTGACTTTGACTCTCCTTTACCACTGCCCAGGAATAGAACATCCAGAGGTGCTCAAAGTGGTGACCGTGGACACCGATTCACTGGTGCACTTGTCGAATGAAAGAATTATTTATTGCTTCCAGTGTTGCCTGCTGAAGAGAATTACAAACAAGCACGATACTTTCCTGCATGTCCTCTGGAGTTGTTGGAATATCGCGATAGACCACGTCTTTAATGCATCCCCAAATAAAAAACTCCAGAGGATTTAAATCAGGAGACCTAGCAGGCCAAGTAACTGCTCCTTCTCAACCAATCCATCTGGCAGGATACCTGCAGTTCAGAACACTTGTCCACACAAGGCATTATGTGCTGGACATCCATCGTGTTGATACAACATAAGCATTCTGGTTCATAGCCACACCATCCAGAAGTACACGATTCTGGAAATCATTCCCATGCAACTCTTGATGTAGGTGTACATGGTAAGGATGGAACTGGTGATGTGTAACAATATGATGTACACTGGTTTTAGGATTGCCAATCTCATGTTCAAGCTGTCATGTGCTCACATGTTGATTCATAGCAACGGAAGCAAGTACAGTAACTTCAGCAGCTTCGTCTGTGCGAGTGCTATGACGATTGCGTTGTTGTGGGTTGAAACTTCCCATTTCCTGAAGCGTTGCAACAAGATGAGAAAACATCTGTCGGGACAGTGGGTTCTTGTCAGGATATCACTCTCTGTACAGTTCCGCTGCCTGTGAAGCATTTCGGCTACCTTCAACAACAACAACAAACATTATGTCGATGCAGTTTGTAGGAAGGACAGACTTTACTGTATGCCTTCTCTACACAACAGTATTTAAAAGGACTAAACTACTGTACTAAATGCACGCATACTTAAGAAAACAGTATGGCAATTACTGTTCTGCTAACTTATATTGCCCACAGATGATTAGCATTTCCACCTTCTCTTCGTTTGTGTACATTCTACTCACACAGCTCTTCAACTGATGATGGTTGATGGAATGAAGGGTGTGCATTCTACTTATGTTTACATTTGTCCTCTGTCAACGTCAGCATGTGGATGCGTTCCATTACTCCGAGTACCTGCACTAAGCGCTGGGAGCGTCAGTGTCAATGTTGTGTTATGTAATTAATAATGTTGTTTTTCACTGAATGGTACACTGTGATACATTTTTGAATAGGTCTTTAGGAGAGGAAATGAATTATGGAATAAAAAATACAGGGCGCCATTTAAAAAAGTCATACCCAACACTTGTGTTCCAATGGCCTCGAGGTTTCTCGATACTCCAAAGCACTCAATACAGTATTTACCTTGCTTGACCAATCACGTGAAATTTGACTCGTGGCGCTAGCGCAAGGGATACGCGAGAAACTATGTACTAGTGAGTATAACAATGTAATGCTCTGCTCAAAAATTGTCAATTTTGTGAAACACTGGAGGAAATTACATTAAATTCTGTCAACTTACGAACTTCTGTTGTTTCTGAACAGGTTAGTAATAAATGTTTCCAAACATATGGATACCAAATACACACATTTATGCTGCTTTTTAAGTAAAAGTAACATTCAATGGCGAAAATCTTCTCCATCAAAAACCATTACTTGATTCTGAACTCAAGTCAATATTTTGTTTATGAGAACCTGTAACGATATGCCACTTGGGTTCACGTACCATATTAGAATACCACAGAAAAACGTTATCAGCTTTGGAGAAGATGAAACGAGAAATAGAATTAATGCAGAATTAAAAGTTTAAAAAAAGAAATAAATCACATTAAACTGACTGCAATAGCTATCGCGAGAATAGATTACAGCGGAAAGACCTGTTTTCAAGATAGTATCAATAGAAGTAAATCCCCATCACAGTTTTGAGAATTGGACTGAGTCGTGATTGCAATCTTTTACTTAGTATGTATTAGACGTTGATGCCACATATGACCTGCACCCTGTAAGATACTGCCATCCACATTTTATTGTTGGTCAAGAACAACATTACGGAACATTGGAAGACGCACCATGAAACAAGCTTGGCTATGAGTGAGCAGAAATTACGCCTTGTTGCCATCCATGGAAATGTATACTGTGACTTCTGGCTTTTTATGCACATCAACCATATTTAAACAGCAGTTTGCTTCAATCCATTCTTTGGAATCGAATTCATGTTAAAATTGGACAAATACTCAACAACAACAACATATATTTCCACAGGATGTGCTAACAATCAAGATTGGGGCCTGTGGTGTAGATACGTGTTTTGTGCATCAATGTTGTCAAGGCTCCCCGTGAAGTATGACAGGAACAATTGGAGGTGTGTTAGCTGCTGGTTCTACACAGCCAATGAGAGAGAGGCGGGCAGACGATATATATGGAAGCATGAGACATTGTAACATTCTCACTTCAGTACAGAAACGAAACACTAGGGTTTCAGAGAGGGGGGAAAAAAGAAAAAGTAAATTAATTACAAAAATATCTGTGTTCTCAGGTTCCACCGGAATCACAACCACAGAAATTACAACATAATCGGAAGAAACAGCCAAATATTTGTGCCAATGAAGATATAAGTTTCACAGCTGTTCTGTTAGGATGATGACGGCGATGATGATGAAAAATTGTGATATCACAGACAAGCCATCTAAGTAAACAGAAAAAGGCACTGAAGATAAAAATTATTGTACACAGTTTCTTTTTGTTTGTTTTGTTTCTCCTTGTATTATCAAAATGTATACAATCAATAAACAGCATAGGTGCATGTTAAAAAATAAATTTTTCTCAAGGAGCCTATTAAAAAAGGGGAGGGGGGGTCGTGTTATAATCTGGGTCATTTTATAAATGGGTGATTATGGTAATTTAATCTATTGCCTGATGTGTAGTACATGAATGTACATAATAAAATAGAAAATCTATAACTAGAGTTTTGAATAAAATTTATGCACCATATGAAATTAAACACATTAATCCATAAATTCTGAAATCAATAAGAGAAAAAATACTTACTTGTTTTAACAATATCATCATGTGATATCAGATCATCAAGAGTTTTTGGTCGATATTTTTCAACCCTGTAACAAAAACAAATTGCAACATTCTATATGCAACAGGTAGACAATATATGGCAGAAAACACAAAGTAATGAGGCTATGCCTACAAATTACAAGTCACAACACAATATGCAACGAAGGGCACATGACTATTACATTCTCTTCTCCTTATTAATATATTACAGTACACTGCACCCACAAAACTATCCCAATGTCTCAAATGATCTCATTTCTCTAACTTTATATTCGTATTTGCTAAGGTCTATGAATGTGAGGCAGCAGTGTATTTTTAAGATCTTTGATGATAACTGCTTCTTGTAGTTTTAAGACAGGTTGCACTGGTAGTTTCCCAGACAACCTAAAAACAGCTCAAGTGGTTCTGATTGATAAGAAGGTGATAAATCTAGAATTTAAAACTACTGATTCATCTCAATCCCACCCCTATTTTTATGGCAATTTAGAATGTTATCTACAGTCCGCTAACGCCAATAGACCTACTTAGTCAACTGAGTCTAATGTCTAACAATCGGAATGGCATTATGGAAAGCCCTGCAGCTGCAGCATATTTAACAGATGAAATGATAACTGCCATTGAGAATGATTCTGTTTTCACCACAATATTACTTATCAATCAATGAAACCTGGGTGTAAGAGGAACTGGCTATCAATTGATAAAAATCATGTGTTAGTGACAAGAAACCATTTATGTCGCTAAAACAAACAGTGAGTCATTCAAATAATTATTAATATCAAATATGGAGGGGCTAAATGCTCCGTGTTAGGACCTGTTCTGTTCTTGATTTACATTAAAAAGATAAAATACTATTCTTGTAACTCTAAAAAACAATATATTGAATGCAGATTATATGTAGATTATGTGCAAAAACTAAGCCTATGACAATCTTAAGAGGTACTGCATAACAGTGTGACCATGACATAGTACAGTATTTCAGTGAAAGCCGTGTAAATGGAAGACCTATAAAGATTGCAATTACAGAACTCAATGCCAAGAAACAAGTACATTTGGTATGAAATAATCTACATTATATGATATTGCATAAAAGGAAAAATAAACCCAGGTAATTCCAGGTTGGAATATAAACAATATAAGGAAAAGGATAGATTGCTACTCACCATAAAGATGACCTGTTGAGTTGCAGACAGGCACAACAAAAAGAATGTCACAAATTATAGCTTTCGGCCAAAGCCTTCTTCAGCAAAGAATTCCTGTCAGAGCTGCCATTGGTGGCGGTCATGTGTGAGAAGTGTGATGCTTTTGTGAAACACCCACTGGGCACCTTCCAGGAATTCTTTACCTACAACTTAGACTCACCATCCTTCCCCAGGTCCCTTCCTCAGAACACCAACCTTTTAGTAAAAGAAAGAACAGCTATACACAATCTCAAGACAAATTCTGGTATAATCACCCTATCTGCAGACAAAGGTTCCACCACTTATTATGAATCACAGTGACTATCTGGTAGAAGGCCTCTGCCAGTTATCTGAATCCTCTACCTAACACTTATCCAGAGTGATCCCATACCAGCTCTGCCAGTTATAGCCAAATACAACCTCCAATCCCTGCTTAAAGCCTTAGGCCCTTCTCAGAACCTCTCCCCTGAATCCATTTCCCTTCTCACCCCTATGACACCCTGCACACCAATCACCCATAATCTAGCCTTCCACGCCAAAGACACCAATCACTTCCTTTATTGACTCTCATTCATCCCCAGCCCTTTACGTTCTGGTCCCTACTAGTCACTGTTGATGCCACCTCCCTATACACCACCATCCCTTATGCTCGTGGTCTTACCACTATTGAACATTACATTTTCCAACTTCTTTACACTCCAAACCCACTCCGCTAACCTTTTTATGGGCCATCTGGAGGAGACCTTCCTAGCCTCCCAAAATGCCAAATCCCTAGTCTGGTTCAGGTTAGTTGATATCTTCATGATCTGGACTCAGGGCCAAGATACCTTATCTTCGTTCCTTCACAATGTCAACACCTTCTCTCCTATCCACTTCACATGCCCCTCCTCGACCCAGCGTGCCACCTTCCTAAATATTGGCCATCAGTTGTCTGTTGGCTAGGTGTTGGCCTCTTCCTCTCTAATGGTTCCATCTGCACCTCTGTCCACATTAAACCCACCAACCATCAATAGTACCCGGTACCTGAATTCTGACAGCTGTCATCCCTTTCACACCAAAAAATCTCTCCCATACAGCATGACAACCTAGGGACAGCTTATCTGCAGGGACAAGAATGCTGTTGCTCAGTATGATGAGGGTCTCAGCAAGGTCTTCACAGACAGGCACTACACCCAGACCCAGATCACAAACATATCTCCTGTGCCATTTCCTCCCACAGAGTGTCTACGTGGACAAGAAAAAAAAAAATTCCCGGATTTCCCAGTTAAAAACACAATTTCTCCCAGATGAAATTACGTATAAAGCGGGTGAAAATACATCCGTGTTAAGCAACAGTATACTTTCCCTCGGGCTGTAAAACCTATCAGTCCTTTGAATACTGAAGGTCTTATACCGGCTGAGGACGTTCCAGCATTTAAGGAAACTGGAAAAACAATGGGTTTGGAAAGATGTTTGATGCGAGACAATACGGACAGATTTTATTTTCATATTGTGAAAGTATATACACAAATTCCACAAGTTACAGCACAGTAGCTACCAAAGCCTTAAAATAGAGATTGCGTTGAGCGATGCACTTTTGTCAGCCAGTCATAGCTCATATCACGTGATCTCACTAGCGATTGATGGCAGTTATTCAGAGCACGAGGCCCACAAGAAAGACAGGCCACGGCGCGTACGTTACGAACGTAGGCCGAGCTCGCTCAACTCAGCAAAGTGCGTTTCTACACCGGTTTACGTAACTAAATGTGTATGTTCGAATGAGAATTGCATCGACTATTGGAATCCACTATTATTAGTCCTACAATGATAGGAAGTCCGTAGGCCTACTAACAGGCTCTAATTTGGCAATTAAAATCATAACAAAATGATTATCAGTTGCGTAAGGCACCACATCTTCTATGAAAGGAGAACTGTTACAGAGAAGAGACTAAATGCTGTAAATGAGCGGTTATACCAGTTCTATTGAGAATTGATTTAAAATTTTGTTGTACGAACAGTAATCAGTAAGACTTCATAATAACGGATTCCAGTACAAGATGAAATTCTCGTTAGTATGCACGCACCCGGTTGCGAGTTAACAGAGTTAAATACGCATTTTGCCCGCTGAGTTAAGGGAACAAGCAAGCTCAGGCCGTTCTTCGTGACGAACGCACCGCGGCCTGTCTTTCTCGTGGGCCTCGATCAGTGCATAATACATGTTATGTACTCAACCACTAGCAGCATCATTGTTAAGTAGCACGACCATACGAAGACGAAAGGTTAATGGGTTAAAGTAATGTAAGTACACTATATCTTCACGAAAAGCTGAACTTTCACATATAATATTGGGCATTAACAATGTTTTGCTGTTTTTTCTCGAAGGGCGTGGTTAGGCAGGAACCTAAGAATGCTTCAGAAGCTAAACTGCTGTATTTGATGTATTTCATACATATACTTTCATATTATGCAAACATGCAGTCCAAATGCTGATGCGAATCAAAGATCTTTCCAAAACGCATTGTTTTTTGCTGGATTTCGTTTCCTAAAGTGCTCGGAAGTATAAAACCCCTAAACTTTCCATAAGCCGTTTCCCAATAACACTATTTAGTTTTTATTTTGTGATCATAGCTGCAGCGATTTAGGAGAACCTTTACAAAGTGAAGTTTATACTTAGCTGTAGTCGGTGTCATGTTTTCTCGAAGAGTGATGCATCAACTTTTACATTGTTTTTATTCGAAACTCTGAATATACTGTACAACATTTAAACACCCACTGACATAAGGCTGTGACCACTCACAACAAGGTCTAGGGATCTTTGAGAGCATTCTGCGTTCTGCCTTACTGGAGTGACAATGAAGGATGGGACAGAATAGGAGTCGCCATGGCGTCAGCTGGTCAATGCAAAGCGATCCAGTGACTGGATGAAGTGGGAAGAGACATCGCTGCGAGCTGAGGAGGCGAGGTGAGATGACCAAGCCAGCAATCGATCACACGAAAGATGAGCCATCGCTTTCAGCAGCTAACATCGTTACATGCCTGTTCAAAATCCCAATACCGTGAAACGCTGTAATAATACAGCCGCCGTTACCATGATTAAATACAAATAAAACAATTGCCGTTTATACATTCAATGCCAAAAATTAACTTGGTATATGTAAAGAGAAAAAAAACGTCGAGACAGTATTACAGGAAAATACTAGCTGGCAAATAAGTGGTAAACAAAAACATTACGTAAGTTGGTAAATAATTAAAGAAGAAAAGTCTGGAGAAAGAGTCTTGAAATACGAGTTTATTGAGCCGAGTAGCATGTTCTTCAGATGATCATAGACTATCGTGTAGCTAGCACGTTTCGGGTTTTTTGTGCTCTATCTTTGCAACAAACATTGGCAGATACAGAAGCAGTTACTAGAGCGCACTCCGCAACATCAAAGTTCTCCAGCCATCGGATCACGCAAATGTTCAAGGGCAAACGTTCCGATTCAATGGTCCAAATATACAGAGCTAGTCTGGAATGGAAATCCTTAAATAGATTTTACAAGGCATGTACAAACTGAATTATCATCCAGAGTGTTTCCTTTACTGCGGACTTGATTAGCAGAAAAATATGGAGAGGGGGCTTGCAAGTTCGTCAAAGAACAGCAAGAAAACATAACGTGAAGACAACAATAACAGCTGAACAGGGCTTATTACGTTTCTAGGTACGGAGGGATACATACAAAGCGACATTATCAATTTACTAGATGTCAAGTAAAACCATATTTTAAAATTAAGCGGGTAAATCATTCCTCTACAAGTAAATCAACATGTACGCTGCTACAGAATCTAGACTTTAAATTAAAATCGGTGTATGTACAATAGAAGGTCTACCAAGCCCTAAAGCACTTCGGAAATTTTACACACAGTAGAGCGCCTCAGCTGTAAAGTAACTGGGAGGCCAAGTCGTTCGAAACAGGCAGACTTCATAACTTAGAATTCGTGGTTGGGAGACGAGAGCAAGTAACCAATAGCAGCCGATAGAGAGAGAGAGAGAGAGAGAGAGAGAGAGAGAGAGAGAGAGAGAGAGAGAAGCCTCATGGTAAGGAATAAGCTAGAACGAAAAGGTGGCGAAGCCTTCAGAACTTTGGTCGATGAGCCTTAATATCTTTCGTCTTTATAATTGAGGTGCTGTACTGTACATGTAAAATTAGCTAGAAACTTGCAACAGGTTACTGGAGTAAGACTGGTTGATACGTCTTGTCATTCATAGTTTCTTAAAGGGTCAACCAACGCAGCACTACTAATAATATCATAATTAACGCCAATTGTTGCTTGGCAGAGACAGTGTTGTCAAACGTGCCTCGTTCGATTTTCAAATCACACAGTCTGTCAGTAGTCAGTGTGCTCGGCTCACCTGTTGAATTCAGTTCTGTGCATGTGCAGGGCAAAATTTTATAAACTGACAAGGTAGGTAACACTCATTGCGTCATATTTCATTATGCGTAATAACGAGGCGCAGCCTTATTTACATCCATCGTTCTTCTTTCTCCAATAAAGGTTGCCCAACAACAACCGCTGCGACTGCGCCATGTCGACTGGTTTTCAAGATAGCTGGCTTTCAGATCCAGCATTCAAGGACTGGTTGGTGAAAGTACCTACAGACCTTTATAGTGCTAAATGTGGATTATGTCCAGGGACCCTCATTAACATCCGTACTATGGGAAGACGGCTCTTACAAGTCACATGACAAAATCCAAGAAGCACGTCGCGAAAGCAGCTGCCACGAGAAGCACAGCAAGTTTGTACGTCTACACCCGACCGGCGGCGACCACTTCAATCCAGCAGACAGATTCTACTTCCACTACCACATCTGCGGATTCAGCTGGGTCAACAACAGTGGCGTTGGCCGCTGAAATTGTTGCGCCTCCGCAGAAGGATGTCACTGCAACGTCAAAACCCGAGGATAAAATGAGAGGAACTGATCGAATGGCAATAAAGGACGAAGTAACAAAGGCGGAAATACTGTGGTGTTTGGAGTGCATCGTTTCACACAAGTCACTGCGTAGTTCTGTGAACGACGTGTTGTTTTTCCCCGCAATGTTCCCCGACAGTGAAGTGGCCAAGAGCATGCGTTTACAAAAGGACAAAATCGGTTATATCGTGCAATATGGACTAGCTCCCTTCTTTGAATCTGAAATTAAATCTGACCTCGTAAACGCATCAAGGATTGTTGTTTGTTTTGACGAATCCTTGAACAAGGTGTGCAAAAGAATCCAGATGGACATTTTAGTGTGTTATTGGGACATTAAAAAAAATCTAGTGTGCACCCGTTACTACGCATCGGCTTTTCTAGGTAGTTCGACAGCAGCTAAGCTACTCGAGTCCTTCACGAAAAAAATTCCCGGCGAAGCAATGAAAGAACTTTTACAAGTATCGATGGACGGCCCCCTAACGTCAACTTTGCGTTCTTAAGGGAACTTAAAAATTTTTTGAAAGAAATTGAAAGAGTAGACACCGTTTTACTGGAAATTGGAACGTGCGGGCTTCATGTTGTTCACGGCGCCTTCAAGTCCGCAATTCAAGAAACACAGTGGATGATAATTCAGTTTTTACGTGCCTTGTGCAATCTTTTTAAGGATGTCCATGCCAGAAGAGCTCTGTATATTTCGACAACAGAATCGGAACTGTTTCCCTTAAAGTTTTGCGTGATCCGATGGCTGGAGAATGTGGGAGTTGCTGAGCGAGCTCTAGTAATGTTTCCGTTTCTGCGAATATTTGTTGAAAAACAGGAAGAAAAAAACAAACCAAAATGTGCTAGCTACAGAGTAGTGGAGGATCACCTCAAGGACAAGCTACTTGGTCCAAAAATTGCCTTTTTCAAGACTCTTGCTGGAGACTTGACACCTTTCCTAAAGTATTTCCAATCCGATTGGCCGCTAGCACAGTTCCTCCACTCTGCTTTGACAAAGATAATGGAGACAATGATGACACGATTTGTCCAGCCGACGAAGATCTCGCCGTCAGTTAATTTGGAGAAAGAATCCCATCTTTTGGGTGTGAACCACGTCAAGATTGGGTTCACTGTCAAGAATGAATTCAGAAAGTGCAGGTCTCTCACAGCCCTTGAAATCGCTAAGTTCCGGAGCGAATGCAGAAGAGGAATGATCAAGCTCGTGTCAAAGTTGATGGAGAAATCTCCCTTACACTTTAGGTTGACAAAAGCTGTAAGCTGCTTTGATCCCACAATACCGTGCTGGGAGGCTGGTCCCAAACGATTTCATTCCTTTCTACAGATTTTGGTGGAGAGCAATTGGATGAACAGTGTATGTGCCGATAAAGCAGAAGCGCAATACGCTTCTGTTGTAAAGAAGAACTGTAAAACAAAATTCGAAACATTCAACAAAAAGGAGCAACGGCTGGATGAGTTCTGGATGAAATGTCTCAAGAACCAGAATGCAACGTGCCACGAGCTGCAGAAGGCAATGGAAATCGCGCTCACTTTGTCGCACGGTCAAGCAGCTGCGGAGTGAGGATTCTCGGTGAACAAAGAGTGCCTCTTCGAGAAATGAGGGAACAATCTGTAGTGAGCAGAAGACTAGTGTACGACGCCGTCAAGACACACGGCGGAGTCCAAGGAGTTCCTATAACAAAGTCCCTTATACACTCTGTAAGAAACTCACGAGATCGATATGCTGAAGACCTCAAAAATCGAAAAGACGAGTCATCCAGGAAAAAGGATCATCTGACTAAAAGGAAGATTGTTGATGCAGAAATAAGACAGAAGAAGGCAAAACTTGAGGTGTCCATTCAAAACGCTCAGATAGAGCGAGAATCTATTACAGAACGAATCAATGCTCTCGCACAGAGCTCCAAGTGAGCTATTCTCCAAGGTCAATTCCTAAATTACAATATTTGTTGTTACACATGGTGCTTCCTTCTAAATTATTTGTAGTATTGCCTAATAATAATGAAAATGTTTCTTTAATAAAATGTTTTTAAAACAAATGAATATGATAGCGTTATTTATTTTAAACTGCTAACTCCCACAGATGTTTAAATATACATTTCAAACAATAACTTTCGTGATTAAAAAATATTTGAAAAATATTAAGTATTAAAATAAAGAATGGAGCTAAAATTTAGCAACACGAAAATCTGAAAAGAAAGGACTGTTAAAATGCACAAAATATTTTACGGAAAAAAATCTCTTATTATTCTAAAACGAAAGACAGTAGTTAAAGGTCTTTAACAACGATTAAACTGCAAGCTTTTGTATTTAAATAAAAAATAATAAAATCAGAAAAATTGAGGAATGGAAGAGGTAAAAGACATACTTGTCCTTACTGAAAGCAAATTTTAGAGTGGGGAATACAGTAGCTGCGCTTGACACAGGTTTTCGCTCTAAAACTGGACTAATTTCGTACGAGAGCAAGGTACGGGTGTCCCGCTACATGTCGCGTGACTGGTGCTGCATTCTGTTGTCCATTTATAGGATTAGTTAGAAAGAAGTAGTAGCGAACGTTAGAGCTGTTCGGAGACGAAGATCCAATTAACCGGCAAAAAAGTAGAAAAGAAGCGCTGGTATTGCTCTGCATGCCAGAACACTTGGTCTTTTCTATACTACAGAAAAGTCGAAGTGCTCTGGCATGAAGAGGCTTGTGACATCGCTCAGTAACATATTATTCACTTTTTTTGAAGGTCAATTATACTTTTTGCCATCGATTGCATAATTTTGTATCTATGGAAGAACAACATTAAATATGAAAACTAACTTGAAGCTCCGTCTTTTTTTAACATGTGTTACACATTAAGTCATATCAAATACAAATGTGCGGCAAAATTTTAAATAGTGACATAAATGACTTATCTTCTGGGCCCGAAATTTTTCAAATGACTGACCCTCAAGTGTTACCAGTATGTTTTGAATGAGAGTTATAACGCCCTGTGATTTAAGAAATTCACTGCACATTCTCACACGTAACATACATCATCTTGTGTGGAAATTTACTTTGAAAGTAACGCTTCTCAAGTCACTATTCGTAATATTTTCCAGTGACCTGTTAGAAATGTAAACAATTGCGACGCAAGCACATCGAATGCACGTTAGTTGTTACGGACGTACTGCATAATCTTCGCCCTAAAGCCTTTGACACTTTTCGGTGTCTGCAAACTGGTCTGTGCATTGTGTAAATTACTCATTTTCTATGCAACTAAACTTTTATTTTGGTGTTATTCTCTGATTTATGTTTCATTGCTGCAGTATTATTCAGCAGTAGTGGGCTAAAGTTCTTTGTCAGCGTATCAGATCTTACACGTCAAACCTACAAAAATTTATCTGAAATCTAAAAGAATGAAAAATCCCGGAATTCTAAAAAATTCCCGGGTTTTTCCCGGATGAAAAAATTTCCAGGTTTTTCCCGGATCTCCCGGGCTGTATACACCCTGTCTCTCATACCCAATTCTTCCACCACCCCCAAGAGCCAGCCACAAAGGAATGTTCTCTTCATCACACAGTACAGGAGTGTCCTCTTTGTCACCCAGTAACACCGTGGACAGGAACAATTGATCCACATCCTTCACCAGGGCTTTGATTACCTATTATCATGCCCTGAAATGAGGGATATTCAACCCAAGATACTTCCCTAAAGTGGTGTTCTGTCACCAACCCAATCTCTACAACATCCTAGTCTATCCCTACCCCATTCACAATGGCAACCTCTTGGCACAAGGATCTCATCCCTGTGGCAGACGCAGGTGTGAGACCTGCCCAATCCAACCATCCAGCACTTCCTATTCCAGTCCTGTAACAGGTTTATCCTACCTCATCACAGGCTGGGCCATCTGTGAAAGCTGCCATGTAATTTACCAGTTCCTCTGCAATCACTGCATAGTTTTTTATATTGATGTGTCTACCAAGCAGCTGTCTACCAGGATGAATGGCCACTACCAAACTGGGGCCAAGAGCAAAGTAGACCACCCTGTGGCACAACAAGCAGCTGAACATAAAATACTTGATTTCAATGGCTGCTTCACTACCTGAGCCATCTGGATCCTTCCCTCCACCACCAGCTTTTCTGAACTGTACAGATGGGAGCTACCCTTACAACATGTTCTCTGCTCCTGTAATTATTCCAGCCTCAACCTACAGTAACATACTGTTCCCACACCCTCCGCCCAACAGTTTTCACCCTCTCTGTCCTATCATCTCCTACCCATTCTCATCTTCCACCCTCTTTATTTCCCACCCTACGCCAACGCACGCACCCACCCACTGTTCCCCTTTTTCCCCTGATCTCCCAAACCCACAAGCTCCTGACAACACTACACCTGTTGGCATTCTAGTCTCTGCACACTTTACCAGACAGCATTCATCTCTCTCCCCACCCATACACTATTATCCCTTCCCTTCCAGAAAGCTTGCGTCCCATGTGTAGTTGCAGTCTGGCCCAAGGTGCTGGAGTTGGCAGTTATGTGTGCTTGCTTGTATGTATGAATGAATGTTGTATGTTTCTCTTTTGCTGGTGAAGGCTGTGGCCAAAAGCTTTATGTAGGTGTCTTAATTGTGCCTGTCTGCAACTTAACATGTCTTCTTTACTGTAAGAAGCAATCTGTCCTTTCCTGTACTGTTGATGTTCCTATTTGGAGTTTCCACTATTTGATTTTGTGTGTGTTTTCTTTGTCAAAGAAGGCTTTGGCCAGAAGCTATAATGAATAACAGTCTTTTCATTGTGCCTGTCTGAAACTCAGCACCTCATCTTTACAATCACTAGCAATCTCTCCTTTTACTAAGACTGTTGAAAACTGAACACTCTTGGATAGCTTGTAAGCAAATGTTGTAAACATGATTAACATACATAGTAAAGATGTGTGTGTGCTGAAAACTGCTCATCATTCATTACTCTCAAAGAAACTTGAATTATATAGTAGAAATATGGGATGCAACATCACAAACTCAGTCTACACGTTGCACAAAACAGACTTCAGAATTACTGGGCCTGTTCACTCCTTTTCCATCTACATATTTGTTGGTTTAGTTTCTCTATTACATGGGCGTCATTACTATTTTCCACTGCTACCCGTTTCTTTGTGTTTAGCTCCTGTGTGCAGTTTAGTTTGCTTACGGGTGTTTTGTTTAATCTGTGAAACGGGTAGCAGTGGAAAATAGTAATGACACCCATGTGATAGAGAAACTAAACCAACAAATATGTAAATGGAAAAGGAGTTTGCATATTTGTGTGTCCCCGCATGGTATGATTGACTGTGAATGGTGGTGGTTGTGGTTGTTGGTTTCCTGAATATTGTGAAGTCATGAGTGTCACTTCTTCTTTGTAAAGGGAGATCCAGAAAATTCCGTGTGTTGTCATTTCAGTTTCTTATGTAAAGTGAATTTTTGGCTATAATTTTTTAATTTCATTGAGTAGCTGTTTTATGTGTGTATGCAGTTCATCGATCAGGCATATTATGTCATTGACATAATGGTACCAGTATATAACTTAATAATTTTTTTTGTTTTATTATGTGCCCGAAAATCTTGTTCTTAAAATTATTCAAGAATTTGTTGGTTATGGGACCACATATTGATGATACTATTGACAGTCCTTCATGTCACAAATAAAATTCTTTGTTGAACACAATGCAAGAAAAACATGAGATGCAAAGCAAAAAAACTCAACAGAATAATAAACAGCACTAGTACACCCACTGCAAACAATCACTACAATCAAACATATAACTTCCATAACAGAATCATCAACCTAAGCGACGTGATACTCGTCAAACAAGAAAAGTGCCTTCCAGAAAAAGGATCACGACACACACACACACACACACACACACACACACACACACACAAAACTAGACAACAGAAGACCTCACAACAGAGCCTGAAAACATAATAAAGGAACAATAAAGACTCAGCTCACCAAATTTTAATGGTAACTTAACACGACAATTAGTAGTTGGAGAAATAACATAAATAAGCAGAACACACAAGTCCACCATAATCTCCGATAATATAACACCTGAAGAATCACATCCAAGAAAATAAAACAAAAACAATGCTATGCCATACTAATAAAGGCAATATACTGGTGATCATGAATGGAAAGGAACGCACAGATAAACAGCGGATGTTCTGAAGGACAACAATATCACCAAACTGACATGTGGCCCAACACCAGTGTACCAGGAAAATGTCCAACAAACACTCTGAAAAACATTACAAATACATACCTGAGAGTCCAGATAAAAAGAATGGTACAAAAGGTCCAAAGATACCCATTCTACTGAAAGGACACAAAGTATTCCATTAAGACCAGTCACTAAATAAAACACACACTTTTAAAAACAAGTGGAACCTAGAAAACGCAAAGGAATTAATATACGGAATCAAGAATATAGGCATCCCTGACACTGCAAACCTTATTGTGGTGTCACCGCCAGACACCACACTTGCTAGGTGGTAGCCTTTAAATCGGCCGCGGTCCGGTTGTATACGTCGGACCCGCGTGTCGCCACTGTCAGTGATTGCAGACTGAGCGCCACCACACGGCAGGTCTAGAGACACTTCCTAGCACTCGCCCCAGTTGTACAGCCGACTTTGCTAGCGATGGTTCACTGACAAATTATGCTCTCATTTGCCGAGACGATAGTTAGCATAGCCTTCAGCTACGTCATTTGCTACGACCTAGCAAGGCGCCATTATCACTTGCTATTTATCTTGTGATGCATGTATCGTCAGATCGATGTTCACCAATTATGGATTACAGTTAAGTATTCCCGCAGCTACATACGTTCTTTGCTACTATAACTTCCTTTACCTGTTCCAGACCTCATGCCAGCCTGCGTGAGCTTAAACGCGTGCCTTTCGGCTACCCGTCATTGTGGATTGGCTGTCTTGCCAGTCCACAACACTTATATCATTTAATGTCATACCAACATACTCTTGAATTATCTACAGGCCTACATCTACTACTACTACTACTACTACTACTACTACTACATCTACATCCTGCAAACCACCATGAAGTACGTGGTAGTATGTCCCATTGTACCAGTTACCAGGATTTCTTCATGCTCTTGTACCATTCATGTATGAGGGGCAGGAAGGATGACTGAATGAATGCCTCTGTGTGTGCTATGATTATCCTGATTTTATCCTCATGATAAGTATGCTCAGGGGATTAGATTAGGAAATGAGACACTTAAAGTAGTAAAGGAGTTTTGCTATTTAGGGAGTAAAATAACTGATGATGGTCGAAGTAGAGAGGATATAAAATGTAGACTGGCAATGGCAAGGAAATAGTTTCTGAAGAAGAGAAATTTGTTAACATCGAGTATAGATTTAAGTGTCAGGAAGTCGTTTCTGAAAGTATTTGTATGGAGTGTAACCATGTATGGAAGTGAAACATGGACGATAACCAGTTTGTACAAGAAGAGAATAGAAGTTTTCAAAATGTGGTGCTACAGAACAATGCTGAAGATAAGGTGGGTAGATCATGTAACTAATGAGGAGGTATTGAATAGGATTGGGGAGAAGAGAAGTTTGTGGCACAACTTGACTAGAAGAAGGGATCAGTTGGTAGGACATGTTTTGAGGCATCAAGGGATCACAAATTTAGCATTGGAGGGCAGCGTGGAGGGTAAAAATCGTAGAGGGAGACCAAGAGATGAATACACTAAGCAGATTCAGAAGGATGTAGGTTGCCGTAGGTACTGGGAGATGAAGAAACTTGCACAGGATAGAGTAGCATGGAGAGCAGCATCAAACCAGTCTCAGGACTGAAGACCACAACAACTATATGTATGTGAGCAATACATAAGCGGTTGTAGTATGTTCCTAGAGTCATCATTTAGAGCTGGTTCTTTAAACTTTGTTAACAGACTTTCTCAAGATAGTTTTCATCTATCTTCAAGTGTCTTCCTGTTCGGTTCCTTCAGTATCTTTGTGACACACTCCCATGGATTAAACAAAGCTGTGCCCATTCCTGCTGCCCTTCTCTATATATGATCAATATCCCCTGCTCGTCCTATTTGGTATGAGTCCCACTCACCTGAGCAATATTCTAGAACGGGTCACACAAGTGACTTGTAAGCAATCTCCTTTGTAGACTAATTGCACTTCTCCAATAATCTACTAATAAACCGAAGTCTGCCAGCTGCTTTACCCATGACTGAATCTATGTGATCATTCCATTTCAAATCCCTAAAGAGTGTTGCATCCAGGTATTTGTATGAATCGGCCAATTCCAACAGTGACTCATCGATACTGTAGTCATAGGATACTACGTTTTGTTTTGTTTTGTGAAATTCACAATTTTACATTTTTGAAAATTTAAAGCATGCTGCCAATCTTTGCACCACTTGGAAATCTTATCAAGATCTGACTGAATTTTTATGCAGCTTCTATCAGACAGGACTTCATTATAGAAACTCCTCATCAGCAAAAAAGTCTCAGTTTATTATTAATAACGTCTGCATGGTCATTAATATACAACACAAACAGCGAAGGTCCCAACATACTTATCTGGGGCATACTTTAAGTTACTTTCACACCTGACGATGACTCTTCAGCCAAGATAATACGCTGCGCATTCCCAATCAGAAAGTCCTCAATGCAGTCACAAATTTCATTTGATACCCCCCCATGAACCATGGACCTTGCCGTTGGTGGGGAGGCTTGCGTGCCTCAGCGATACAGATGGTTGTACCGCAGGTGCAACCACAACGGAGGGGTATCTGTTGAGAGGCCAGACAAACATGTGGTTCCTGAAGAGGGGCAGCAGCCTTTTCAGTAGTTGCAGGGGCAACAGTCTGGATAATTGACTGATCTGGCCTTGTAACATTAACCAAAACGGCCTTGCTGTGCTGGTACTGCGAACGGCTGAAAGCAAGGGGAAACTAGAGCCGTAATTTCTCCCGAGGACATGCAGCTTTACTGTATGATTAAATGATGATGGCGTCCTCTTGGGTAAAATATTCCGGAGGTAAAATAGTCCCCCATTTGGATCTCCGAGCGGGGACTACTCAAGAGGACGTCGTTATCAGGAGAAAGAAAACTGGCATTCTACGGATCGGAGCGTGGAATGTCAGATCCCTTAATCGGGCAGGTAGGTTAGAAAATTTAAAAAGGGAAATGGATAGGTTAAAGTTAGATATAGCGGGAATTAGTGAAGTTCGGTGGCAGGAGGAACAAGACTTCTGGTCAGGTGACTACAGGGTTATAAACACAAAATCAAATAGGGGTAATGCAGGAGTAGGTTTAATAATGAATAAAAAAATAGGAGTGCGGGTTAGCTACTACAAACAGCATAGTGAACGCATTATTGTGGCCAAGATAGACACAAAGCCCATGCCTACTACAGTAGGACAAGTTTATATGCCAACTAGCTCTGCAGATGATGAAGAAATTGATGACATGTATGACGAGATAAAAGAAATTATTCAGGTAGTGAAGGGAGACGAAAATTTAATAGTCATGGGTGACTGGAATTCGGTAGTAGGAAAAGGGAGAGAAGGAAACATAGAAGGTGAATATGGATTGCGGGGAAGGAATGAAAGAGGAAGCCGCCTTGTAGAACTTTGCACAGAGCATAACTTAATCATAGCTAACACTTGGTTCAAGAATCATGAAAGAAGGTTGTATACCTGGAAGAATCCTGGAGATACTAAAAGGTATCAGATAGATTACATAATGGTAAGACAGAGATTTAGGAACCAGGTTTTAAATTGTAAGACATTTCCAGGGGCAGATGTGGATTCGGACCACAATCTATTGGTTATGAGCTGCAGATTAAAACTGAAGAAACTGCAAAAAGGCGGGAATTTAAGGAGATAGGACCTGGATAAACTGAAAGAACCAGAGGTTGTACAGAGTTTCAGGGAGAGCATAAGGGAACAATTGACAGGAATGGGGGAAAGAAATACAGTAGAAGAAGAATGGGTAGCATTGAGGGATGAAATAGTGAAGGCAGCGGAGGATCAAATAGGTAAAAAGACGAGGGCTGGTAGAAACCCTTGGGTAACAGAAGAAATATTGAATTTAATTGATGAAAGGAGAAAATATAAAAATGCAGTAAATGAAGCAGGCAAAAAGGAATACAAACGTCTCAAAAATGAGATTGACAGGAAGTGCAAAATGGCTAAGCAGGGATGGCTAGAGGATAAATGTAAGGATGTAGAGGCTTGTCTCACTAGGGGTAAGATAGATACTGCCTACAGGAGAATTAAAGAGACCTTTGGAGAGAAGAGAACCACTTGTATGAATATCAAGAGCTCAGATGGCAACCCAGTTCTAAGCAAAGAAGGTAAGGCAGAAAGGTGGAAGCAGTATATAGAGGGTTTATACAAGGGCGATGTACTTGAGGACAATATTATGGAAATGGAAGAGGATGTAGATGAAGATGAAATGGGAGATAAGATACTGCGTGAAGAGTTTGACAGAGCACTGAAAGACCTGAGTCGAAACAAGGCCCCGGGAGTAGACAACATTCCATTAGAACTACTGATGGCCTTGGGAGAGACAGTCATGACAAAACTCTACCATCTGGTGGGCAAGATGTATGAGACAGGCGAAATACCCTCGGACTTCAAGAAGAATATAATAATTCCAATCCCAAAGAAAGCAGGTGTTGACAGATGTGAAAATTACCGAACTATCAGTTTAATAAGTCACAGCTGCAAAATACTAAAGCGAATTCTTTACAGACGAATGGAAAAACTGGTAGAAGCCGACCTCGGGGAAGATCAGTTTGGATTCCGTAGAAATGTTGGGACACGTGAGGCAATACTAACCTTACGACTTATCTTAGAAGAAAGATTAAGAACAGGCAAACCTACGTTTCTAGCATTTGTAGACTTAGAGAAAGCTTTTGACAACGTTAAGTGGAATAATCTCTTTCAAATTCTGGAGGTGCCAGGGGTAAAATACAGGGAGCGAAAGGCTATTTACAATTTGTACAGAAACCAGATGGCAGTTATAAGAGTCGAGGGGCATGAAAGGGAAGCAGTGGTTGGGAAAGGAGTGAGACAGGGTTGTAGCCTCTCCCCGATGTTATTCAATCTGTATATTGAGCAAGCAGTAAAGGAAACAAAAGAAAAATTCGGAGTAGGTATTAAAATTCATGGAGAAGAAGTCAAAACTTTGAGGTTCGCCGATGACATTGTAATTCTGTCAGAGACAGCAAAGGACTTGGAAGAGCAGTTGAACGGAATGGACAGTGTCTTGAAAGGAGGATATAAGATGAACATCAACAAAAGCAAAACGAGGATAATTGAATGTAGTCAAATTAAATCGGGTGATGCTGAGGGGATTAGATTAGGAAATGAGACACTTAAAGTAGTAAAGGAGTTTTGCTATTTGGGGAGCAAAATAACTGATGATGGTCGAAGTAGAGAGGATATAAAATGTAGACTGGCAATGGCAAGGAAATCGTTTCTGAAGAAGAGAAATTTGTTAACATCGAGTATAGATTTAAATGTCAGGAAGTCGTTTCTGAAAGTATTTGTATGGAGTGTAGCCATGTATGGAAGTGAAACATGGACGATAACTAGTTTGGACAAGAAGAGAATAGAAGCTTTCGAAATGTGGTGCTACAGAACAATGCTGAAGATAAGGTGGGTAGATCACGTAACTAATGAGGAGGTATTGAATAGGATTGGGGAGAAGAGAAGTTTGTGGCACAACTTGACTAGAAGAAGGGATCGGTTGGTAGGACATGTTTTGAGGCATCAAGGGATCACAAATTTAGCATTGGAGGGCAGCGTGGAGGGTAAAAATCGTAGAGGGAGACCAAGAGATCAATACACTAAGCAGATTCAGAAGGATGTAGGTTGCAGTAGGTACTGGGAGATGAAGAAGCTTGCACAGGATAGAGTAGCATGGAGAGCTGCATCAAACCAGTCTCAGGACTGAAGACCACAACAACAACAACCACGTATGATCGTACTTTTGACAGTAAGTGTAGATGTGGTACAGTCAAATGCTTTTTGAAAATCAAGAAATACTGCATCTACCTGGATGTTTGCTCCAAAGCTTACAGTACGTCACATGAGAAAAGTGTGAATTTCGTTCCACGTGATTGATGTTTCTGGAATCCAAGACGGTTGGCATGGAGGAGGTCATTCTGTTCAAAATACCTCAATTGCATTTGGGATCAGAATATGTACTAAGATTCTTTAACAAATTGGTGTCATGGATACTGGACAGTAGTTTTGTTGATCACTCCTACTACCCCTTCTTGTAGATGGGTGTGACATGTGCTTTTTTTCGAAGAACTGCCCACAGGTTTTTGTTCAAAGGGATCTATGACAGATCATAGTTAGAAGAGGGGCTAATTCAGCCGCAAAGTCGGTGTGGAGTCCAATAGGGGTTTCATTGGGTCCTGGAGTTCTGTTCAATTTTAACGATTTCAACTGATTCTCAATACCACTGACACTTAATACTTATTACACATTTAAGCACTCCACCCAAATTTCAGGCTAGTAACAAAAGGGAAAGCAAATTAACACTCAATGGCTTTCAGTACGATTTCTGTTTATCTTCAACTGTCATTAAAAAAAACAATGCTGTGATGTTATCTCTACGATGCACAATACAAATGAAATTGACATTGAAAGTGGGAAATTAGCAGAAATTTGGGCTGTACCAGAACCAAGGGAGGAGTGCATCATATACAACAGCCAGAACGACCAGGAGATGGCCTCTGGCATTATTCTATCGACATCTTGATATCCCAGCAATAAATTTGAATGCCATCTTTAGCCACAACAATCCAGACAATAAAGACTGATGACGGCTTTTTCTAAAAAACCTATCATATAGTCTTATGAACGCTCATCTAAGACAAAATGCAAAACTAACGAACCTTCTGAAAAATGTACAAATGTTCCTCGAAAAATTCAGAAAAGGAGGCCCAGTTCATGATGAACCTAAACCTGGAATATGTCACATATGTGGACGACACAAAAACGGCAGGACGAAGACATCGTGAAACAATTGTGGAAACAATGTCTGCAAGAAGCATTCTCGTCAAAACGTCCTGTGTTTCTCTTGTGATACTAATGATCGGCAGATGGAAATTGGTTCTGACTGAAGATGTTTATTTATGTAACCTATTTTAATAGAGTTGACTGAATTTTTTTTTTCTTTTGCTTTTATCCGAAATAAATATTTAATGCAATGACATGCTGTTTTATTTCAGTTTTTACCCTCTGTCTTGCCAAAAAATGATAATGTGAAGACGAAACTGCAGTGTAAATTGAGCAGCGCGGGCACTCACGTGAAATCAGAAGGCGTGTCCACCAGAGGATTAAAGTCTCCACTGATGATTACAGTATGACTGGGGAATTTATGTACAAGTGAACTAATGTTTTCTCTAAATTTTTTGGTTTACATTACAAGACGAGTCTGTTGGGCGACAGAAGGATCCAATGATCATTTTTGCCCATCCCTGATACCCGAGTCTTACCCAAAACAATCTCACATGCAGCTTCAGTTTGTATCTCAATGGATTCAAGTTTCTTGTCTACTGCAATAAATACACCAGCTCCATTTCCCGTTTGCCTATTCTTTTGAGATAGGCTTAAATTTTCCAAAAACGAAGCAATCAGCATCGTTGCCCAAGGACTAAAATGACAAGGCAGTGCACCAATCACACCCTTGCATATGATGGTGTGGAGGATGGATTTGGAGGGTGGGAAACAAAATAAGGAAGATGGGAACTATGGAGAGGAGGGTGTGAAAGCAATATGACTGAAGTTAGGGCTGCATGGCTGCTGCTGATGATGGTGGTGGTGGTAGTGGTGGTGGCAAGGATCATAATGATAATTATGAAGATAATTAATTATGGGTTGAAAAAAAAAAAAAAAATAAACACCTCATTCCTCAATGCACTGGAAATTCACATAAAATGATGTGGAACGAGAAAAGGGGTCTGTGAACTAGTCAGGGTGGTTGAAAATTTGTGCAACAGCAGCTGAAGTCAGACAGCTAAAAGTGAGATAAAACTCAGGTAGCTAAAAACTGTATTTGGATACTGAAGGACACTCCAAGAAGAGTCATAAATGTACTGAGAAAATGGCTTGAGAAAATGAACGGTGTGTGGACTACAGAGGCAATTAACTTACTCTGTTAGATAAATAAAATACATGTATAAGTATTTAAAAATGCACAACGGTGTAGATGTAGAAAGTAGCTGATGGTCACTTGGGGCACATGCCGCAACGAGAGGCCCTCCCCGCTCATCCACTCCTGACCCCAGACATTGAAGTGCATTAAATTTTGTTATGAAATCCACTTTCCCCCAGGAACGTATGACTTTGTTAGCAACTATCCCACCATCCATAGATATCTGGGGAAAGGAGTTAGGCAGTTTGATGGATCATCTCAGAACAGCCAGCAGGTCACACACTATGAGAATATAGGCTGTTGTGATATTATTACCGTAACTGCATTGGGGGGAGTCCTCTTGATGTGAAAGGAATTCACTGGTAAGTATGGTGTCCACAGTCAGCACAGTACGATGGCATCTTTCCGAGAGACTTGGAGAAAAGTATGCCATGCCTTGGTGGTCCCCGTAATTGCCCTTAACTTACTGAGAATTGTGGTAGCCTACCATTTCATTTCAAAAATTGATGTCTCCCTTGCAATCATACGTCTGCACCCAGTACTTCAAATTCATGTTTGTTGCCTGTGGTTAAGTGTCTAGCAAATGTGTCACTGAGCTTGTTTCCTGGAATACCCATATGGCTAACAGCCCATATGAGTGTTATAATGGTTCTGGAGCTGTGGAAGTCAACTGATAGGATGTCAGCAACCAAAAAATTCTGGGGTAGCACTGGTATAAGCCTTGTAAGCAACTCATGGAGTTGCTACAAACAAGGAGGTCCTTTGTTGTGAGTATTTCAATATATTGCTGAGCCTGAGCCCCTGATATGGAGACCACTAATACTCGGCAGAGAGTATTTCTCATCCCCCTCCCCCCCCCCCCCCCCCCCCCCCCCCAATGTGAAAAAGCATGGCCAACCCTGTCATTGACTTTCAATCCACCTGTGTAGACGCATGTTGAATTTGGGCAATCATGGAGAAGTGAACAGAATACATGTCTGAGAATGGTAGGATTAGGAGTTTCTTTCAGACCACAGAAAAGGTCTATCTAAATCAGGGCCGGCCAGAAATTCTGCACGCGTGCGGTGCTCCTGCACATGTGCAATTTCCAGGTCACAGTGTTCACGCCGCAGCCGTCAGCGTTCATGTAGTGCATGTTTCTACGCACAGATGTCGCTTTATCCACTTGCTGGGACAGTCTGTATCGGCGCATTCTAGTGCTCTTCCCACAGCTTGCAAGCCAACCATGGGCAAGTATTTCGCGTATTAAACATTTAAAATACTGTCACAGTCTACTCATTGCGACGTCTACTTTTATGTTGACAATTTAGCCCAGTAAGACAAGTATACAGTTAACAACCGTGGGTTTTTATTAAGGCAGCTTGACTGACGGCACGTAAATATGCGTAATGTTTTTGATCTAGTATTTAAGAAAGAGAGCACTTAGCGACTTCCAATGAACCTTATTCATGATTTCAAATAACATTAAACTAATGCAAGGTTTCCTATAACTAATTCTCGGTGCCCTCAGTTACACCCACATCATTTCTGTCTCACTGACCTCTGAACAGAATGATAACTGCAGACCTCTCAATCACCTGTTATTTCAATACCATTATTGCTATATCTTTCATCAGTTCCATCTGAAAACTGCATAATAACCGACAATTAGATGAATGTTACTTTTTATCGACTTCAGCTGAGCGTAGCCCTTCACACAATTAAAAAAAAAACTAAATGTAAGTATACATTGGGACAATCGGTTTAATGACCAACTTACCTGATAATAATGTAACATGGAGCAGAATGAGGCAATAATGCTCAGTTAGTAAACAATAATTTTTAATTATGAAAGGAATAAATCCAGACACGTTTATCACTCGTCATGAGAAATGATAATCGAGTTGATGTCTCTCATCCATTTCCTTAAGGACATTTAATTTTGCTTGCCGTTCTTCACTGTTGAGTACGCTACACTCGTCTTTGTGATATGTATTGTAGTGTCTTTCAATTGAAAACTTACGCTGGCCGCCTATTATTCGGTGGCATAGCAAACACTGAGTTTTCACCAACAGCTACAAAAAAGAATTGCAGTTCCCAGTCATTTTTAAACGACTGAGAACATAGATCTCCCGTCCTTTTCTTTTTCACAGTACCTGCCATTTCTCAGTACTTCTCTGTTAAGGTTACGGTTTCCAGGGGTAACCGAGACTGGGTATGTTGCGCTCTTGCTTGTACCACATAAACAGGGAAGTGTAGCCACCGCCGTTCATTTAGGACACATGTCTAATAAGAGATGTCACTGTCCCTCGCTGTCGCACACGTGCGCACATGTGAAGCACTTCCGCACGTCTGCACACTGTGCAGCGTTTGGCCGGCCCTGATCTAAATCATAGAACCAGGCACACACAATGGAGGGTACTAAGAGTTGACTCTAAGGTCACAGACAACAGGGGACATTTGGAGGTCGTTGCATAGAGCCACCAATCTTATCTCAGCTGATTTACCCATTTCTGGGTGGTTCGAAAACAGTCTGAACTGTCGGTTGTGAAAAGAGTTGAGTAAAACAGATGAGTACGCAACTCTCACAGAGGGTGGCTGCATAGCTCATCAAGAGTGTGAGTGTGTGTGTGTGTGTGTGTGTGTGTGTGTGTGTGCGCGCGCGAGTGCGGATCTGATAGGCACCCAATGGCGAGGTCATTAGCGCCCTTACAATTATGAAAACAAACTAATGTGTAGATGAACTAAAGCGTTGTACACCGATGCACTCAAAATGACCACACAGTCACTCTGTATCACATGCACTAAAACTAAATTAGGAGGGAAGAGATCTAATCAAGAAATTAAAACACAGAGAAAACAAAACAAAGAAGAACTAAAAAAAGCACAGAGATATGTGACTGGCTGACCACTTACAAAAATCTAGGGTGAGCCTGCCACCCTTTGACGCATTAAGAACATCTCCCTAAAATCTGGTTAAAAACGTTGGACAATTCACAAAACTTTAAAAACATGCAGTCCAATAAAATGTGGCACACCGTGATCTGCACGCCACAAGCACCACACATTGGAGGTCCTCTCACCGGAGTAAGAATCCATGTGTCATAGAGCTGTGACCTATGTGAAGACAAGTAAGAAGGAAATGGTCTCGCCGACGTGGCTGGAAGGAAGTATTCCACGACCGAGTTGTGGGCTTGAAGACAGAGCTTGTTATTGGTCACTTCCAGCCACTCATCTTCCCATCGAAACATGACTTTATACCTCAACAGCGAGGTGATAGCATGCAGTGGGATAGCACACTGAAATACCAGAGGATCACGATACGCCTCCTTGGCTGCACAATCCACCCTTTCATTCCTCCCAATTCCAATGTGCCCAGATACCCAGCAGAAATACACCTCCTTCCCCAGTCACTGTAGTTGTAGGAGGGCATCCTGGATATTCTGGGTACTGTATCTGCTGGGTACAAATGTTGGAGAGAGTAAAGGGCACTCACAGAATCTGAGCAGACGAGAACTGGGAGAATGTCTCATCTGCTCACAAGACTGTATATAATTCTGCGTCTAAGATGGTAAATTCTGGAGGCAGTCTGACCTTGAGCACATAATCCGGGAAAACAACAGAGCAACCAAGAGAGTCCACCTGCTTAGACCCTTCCATAAAAACAGCTACACGGTCATTGTACTCGATAAAATATCGGAGCATAGCACATTTAAAACGGAAGCAGGAGTGCTACCTCTCCTGTACCGCACCAAATCTAAAATCACTCTGGGCCTCTCCAGTAACCCGGCCGGCAGATGGTTAAAACCCTGGATTTGGGGTCGTACTGGCTCCACACTGAGTGACTCCAGCACACGTTGCACATGGATCCCAAATGGCATCGTGGTTCGTGGATGGTTGAAAAAAAAAAAAAAAAGGTGTTGCAGAGGTGGACGGGCAACGGTATGGTGTGCGGATGAAGTCGGAGCTGCAAGGAATTTACACGCCTGATGCACCAAGAGGAGCTGGCGCCGGATGGTAAGTGGTGGTTCCCCCACCTCAGTACAGATGCTAGGTATGAGACTGGTCCGATAAGACCTGTGGCCAGCCAAATCACCTCATGATGGACAGCATCAATGATCCGCAAGTAAGAGGGCCTCGCTGACCCATAGACCGCTCAACCATAGTCCAGCCACTAACACACAAAAGCCTGATAAAACTTGAAGGAAAGGTGCCTTGTCTGCTCCCCAAGACCTGTGACTAAGGCACTTGATGATGATCAGTGCCTTCAGGGTTCTGGCCGGATGATGGTTAACCATTCGCTCCAGGGTCTTTCCACACAGCACATCAAGGCAACACTCCGATAACTACAGGGATAGTGGGACATGTACAGTCCTTTCCTGGTTTGAGGAGAGGGATCAGAGTTGCCTCCCTCCATGAGTTGGGGAAGCTGCCTGTCTGACAGATTTGATTAAAACATTCAAGGAGGATTTTCTTTGATGTCGCTGGCTGATGCAATACCGGATTTGGCCACGACTGGGTGCAGTGTCATCAATCTCAGTCAGTGCCGGTCTGAGATACAACATGGAGAAAGGTGAGTTTATGCCTCAGAACTGTTTCCCTCTCTACAGTCGCACTGCAGTGACAAAACACCGGATCTTGGCTTGCATTGGCAGTAGTTTGTGCAAAATGTTTGGACAGCTTCTGAGCAACATCTGTGGGTGTTGTTTGGAGGCACCCCTGTTTCAGCACTGCTGCTATTGGTAAACAGTTGCGTTTACCGAAAATCGTCCAGATGGCTTCCCATACTTTTATAGAAGAAGTGAAACGATTGATGGAGTCCAGGAACACTTGCCGCGACCTTTTCTTACACTACCTAACGTTGTGTCGAGCCTTGGCCCTCCCTACTTGAAAGGCCCCAAGGTTGTCTGCTGTTGGTCAGCATTTAAAATGTTGAAGAGCCGCACACCTTTCTTGGATCGTGGAATGGCACTCATCTGTCCACCAAGGTACTGGTTCCCTCCTAAGATGACCTGAGGACTGTGGGATGGAGAGGTCAGCGACACGAAGGATCACTTAAGTGTGTGATCCACTCATCCTAGGATGCTGTCGCAGTGTTCAAACACAGCCAGCTGTCCAAAATGCATCCAGTTAGCCCTGCTGACTATCCATTTTGTGGGCTTAACTTCAAGTGATGAGCCATTTAGTAGGTGAAGGCAGATTGGGAAGTGGTCACTGGAATGAAAGTTGTCAATGACTTCCCACTGAACAGTCAGCAAGCGTGGGGGAACAGAAAGAGAGGTTGATGCCTGAAAATGACTCAGTAGCAGTAGAGAAATGTGTGCGAGTACCCGTGTTGAGGATGCACAGCTCACGAGACACCACGAGGCCCTCTAAAACCTGACACCGAGGGCAAGTGTTGGTCGAGCCCCACAGGACATGATGGGCACTGAAGTCTCCCATGAGGAAGAATGATCGTGGGAGTTGTGTGATAAGATCTGTGAGAGCCTCGGAGTCTATTGCATCTTGTGGAGGTAAATACAGTGAGCAAACAGTGATCCTTCGACACACACAAATTTGAACTGCAACTGCTTGAAGGTCAGTAGTCAAGGGGAGGGCAGAGTAGTGGTGCGCATTAATGAAAAACACTGGGGCACCTCCCTCGGCACTTTCCCCTCAGTAGGTCATCCTTGCGGTATAGCGTGTACCCCTGTAGCACAGGGACATCTGTATCCTTAAAATGTGTTTCTTGTAAAAAAAAAAAAAAAAAAAAAAAAAAAAAAAAAAAAAAAAAAAAAAAAAAAAAAAGGACATGTCTGTGCTATGAGTTTCAGTTCCTCCACATGAGTCCTGAACCCATTAATGTTCCACTGTAGTATGGAAGCCATGTCATTGGTGCGGTTTTAACTTACCCCTATCTTCGCATTGGGGAGGTGCAGCACTTGATAACCGAGGGGGACTGGAGGGGCTGCCTGGATTCAAAGCATCTAGCACCATGATTATCCTCCTCATTAGTCAGGCGGGAAAGAATGACGACTGACGGCACTCGGGACAGCTTTTGACCTGAATGTCGTGAGCCTTTCCCTGCTCCCGTCCCTTTGAGGATAAGGGAGAAAGAAGGCGTTGAGAGGTACTCTGCTTTTCTTGTACCTTCTGGATGCTCGCTGCGGAACTGTTGTTGGTCTTTCCTTGTGCAGCTGCCTGGACTGCTCTGTCCTTACTCTTTTTCCCTTGACATGTACATGTGCAAGTATAGGTGTTATGGTGGATACAGGCATACTAGGCATCGTCTGTGTTGAAGCGTTCGCCTTGGGAATAAGTTTCTGCATCATGGAAGAATATGACGTGGCAAAGACAGGGTTACGTTGCCTCATATTCTTTTTTGGCTTCAGTGTAGGGGATCTGCTTGGTCACTTTTATCTCCTGTATTTTGTGTTCTTCAGCAAAAACAGGGCAGCCTCTGCTCCAGACTGGGTGGTTCCAAAAGCAGTCGATGCAGATTGCCAGAGACGTGCAGTCAGCCACAGCGCCATGAGCGGCTTTTCCGCAGTTCACGCAGATCACTTCACCTCCACAACTCATGGTTGTATGGCCGAAATGCTGGCATTTATAGCACCACTTGAGGTTTGGAATGTAAGGCCAAACATTAAGTCGAAGGAACCCTGCCATAAGATGCTCAGGAAGTGTCAGAGAACTGAATGTGACAATGAAAGTGGCAGTCTTTCCAGCTGCTCCATTATTCCTGCGCATTTGTTGCTCCACATCACAGCCCATTTTTGCTTCAGTTCTGCTGTGTCCATGTCCATGATGTCTAGGCATGTGACAACGCCCTTACTGGAGTTGAGAGGGGTGTTCATCTCAACAATGATATCATAGTCACCCAGCTCCTGCGATATCTTAAGAAGGTCTACATGCTTTGACCTGTTAGTCTCTACCAACAATGAACCATTACATAATTGTTTTATAGATTTTAAAGTTCCAGCAAGGCCTTCCAAAGCCTTATGATTATAAAAGGAAGACACTTTTTCAAATGTCCCCTCCTTCTTCTTTATTACCAGAAACACATTGTTATTCACGACTCCATGAGCCCTGTTACTGCAGTTCAAAGTATTCTTATTATCAAGATGACTAGACACTCTCATTCTTTTGGATGAATGGTTGTGAATACTCCAAGCCGGTACACCCTTCCCACTGGGAGGAGAAGATGATGATTTTGAGGGTTCCATCTCAGTCCCGCGAGCAGCTAGGGAAATAAGGGTCCACTCAGAGTCCCGCAAGTCCCAATAAGCTTTATACAACTGAAGTGTGGCAAGTTCCCCAGAGGTTGCCTGCTAACGACTGTTCCATCTCAACAGCCACGCATCCTATCAGTGCGCAGCACACCTTGAGATTGAAGGTTTTTTCAATAGAGCCAAGATATCCATTTCCTGAGGCATGCAGCGTTCCACCGCCACGCCATGCCCAGAGCTTACAGTGACAGGTGATTGGCGGCGCTTACCAGTCCCCAGCTCAGGAGCCCCGGGATCGTCAAACCTGTACCCAGCAAATCAATGTTGAGCCCCTGAGGGGTAGTTCATCAAGAGTTGCTGGTGTCTGACCCTCAGTGGTGGGATACCAGCTTCTACCAGAAGGCAGTCAAAAGGACTCCAAAGGAAGCCTCTAACTGCCAACCACACAGTACTGTGGCGGACAGGGTCTAACAAAGTCAGTACTGATGCTTCTGCCGACCCATAGGCAACACACATCCATGAACCAGGCGGGATAAAATCAAAGCTTTCTAAAATCACAGAACTGCACGGTCTGTGCTCTAGGTGGTGCTGCCACCGACATATCTGAGAGTATTAAGTTTCTTCATGCAATTTGCCTTCAGCTGCTGTACACATGGTAACCATATTAACTTCTTGTGAAATAGTAGGCCTGAAAACATGAAAGTTTCAATGACTTCAAGTAACTGGTTACAAAGGTAAAATTCTGGGTGCAGATGCATAGACCTGAGTCGACAAAAGTGCATGATGCAAGTTTTCACGAGACAGAACTGATATCCATGATTCAGAGGTCAGCTGTGTACTGTCTGTTAGGCAAGAATGTAGCCAAAGGGGGGGGGGGGGGGGGGGGGTCCATGGGTCCGGACACCCACCCTCCTCCCGCCTGCTTGAAATTACACACAACCTCAAATTGAGATATACAAGTACGATAAAATCTTCCATTTGAGGGTGTTGCTGCAGCATACATGCGACACAGCGTGACTCTGATGTGGGTGTATAAGCACCAACATGTGAGCAAGGGATTAGTGTGGCACTCATGTCTTTCTGATATGCATAGGGTAAATGTGGAAAAATGAATTATGACGACATTACTAGCAAATGCATCCGAACAGAACCATTGTGCTGTTATTTGTTCCTTGGCTGCAGAAGGACAAACACTGATAGAGAGATTGGAGAATGAAGAATGTGTGCGGGGAAGCATGCCTGTCGAAACCCACCATTGTTGAATGGTGAAACGAGTATTACTGCTCCATGATAACACACGTCCCCATATCACAAATGTCATAATGCACAATACGCCAATTGAAGTGTTAGACACTCGAGAATCCGCTCTATGCTCGTGATCTCTTCCCATCTGATTATCACACCTATGGCTTCTTAATAAAAGGCAACGAAGGTTTGAAGATTCCTGTCGGACGAAGATGTACAGCAGATAGTTACACTTCTTCAAGCAGCAGAACACAATGTTTTACCAAATGGATAACTTCAACCTGGTGGTGTTTTAGTGGAATGGCTGCCCCAGTGCCCATGGTGATTTTACCACAGTGGCATACCAATTGTGGACTGTGCGGCCACTGAACGGAAACTTTTTGATGCCCCCTTGTATTTTGATGTTCATTATGTAACGAAAAAGGAATATGCACTGTCGACTGTCAACAAAGCCATGAATTGGCTAAAATATCTATATATCGAAACCACTATCGGCTATTGCCTATCCTTACTTTAGACCAACCATTGTACACTGTTGAACTTACTTGAGTCCAATTGTTTTATTAATCAGTTCAGTTCTCGGTTTAATGTTAACACTGGAGTCATTATTTGGAGACGGGTAAAACTTTAGAATTACAATATTTCAGCATTTCACAAGGCAGTGCTGGGGTTAAGATCATAACAAATAACATCAAATTAAAATCAGTGCATAAAAATGCACTTGGATTTGCCAATGTTGCCCAAAAATCATACTGATCGACAAAGATATTGCCCAGACCGTGATGATTGCATTTTTTTACAAAATTTGCTCAAAATTCTACCAATATTAGCCCAAATGGCAAAATATCGCCCATCCTGGTCACCGGGGTGATACTAAGTTATTAAAACCGGTTCCTATAAGGAACAACGGGGAGGTGTGTGTGTGTGTGTGTGTGTGTGTGTGTGTGTGTGTGTGTGTGTGTGTGTGGGGGTGGGGGTGGGTGGGGGGGGGGGGTGAATATGGAGCAGCGTGTACTTCCCACTTACGTATCATACATAGTATCCTCACCCAACAAGCAAGAATGTAATGGACACTATTAGTGAACATGGATTGTAACATCAACGGCACACGAAATTGGTGATTCAGTTTCTCTACCAGCACTCGCAAGAAAAGATATTGTCACTGTTAACTGAGGAGGACAACGAACATATGCTAACAGATGTTGATAAATAAAATCATCCAGGGACAATTATGCTGGATAAGACCTCTATTTTAAAATAAATAGGGTTTATTTTTCTCTTAGAGTAGCTTAAGGCTCCACTTAACACGTTTTTATGAAGGAGCTCTTTAAAATTTGAGGTGTTTTTCTTATGTTTTGTTATGTAAACTATCAGCAGAAACTGAAAAACAGAAGTCTTTTTAATATCCTTTTAAACAAATTGGACTCCCCTTTAGCAAAATTCCGGCTACATCCTTGTGTAAGGCCCCCTGAAGTTGGCACTCTGCATTGGGCAATGTTGTAAAGCTGTAATATATGCAAAGTTTGACCATAAACATTGATGGTATGACTGTGGGTCCCAATGCAACCATGATACCGAAGGTTGTGATGGTGAAGAGGGTTACACTCAGAACCAATCCCTGAAGGACTGCAATTTCCTGAATGTATTACTTGTTCAGTGTTGGGCCTATCTGGAACTGGAACAGTTGGAGGAATATGAAATCCTGGATCAAAATTGATAAGCAGCCCGGAAAGCTCTAATCGTGCAGTGTAGACAGGGTGTGATGATGCCAGGTGGTATTGTACACCTTCCACAGGTCAAAAAAACACAGTGATCGGGTGTTGGCGATGCCTAAAAGCATTGTACACTGCAGATTCCAGACAAATTTGTTGGTTTGTGGTGGGCTGGAATGCCAGAAAGCCATTTTGAAATTGCAAAAAAAGTCCTCTGGCTTCCAGGAATCAACAAAGTTGTTTGTTGACCACTCCTCTGAATAATTTACACAGCTTTTTCATTAGATAGTATGGCTGATAATGAGTCAAACTTTGAGAGTCTTTTCCCAGTTTTGAGGATAGGGCTAATAATACTCTCCAGCCATTGGGTGGTGGGGAAGGAGGGACGAGAAGCTCCCCACCAAATATAATGAAAAAAACCCATGAATGTGCGCACAAGGATAAGTAGTTTCACTCTGCCAAGCATTTCAGGATCAAGAAGTCAAAATGGTACTTCAGCAATGATCTAGGGATTAGTACAGATCTCGCCACAGAGAGAGAGGGAGAGAGAGAGAGAGAGAGAGAGAGAGAGAGAGAGAGAGAGAGAGAGAGAGAGAGAGACCAGGAACTGTGGACAGTGGGCAGCCAAAAATGCAATGGAGTTTAGTCCATACTTGAGACAATGGTGCCTGGGCTCCCACAGACGATACATACTGTTCGAAAAACTACTGCTTCCCCCTTTTTTTTTTAAATTAAAAATTGTGCCTTTTCTCGAAGTCTTGATAATTTAATCGTTCTGTATAAAGATGGTGTTTATGTCAATGAAATGCCCTTCAACACTCTTCGATAGCTGCAACAACTTCTTCAGACCACCACAGCATAGGTTTCTGGCACGGATGGCCTGAAGAATGGGATGTCACTGCTTTTGTAGTGTGTATAGTTGTGTCAACAGTATCTTTTACCACGCTTTAAATACCCATCTCTTAACTGGTTTCAAAAATTACTTTGGAGGTAAAATCCTGCCAGTTGGATTTCCAAAATGATCAATATGTTGCATGTTCCTTTGGTCGGTAGTTTGGGAAAGAGATAGTGATAGGAAAGTGGTCGCGGCTGCAGAGGTGCCACGAACGTATCGAAGGATCAAGTGAGAGAGACCTGGGCTGCAGATTGTAATATCTAAGGTTCAGTATGTTCTAAAGGCCATAATGAACTGTGTTGCAGTTCCATCATTAACTAGGGAGACTTCCATTTCTGAAATTGATTGCTGTATTACTTGGTCCCCACTAGATGTGGTTTGACTGATCCACGTAAGATTGTGGGCACTGAAGTCAACCATTAGAAGGGTGCATGGAAGCAGCTTTTCAACTAGCTCCAGTAGCCCATGATACGCTACAGATCCATTCAGGAATAGACAGATATTACACAGAGAGAGATTCTAACAGCCACATCTTCTAACAAAGTGCTTAGTAGCACATGCTCACTGAAAGTGTCAGAGTATGAGAATGCTGACTCCTCCAGATGCCCTCTTGGCATTAAAAGATTTTGTAATTTTTAACAGTGCGGAAATGGGTTTCTGAGAATTGAGTCAGCTGAAGTGCCACGCCAATCGCAAAGCAGCCATTAATTGTAGGAATTTGGCCAGGTGGCATTGAAGGAATGTCGGATAAACTTTTTCACAGCAACTTGATAAGAAGGTGGTCAAAGTGTATCATATTACTGGACTTTCTTCCCCCTCTTTTAAACTGACAATATCAGCAAACAAGGGGTGGTGGTGGGGGGAGGGGGGGGGAGGGGGGGGGTGGCTGGGTAGTTTACAATTGCAGGTGTTGTTCACAAGGGTTGCACTCAGGCATCGTCCCTTTGTACTTCCCCCCAAGTAGCCATATTAGTAGAGTGGGAGGACATGTGTTCAAACCTCTGGCACCTAAAACATCCCAGAGAAGGGATATAAGGCTAACATCACAGATATAAATCATGACCTTAACTTTCTAAAGTAGGAAAAAAGCTCTAGTGTCCTATTATCTTCATGACATCTGTGAATGTGACGAACAGAATGTACTCTGCAACACCCCACGTCAGCACGCACTTCTTCGTAAATTTGTAGTGTTCGGTCCTGATGGAAGATGACACCTTGAATCTTGTTCAGTTTATTAAGAGAGATGGTAACTGGTATGCCCCTGAATTTGTCACGGACCTGAAGTAACTGTGACTGTTTAATGTTCAAAGTTCTGATCAACAGAGATCCATTTCACATTTTCTGCATCACAGAAACTTCCTCAAATCTATCCTCAATATTTCAAACACAAAACAGGGTTTTGTTGTTGCAAAAAGTTCTCCATCAGTTAGTTCTGGGGCACACCAAGAACCGGGCGAACTGTCCACCTCCATTTCTCCTTGTCCACTCTCATCCCACGGCATGCCCAAAGATGGAAATGTTATGCAGTTATAAGCCTCTGCACTAAAATCTTGAATTCTATTGGCTTAGATGACTGTGTTGACACAGACACTGATTAGGGAGAGTTAGATCTGTTTTGTTGCTGATCGTCCACCTAGATGCCACTCACTCTAAGAGCAGACTCTCCTCATGGGGGCCACCCCACCAAGGAAAAGGTTGTCTGTCATAGTTACTGGTTTCCACAGTCTCTGAGCCCAAGACTGGACAGGTACCTAGTCCCACGCATGTATGGGGAGGTTACAGCTCGAGCATTAAGAGGCTATCCCAGCACTGTCAAGAGGCTACAGCCATGAGGTTACATGATAATCCCCAAGACAGGTTCGCTACTGTACTGGATTGTGTATCCAAAAATGAATACACTCTGATAGTAGGTGCAGAAGTCTACACAGTGAAGAGATTACGCACAACATAAGTTGTTCTTCCCCTGCCATTCATTGAAATTTTAGAAAATTGGAGGTTAAACCCTAAAAGGAGACTAGGTAATGAAGTCAAAACAGTTGAGGCAGAGATTGTGAAATAAGTTTAAAATGACGAGTGGCCTAATAACAGCAAGTCATCAATGTAAAAGCTTGACTGTGTATAAGACATCTTTTAGACACCTTTTACGGCAGGCAAGGAATTACGACAGGTCTATTCTAGCTGCTGACACTGCATGGTGAGGCAAGGATGTAGGTGGGCTCAGGGAATGGACTTGTGGAGATTGAGGCAAAGGGATTATGAGATCAAATGATGTTTCAAAGACAATTTCCATCTGTGCAAATAAGAGGAGGGGGAGATTTGCATAGTAGAGGTCATGAAACAACAGGAAATCGTGTGTTCCATTCAGTAGTGTCGAGTGGACAGCTGTTTGACGGTTACACATTCTCATTTATTCAGTTTGGTGGCTAGTGGGTGGTTAAGCCAACTGCTACTCAAATCTTGGGCATATACTGCAACCATCCCAGTCCTTACCCCAGCTACCTACTGCACACTCACCTTATGTGTTTCCCAAGTCTATAAACCTAACCATACTGAATGCGGGGGCTGCGGCACACAAAAAAAAAGAAAGGTCACTTAGAATCCTCTCTAACAGAAACAACTTTACAATATCCAATATCCTCCACCAGAGCTGTGACTACCCGCACACACATTTATTTTTTTTTATTTTTTTTTTTTTTGGGGTGGGGGGGGGGGGGGGGGGGGGGGAGGGAACGCAGCGGTGCCCATTACCATTTTCCTGACTGGTTTGATGCAGCCCAGGGCAATTTCCTCTCCTGTGCCAACATCATCATCTAAGAGCAACGTTAAAACTAAGTCCTCAATTATTTTTTGAGTTTATCCCAGTCTCACCCCTGCAATTTTTATCCTGTACATCTTCCTCAAGTACAATGGAAGTTATTCCTTGATGTCTTAACACATGCCTTTTCATTCTGTCCCTTCTTCTTATAACCATTTTTCACATATCCCCCTCTTTGCTGATTATGCGGAGAACCTCCTTATTTCTTATCGTATCACGCTACCCAATTTTGAACATCATTCTATAGCACCACATCGCAACACTTCGATTCTCTTGTTATCTGGTTTTCCCACAATGCAGAATTGACATGAATGGATGCAGGTGATCAGACAGGATGTTTATGTATGTGTCACCTATCAGAGTCACATCCAGACATATCAGGGGTTCCATATGACTCAACTGCATACGCCCCCCACCATTACAGAGCCTCCACCAGCTTGACGGGCACAGGAAAGGAGTAAAGCTTTGTATTGTGCACTCATCAAGAGTACACGAGCGGGCCTTAGGCTCCAAAATCCCATATCGATGATGTTTCATTGAATGGTTCATATGCTGACACTTGTTGATGGTCCCAGCATTGAAATCTGCAGCAATCTGAGGAAGGGTTGCACTTCTGTCAAGTTGAACGATTCTCTGCAGGCGTCGTTGGTCCCGTTCTTGCAGTATCTTTTTCCGTCCACAGCAATGACAGAGATTTGATATTTTACCAGATTCCTGATATTAATGGTACACTCGTGTAATGGTTTGTAATGGGACACCCTTTTCTAACACAACTTTTTTTTTTATGGAAATAGTCAATACCAGGATAAATCCCAAATCTTGTATAGGTGAACATTCTCAGATGTTTCACTGAAAGAATTTCATTTGATTTTGTATATGGTGTATAGTATTACAAGCTAAAATGTATAAAAAGAAATTAATTTGTTAGTACTCTGTATGTACAGTTAAAATTACTTTTCTTTTAAAAATATTTGAAATTACGAAATATCTGGCATACTTAAAAATCCCTATTGTTAATTGTACAATCTGACAATATTTATTAAATTTACTTCTGGACTTATTTATAAAATAATGATATAACCTGGTGAAAATCTTCTTTTGTCAAGAAAGCTCTCTTGTTTTGTAAACTCTTTGGAATCTTGTGAGTACCGCGGAATGTAAGTACTAGCTGGCACGCCTCCGATGAAAACACAGGTTTTTTTTTTTTTTTTTTTTTTTTTTTAATGTTGTCTTGTCTACAACAATGTAATTGATGGTTGTCTACAGGAAAATCCTCAATCATCGCTACCTCGGAGATGCTGTATGCCACTGTGTGCAGACTATAACACCACATTCAAACTCACTTAAAATCTTGATAACATGCCATTGTAGCCGCAGTAACCCATTTAACAACTGCGCCAGACACTTGTTCTCTTACATAGGTGTTACTGGCCATAGTGCCGTATTCTGTCTGTTTACATATCTCTATATTTGAGTACGCATGCCTATACCAGTTTCTTTGGCACTTCAGTGTAGTTATCTTCAGTTTACTCTGTGCTAAGACTGTTCGTACCCTTCAACAGCTCCTGCAATTCTTCCTCACTGACTGATAATAGCAATGTGATAGGTGAATCTTATCATCAGTATCCTTTCATCCTGAATTTAATCCCACTCCTGAACTTTTCTTTTACTTACATTTTTACTTCCTTACTGTAAATAAGGAACAAAATACTACATCCCTTTCTAAGGTGAACATGTCTTTCTTCATCTTCCATTCATATTTTTTCTCCTCTTGATTCTTGCACATATTGTATATTACCTGTCTTTCCCTACAGTTCACTTCTATTTTCCTGATCATGTTCAACACCTTGTACCATTATATATTTTTGAACACCTTTCTTGGTCGATAAATTCTATGAATATGTCTTGATTTTTCTTATGCATTGCTTACATTATCAAGCACAATGTCATAATTGCCTCTCTGGTGCTTTTGTCTTTCCCAAAGTCAAATTGGTTGTCGCCCGAGGGATCAAAATTTTATTTTTCATTTTTATGTATGTGGTCTTTAAGCTGATTATGCAATGGCTCTCACATGTATCTGTCCTAGTTATCTTTGGGACTGTGTGTACAACAGTTTTCCGGAAATCTGGTAGTGTGTCTCCAGACTCATTCTACAAACCAAACTGAACAGTCGTCTGCTTGGTACTTTCTCAACTATTTTAGAAATATCAAAGGAATGTTACTATTGTGGTGTAACAGGCTGGTCCACCTCTTCCTAGCATCCACATGAAAGATGCTCGTGTAAAAATTTTGTTTCGCTAGTTAGCACCTGCAAGTTCTCCACTGTGTGCGCTTCGATTCTGTTTTGTGCAGAAACAATGGGAGAAGTGTGCGCACAGAACACTGTAATGGTGCAATGCTGCCAAGAGTCTCCACCTACTATGAAGATGGTGTTTATACTTTGGCATCATCGCTTGGTAGTGTTTTGGAAAGCACAGAGCAATTACTTCTGCTGACAATGTAAATGCCAGAGAAAACAGTTTCTGGAAGCTAGGGAGAAATTTCATTCTTTTACATGCTGTTCTGAGACTCACTTCAGATATGTTGTTCTGAGTAATAACAGCATTGTCACCAAGCATTGTAAATGTTCAATATGAGAACAAGCAAACAAAAGAGTTTTCTAAAAGGTAAATTACGTCATTTTGTTGTGAGTTGGCATAGATGTGAGCACTCTTACAGCCCTCGACCCTCAGCAGCTGAAAACAAAATGTCACATGGCACAATTAGTGGTACGCATAGCAGGTCTACTGCATCAAGAAGACCTGAGAAGGTAACTGTAAATTTTCAACAAGATAAAAGTGCTCATGAATGACACTGAGATTACAGACTGATTGACAAGTGAGGACTTAGTTACTATCCGTGAAAATAGGGACCCCTTTGTTTCACTACACTATACCTTCCATCTTACAAGATCCCAAGTCTTCCACACTGCACTTAAATTCTGACTAATACTGGATTCACTGTGTCTTCCAAATCAACCCCTATTTCTTCTTGTATCACACCATCAGCCATTTCTTCCCCTCATACTGGCTGCATTCAACAGTAGCTGTCTGGCCTGGCGCATGAAACCGATAACCCACAATCTCGTAAAAAAATGACTTAATATAACTGAGTGACTGCTAATGCCATCTGCTATCATTTGCTAAACAAAGGAATTTATTTATGTTTTGATTTTGACTCCACAGAGGCCGCTAGTGGTTGTATGTATTTTTAATGAAGCCTTGTCCTGTGCAAGAACCTGATAATCCTCAGAAATGGCAGAACAAAATAAGAAGAACGGAAGAATATTATTCAAGATAACAGAACACCCTAATACAGTAGTCATTACACAAGGAGACATAATCCTTATACAAAATACCTGTCTCCAGGATTCTTTGAGAGGAAGCTAATATGACTTATGGAGAGTTGTACTGGCAACGCACAAGAACCAACAACATTCACCATTCTCACACACATTTTCAGAACACAATTTAACTTCCACTTTGGCAAGCTCAGTTTGGGCAAATATAAGCAGTGTGATGTTCTAGAAATGATTGCAAGGAGTACTAAATCAGAAACAGAGAAAAGGAGTATCCTAAGAGATGAAGAGCAACAACTTCAGAAAACTGAAAAATCCCAAGCACAAATGAAAATACACTGGACTCTCGCTAATCTGGCCCTCAGTAGTCTGGCTTCTCAGTAATTTGGCACACATCCAAAAAACACGTGCACAATGAATTATCGTGCTTAATTAAACAATGCTTTATATATACTGTATATGAAACTGTAGCTTTCTTTACAGTTCGGAATCATATCTTCTAAAAGGAAACACATTACGCTAGACCTCGAGCAGAAACTAAAAATTTTAGATGAGTTAAATCGAGGTTCTTCGCAGAAAGCCATTGCTGCCAAGTTCAATGTTGGACGAGCAACTATTTATGACATCAAAAAGAAAGACGCTGTTATCCGACAGTACTCAACACAAATGGATAGGGAGTTGGGAAAAGGGAAGGTTATGTGAAACACCCAATGTGACAGCCCTAATTCAGCCCATGGAGCAGGGAATTTTGGAATCAATTAAACGTCATTATTAACATTCACTTCTAATCCCCTTGCTGAAAGAAAGTGAAAACGACTATTGAGACTATGCTGAAGGCATGGAAAGCAATTAACATATGTGATGTTTTCCAAGCAGCCGAAGCATGCAATAAAGTGGAGAGCACTACCATAATGAAGAGCTGGATAAAATTATGGCCATTCGTTGATGCTGAGTTGGATCCAGTAGTGAGTGACAGCGATGAGCCAGTCAATTCGGAATTATCAATTACTTTCTACACTGACATGTTCCACAACCTTCCTGGAGGAGAAGAAATTGATGATGAAGATGTTACTAAATGGCTGAATGAGGAAAACTGCAATACAGACCAAACTTTAACAGATGAAGAAATAAGCACAATGTGCACAAAAGTAATGATGAAAGTGATGAAGAAGAGGACACAGGAGAAGAGAGCATGAAGATTTCTCAGACTGCTGGTGCTGAAGCTACAGAGGTCTTCCTGCAGTACATTGTGCAACAACCAGATGCTTGTAAAGCGGATGCGCGATAAAGCACGCCACTGTCGCATATCATCATTGTGACAGTTAAAAATTAGGGATATGTCTCATAGTGAGTGATACGACTGTATAATTACATACAGTATACACTCAAGGACTAAGTTTTCTTTGAAAATTCATGTATTTTTGGATTTAATAAACTATATCCTCTATGTTTTAAAATAGTATTCTTCGGTTAAATAAAGTACAGTACACTACATACCCTATGTTTTCAAAATAAAATAAAAAACAAAATAAATGAATAAAATAAATTTCAGACACTCACTCAATAATCCGGCACTTCCACTAATCTGGCACCCATATGTGCCAGGAATGGCTGGATTAGCGAGAGCCTACTGTAGATTCTGAGAATTCTGCTGAAGGGAAATACTTTTCACAACAGCATTTGAGATGCAGCAAGGCCTACCAATTCTACACATATATACCAGAGTCATATTTTTATTCCAGGCAATTGTGGACACAAAACCTTTGAGTCCCTGACTCTAAAGGAAAATCTCACGTGCATATGTGGTCAGAGAATGTTGCTGGTCGGGGATCACATGCACACCTAAAACGATTAGAGGGCTCAACAGAAGCCAAACACTTGATCGCTTGGCCAGACACTTGTGGGGGCCAAAACAAAAAAGGGAATTCGGTGTCTTTTTGGTGCTATGCTGTTCATGTATGGAAATTATTCCATACAGTGGAACACAAATTTCCTATATCTGGGCATACATTTTTATTTTGTGACAGTAACTTCGATGTTACAGAAAAGGAAAATCGCTTCTGTCTATATACCAGTAAGTTGGTAGAAAATAGTAGAAACATACTAGAGGAAACAGTCTTTTCACGTGAAAGTGATGGCACAGGAAGACTGTGTCGCTTGAAAATTTGAAGAACTACCTAACATTTAGGAATAAAGACAATGATAACAACACTGTGTGTGTACAAAACCCTGCATACATCATGATCACCCAACACTTGCCATGAAAATACTGTGTAGCACATTCACACAATCCAGAAATGGAAAAAATACATAGAGTAAACATTGTAGGGAAAGATAAGATACCCACAACATGCCAAACACCTCTCCACCAACACCGCCTTCCAATCAATGAAGCTAAACTGAAGGATCTGAGGAAACTGTGTCAATTTTTACCCAAAGAACATTGAGAATTTTATGCTGGACTGAGGAGCAAAGTGCCTACACAATGCAAACTATGGGGTAGACAAGTAACAGATCAAGAAACATAAGAGCAGCCGCAACAATGACGACAACACTCTCAGCCTGAAAATGAGTCAGAATATTCATTGGGTGATGAAGATGAGCAAAAAAAGTTATTGTGGTGTATTGTTCATGCAATGAGCTAATTAAATTCTGTTTGGCAAACTTTTTTATTTTAATGTTTTCAAAGACAAAACATTAAGGTATACTGTCAAAAATTTGTGGATAATTAGTTTATATGGTTAACTTTGAAAAGGCAAGTATAAATAAAATATAATTCAATCATAGCCTGTAAAATATCACATTTGCATTTTATTTAATATCTCAAAAGTAACATTGTATGTGTTATCAGGCTTTATCACGAGGCCACATAATTTTTCTTGTACTCTTAATGTTGGTGCCTTTGCCTTTAATTTCACTGAAGATTGTTTTGTCTTTTCTATATGCTGAATCAGACCTGAATCACACTTTTTGATAACCATTTCTTTTTCAATTTCTTCGCATTTTTCTTGAAGCCCTTTCACTTTGCCCTCCATGCACTTTGTATTTATTTCATTTCTGACTGACTTATATTGATGTATTCCAGCCTTTTCCTGAACATTTTTGTACTTACTTCTGCTATCTAAGGCTTCTTCACAGCATTCTTGTACCTATATTTGTCTGTTCAACTTCTGTGATTGCCTTTTGTAGATATGCTCATACCTCATCAACTACAATGCCAACTGTGGTATTCATTACCACATTATCTACAGCCTTAGATAACTTCAAATGCACCTCATTGTTCCTCAGCAGTTTAGTATCCCACTTCTCTCCACATTCATTTTTCTGGATGATTCACTTCAATTTCAGTCTACTCTTCATCATTAATGAACAGTGATCCAAGTCTATACCTGCTCCTGGGCATGCCTTGCAATCCAGTACGTGATTTCAGAATCTCGTTTTGACCATCATTTAAGCTAGCTGGAATCATCCTGTCTCCAGACCTTTTCCAAGTACATTTACACCTCTCGTGATTGTTGTACAGAGTATTCATTATTATTAGTTGAAATTTATTGTAGAACTCAATTACCCTTCTTCTTCTCTCATTCCAACTGCTAAGCCCATAGTATCCTTCCCCTACCACAATTTTCCAATTATCCACGATTACTAGATTTTCATTTTCCTTTACATACTTAATTACCTATTCAATATAGTCCTACATGAGGGTGTTCAATAAATAATGCAACCCCTTTTTCTTCTCAGCCAATTTTGGTTGAAAAAAATGTGGATTTTGTTGTGTGACATTGTAGAATATTGGCATTTTATCCCCTATCGTTTCACGAGGTTACACTACATGGTGACACTATATGCAACCTTCAAAACATGGTTTCATAACCTCAAACCGGAAACAAAACAGTGATCCATGGAGTGGCACCACACCACCTCTCCTCCAAAGAGAAAGTTCAAAGCTGCACCCTCTGTTGGTAAAGTCATGGCGACGGTCTTTTGGGGCTCTGTAGGGGTTAATCTGTTTGATGTCATCCCTCAAGGTGCAATGACCAACTCTGAAGTATATTGTGCTACCTTCAGCAAATTGAAAAATAAATAAATAAAATATAAAACAACAACTTCAGCTTGTTTGTCACAACAAAATGCAAACAAACTACTCCTGCTCTAGGGAAATGAAGTCTGTGCACCTGAGAGAAGCTTACGAAACTTCATTGGACTATTTTTCCTCGTCCACCCTACAGTCTGGATCTCTCGCCTTCTGCCTTCCATCTGTTTGGCCCTATAAGGATGCACTCCACGGGAAGCAGTATATGGATGATGGGGAGGTTACTGATGAAGCAAGATGCTGGCTCCATGTGGGCCAGTCGAGTGGCACCATGTGGGCATACAGGACCTCCCTGTAAAATGGCGTCAGGCTGTTGCATTAAACGGAGATTATGTTGAAAAATAGAGTTTTGTAGACAAAAGAGTGAGAAATAGTATGGTGTATTGAATAAAAACAACCTGCTTTCATAAAAAAAGTGTTGCATTTCTTATTGAATGCCCATCATACTTCGTCTGCATCTTCATTTTCGTCTTCAGCTTCAGCTTGTGACCTCAGCACATGTACTTTAACTATTGTTGATAACACTGGTTTGCTGTATATTCTTATGAGAATAACCGTCTCAGTTAATTGTTCACAGTAACTCACTCTCTGCTCTACCTTCCTACTCAACACGAATCCTACTCCAGTTATACAATTATTCTGCTGCTCCTGATATTACCCTATACTTCTATAACCCTTATTTCCATCTCCTTCACTTCACTGTATTTATGCAAAACCATTGCATTTCCCTTTTCAGATTCTATTGCTTCACCACCACATTCATACTTCTGACATTGCACACTCAGGCTTATAGAATGTTACCCTTTTGATGGTTATTCAATCTTTTTCTCGGGGTCTGCTGCCAGAGATTCGAATGGAGGACTCATACAGAATTTTCTGACAAATGAGAGGTTTCTCAATTACTTACATGCCATAGCTCCTGTTTATACATACTGTGTGTTTTTAAGGGAGTAGTTTCTATTTGCTTCTACATCCTCATACCATAGACCATTGCTGATTATTCCATCTTTTAGGGCCTGTTTCGCACTCGAAAAGCAAGATAATGACCCAGATCTCTGTCCACTTCTATACAGTTTTTGCCTATGCCATTTGCAGAATGAAGGTGATTTCTTATACTGCAAGCCTTTGACCAAATTTTCTAATGAGTTTTATTCAAAATTTATACACTGGATGAAACCAAACCTGGGATCCAGGAGACTACCTGCAGATCACAGTGACAACCTACTTGTCATAGCACCTAAAAATGTTGATACCACACCTACTACCAATCCGTTGCCATATGTGTCATTCTCCCGTACAAGTCTCCGGTGCTCGACTTGACTCATGCAACCATCCAGCACATTCTACTCCAGTTATATTCAATTCTATCATACAAAGGGCCACCTGTGAAAGCAATCTTGTCATATATACCAGCTCCACTGTAATTTTTATACAGCCTTTTATGTAGCCATTACCACCAACAGCTATTCATCAGAACAGATAGTTGGTGATAAACTGTCCCCAAGAGTACAGCTGGCCACCCAGTGCTTCATTCCAATGGCTGCTTCACGATCCATACCATCTGGATCCAACACATTTCTCTGTATTATACATGTGAAATGTCTTTGAAATATGTTCTTTGATCCCATAATCCTCCTGGCCTCAATCATTTCTAGCTCATGCACATAGCCACCTCCACACCTGCCCTATGACCCTAACTCATTCATACTGCACATTTGTATTCAGTGCACCTGCTGTCTCTCCATTCCAATCTTCAGCCATCCTCCCCCCCCCCCCCCAACCCTGCCTCTCATTCCCTATCTCCTTTCTCCCTTTTCCCATGCCAAACGACACAACCCCTAACCCTGGCCAAGCTGCAATGTTCACACAGTATAGTCAGCCAGTATGATGCAGGTACACAATGGTACGTTTGTGTCTCCGAAACAGGGTTCATCCGAAACCTAACAATACTCTCAGTTTCATTTATGTACCTATCAACATCTCAGAGTCTTGTCTATATGGTGAGTTGTTACCTTTACTCCTCCCATTATTTGTATTCAACCAAGCACTCTCCATTATCACATTTTTACCAAAAAATATCATCATAACCCATAACAGTACGTTGGTCTTTTCTCCACAAATGACTTCCTACATGAAGAACAGAAGACGAATATTCTCAGCATTACTACCACAAATTAAATAAAATGGTGAAGGGGACTGATGTGCTGCAAGAATTATGGAATCACAGACTGTCTGTGAGACCAAAAAAATAGAAATCGCACTAGTGTACTCCAAAACAACGTTCCTTCCCATGCTTTCCATGAATCAATTTGTACTATAATTATAAGAACTACAAAGCCATTTGACTGTTCAAAGTATTCAGGAAAAATGAATATATGACACATGAAATTTCCATTAATATATCACAGTTCTGGCCACAAGCTCAAACAGTTTTTAAAATTACTTTTTATTGTTGGGGTCTTATTAGATCCAACTGTCAATGCTTTAGAGTCCAAGCTGGAGCACAGCTTGAGCCACAAATTTGTGTAAAAAATTTCGTGCCCAAGTATATGTTAGATCCTGAGTTTCTCGATGCGTGAGCCTCCTATCACTCAAAAACTGGACTCCTTTCGTATGAGAACACTGTATGGACATCTCATGGCATACCTTGACTGGTGCTGCTTTCTGCTGATAATTTCTAGAATTATTTCTAAAGAAACGTCAGTTGCTATCATGAATGGCAGAGCCAATATGATCGCACTGGCGTACTTTCATGCACGTACTCATTAGGTTTCACTGTTAGCTTTAATTCTGCTATAAATAAATCATGTTTGTTGAGTAAGCACCTTGAAGCCTGGCCCTTTTTTAGTATGTATTACTTTGGAAGATACACCACTTACACATGAGCCAGTAATGCTTTAAAAACTGGCATAAACGGCCAGTTTCCTAAGTCTCTTATTCTTCTAAGTGACTGGTCTCCAAAGTGTTAAGGATTCGATTGGACGAATGAAGTTAAAGGGACCAAACTACAAGGTCATTGGTCTCTCCACTGTATATGTGTCAAGTACGAAAGAGTCATTAGAGAGGAAGTACGCAGAAGGCATAGTCCATATCAATTCAGGCAGACTAGGAAAAAATCTTACCTTCATAGTCACGGATGTTATTGAACTTAGTATATGTTAAAATGAAAGACTAAGTAAGGAACACGTATTTTTTTCAGAATGAGTATGTCGTCGACGTACCGATGTCCTGTAAGGGACGCCGTTTTATAGAAACAGCAGGTTGGCTCTAAACAGCCATCCTGTAGCGCGACAAGGTCGCTCGCACGTAGGACACCTGAGCTTTTTGTCTGATGCTGCTGCTCGCAAATCCAGAAGTCGCTTGCTGTTGGTCGCTTCTGTTGCTCACGTAGGATATGGCCTAACGCCTATCTCTGTGGTTAACTGATTCAAGGTATTTAATTCTTCCTCTACTGATGCAAAGTCTGCACCATGGGTAGTTTCACCTTGTTCATATACTATCATTGTTGTTGTTCTGTCAAAACATTTAGAACACAAAACTGCATTGAAAAAAATCTTCATTTTGAAACAGAGTCTTCAAAATGAGAACACTTATTTCCAACCTGAACTAAGACTGTTTTGTTGTTTGTCTTACATATCACTCTTTTAAGGATAGCGGTATACAAATATTCAGCACACTTCACTCTCCTGTGGCCCCAGTCAGAAGACATTTCAAACAGTCCTTTTCACAAAACACACTGCAATTGTGTCAACTGGCAAATTCCTCACGAAAACACAGAACTCACTCGATGGTCTCAGGTTTCTTATAAGCCTCTTCAGTAAACAAATTTACACTGAACAACTACAAAACAGAAACTTGCAATGAAAAACCGCGACAAAGAAACTGACAAGAAACTACAACAAAGTGTAAGAAATATCTTTAGCAATGAAAGTGAAAAGAAGTAACTGCAACAAAGAAAGTGATAAGAAGTAACTGCAACAAAGAAAGTGATAAGAAGTAACTACAACAAAGAAAGTGATAAGAAGTAACTACAACAAAGACAAAAAATAAACAATGCAACAAAGAAATTGGTAAGAAACAACTTCAGTGACGACACACATTATCCTTGAAAGTTAAAAAAAAAAATATTTTTAAAAATAAAACCTGTCCAACTTAAAAGTGGAAGCTCTCCTTTACAGAGAAAGGTACTAATCAACAGAAAAATAAATAAACTTTTCTGTATTGGCATTTTTGGAGGAAAAAAAAAGAGTAAATTATAAAAAAAATTCAAAAGGTGACAGTAAAAGACTTTTCCCAAAATCTGCATCTTCAAAATAGTAATTGCAGTGTTATCTTTGGAGGGCTGTATCTCAGGCCAAATTTTTTTTTTTTTTTTGAGAAAACAAAAACTCATATTTCTTACTTACTCCTGAATTTTAACATTCGCTATATTCAATAACACCCAAAACTATGAAGGTGATACAGATTATGCTGTCACAAGTTTTAGAAATGTGATGCTACAGAAGAATACTGAAGATTGGATACTGAAATGAACTGGGCCAAAAAGAAATTTAGCTCATAACTTGACCAAAAGAAGGGATCAGTTGATAGGACACATCCCAAGGAATCAATGAATCATCAATTTGGTAATGGACAGAAGTACAGGATGTAAAAACTAGAGCAAGAACACGGCTTGACTACAATAAGCACATTCAAATCAATGCCATCTAGGAACATGGCCTTTTCACTCTCTCTGGAATTGCTTGTGGCGTAGATGCTAGGGGTGATAAACAGAACACTGTTGGTTGTTACTTTTCTGTCACAGACTTGTGGTATGAAGAACGAACTGAAATATGGAATATGCCACAGAGAGGCAATTACACTATTAAGGAAACAGTCAGTACATTTTCTTTTTCATGTGATGAAAATATGATGATAGAATGAATAAGAGTAGTTCACTGAGAAAATTTTTCACCTTTAAGATCATTCTGTGGTAAGTAGCAGCTTTAGTAAATAAACTCATTAAATATTTTTATTTACTTTGGGTGTTAACTGTAATTTATAAACATGACCTACATACATAAATTGCTGTATCATTTTAATGTGACCTCATCCACCATTTTTAAGATGTCTGGGAGCTGCACTTTCATGTACACAACATAGAAAGAACTGTATCTGAATATGATACTAAGACTGTAAAATTAATTACAGCACTTCTTGACCGTCCGCGCCTAAGAAAAGATTAGTTGGGTATTTACTGACTTCGAGTGAGGACATGTCATTACTGAATGAATCTGTTACCCTTATGACTTACCAGGCGAGGTAATGGGAATTAACGTTTGTTACAGGTGCAGTATCTTCACTATTGCCTGGATGTCCTGAATATTTATCTACACCTCCAACATCATGAGAGTATCCTGAGGATCAGAGACAGCATTTGGAACATGCTTTCATCAATTCTGCCCTAAAGGAAAGTATATCTTGTCATGAAGATCATCTGAAGTCAATATCATTCTCTTCTATGAAGAAATTATATGATAAAATTGATAGTTATAATTTGAATGAGTGGCTTTGTGATAAAAAGGAGACTAGTGTATATTCGCTTTTAATTAGTGAAAACTTAAGTCTCACTGTTCATGTTAAAGATCTACAGATTGACTGAATTAGGAACTTCAAGATTTCAGTACAACTAACTAATGTGCTTCATACTGTCAATTTAAAATTTAGCAATAGAAGAGATCAGAATACTAATGAGAGCACTGATTTTGTAGGTATTATTTTGAATCATTTATCTGAAAAGTTGTCAGATAAACACAAAATGACCACACTTTTGAAAGATTAGGTTTTGTTGTTAAAACATAACAACAGGGCGAGATATTGATAGGATATTTTAGTTTTAGGGTCATTAGTTTATTACATTTCTACTCATTATTATAGGTTTTTAAGAAGCAGTGGAATAATGACTATGCCTAAGTTTGCTATTCTGACTGGAATATGTGGTGGATTTTCTAGTCAGCCTACTCTTGAACAAATTTCTACACATTTTCTAAGGTGCATAAGAAAGAAAGAGTCATTTTTAATGGAACAAGACTGAACTGTTCTCCTCCTGATGGATAAAATCCATTTAAAGTCACAGATGGATTACAAAAGGGGGGAGAGTGGAGTGAACTCTTGTAGATCAGGCCTATAATAGTGGCGAATGTGCATCTACAGCCTAAGTAGAAGGATATTATATTGAAATTGGAGAGCATTGGGTTCAAAGTTGTTGTTGCTGTATCTGATGATAACGCCAACAATAAGAAAGCTGTATCATATGTCAGTGATCCATCAGAACTTAAAATTAAACATCCACTCTCTTCTCCAGATGTTGGATGTACACCTTTGTATTTTCTACTTGATAGTGTGCACTTTTTGAAGTGTATACATAACAACTGGATAAAAACGAAAGAAGAATTTGTAGAGTTTCCAGATTTTAGCAATGAAATTGATGGTCGTTTTGAATCTTTCAGTAGTTTGAAATCTCTTCACTTGCTTGAAAAGGCAAATTTGTTGGCTGATTGGTTGAAAAGGGCTGGAGGAGGGGGAGGGGGGGGGGGAGAAGACCAAACTGCTTGGTCATCGTTCCCTTGTTCCTGTTAAAACAATTGCACAAGAGAAAGAATAAAAAAATGATGAGACGTACAGCAAAATACCGAAAGGAAGGAAAAACAAAAAACAACAACAACAACAACAGAGAGATGCAAGAAACAGGTAGAGGATATTAAACCAAGAAAGCAGAGTACCATGGCTGGCTGCACACAAGAATAAAAAGGAGGAGCAAGCCACTCTGCAACACATTAAAATGTCCAATTGAAAAAGACAAGGTGAGATGAACACATGAAGGGAAAAGATGAACACCAAGACAAAAAAATGCAGAGAAAGGGTGACAGACAGTTAAAATGAAGGGAGTGTGGAGGCTGTAATGTCCCCACAGAAAATACCCTCTACCACGCACCAATTATCATTTTCAATCAAACCATCCACATTCATTCACTTTGGAAAAGTTATCTGATCTGATTTTCTCGTAATATATGCGGCGACAGCTCGACGATGCCAAAGTATTTTCTAGTGCGTTTATTCTTTGAAATATCAGAGATGCATATATGCATTCTCCATGGTTGTTAAGAGTGGTAACTAGGACAGCTTCTGGAGTATCTGTTGAGGGATTGACGTGTTTCTGAGAGATACATATTCTGCTTTTCTTCTCGCTAACGCGAGCCAATTAACATTTGTGCCGCTAGCGGTTTGTTTGAAGAGAAAGAGACTGTAAAAGGAAAATAATTTAGGCGTGGAATCACCGGAGATCTGGACATGTAATGGAGATGGATTTAATACACAATTTCCTTCATAAATAAGGTTTATGACTTTTTTTGTTCTGGAGTGAACGAACAAATGAGTTTTTTCTGAATCATTTGATGATCACGTTGGCCCTGTAATTAGTGGGGAAGTTTTAGCTGTGTCGAAGAGAGCCTGCAATCACTGAGTCTGTGTTAAATCGTCCAAAAAGGCTTTGTACACATCTGGAATTCGCAATCTTTCCACCAAAGATCCTATTTGGCTGATTTCACGTAATGAAATATTATATTAAAAACTGTACATAGATAAAGGAGAGAAAGAGAGAGAGCGAATGAAAATAGAGATAATACTAATAATCCTCCATTAGTCTAATTTTTCACCTGTCTTATCACGGATCAGCCAAGAACAGGGAGGGCCTCACTTTACTGTATAGATTTATGTGTGAAGGTGAAGGGATCTTAAAGGCAATAGATACACGTCTATACAGACAAGACATTACACAGAGATAGCGGCTAGCTGCGTTCATCATCTATTCTTAGATAAAGAGACGGCAACTTATTATCCGAACATTAAAATGTTAAAAGGCCCCGGACAGAAGGCCAAACGCCCACTCTTAGATGGTACGATAAAAATCCCCCTCACGAATAAAACTTAAAACTAAATCTGCAGTTGAGGTACTGTCGCCCAACACTGAAGGTAGTGAGCTGGGAAAGTTAAATAGTCCGCCAAAGTCTGCCACAGAGCGGGTAAAAGTGGGCAGTCCAGCAAGAGGTGGACAACTATCATTTGTGAGCCACAGCAACACCGAGGTGGGTCCACACAACAGAGGAGGTAAACGTGTTAGCCATGTATGGCCAATGCAAAGCCAGCAGGGAACCACAGAGACAGTGCGAGAGGCCCGCATGGAGGACTTCCACACATTCATAGTCTCCTTAATGCCACACAGTGTGTTGTGCGTACTGAGATAATGCCATTCTGTCTCCTAAAGTTGAAAAATGTTGTGGCGTAATAATGATCGCAGGTCAGTTGTAGGGATGCCGATGTCCAGAAGCGGTTTCCATGTAGCCTGTTTGGCCAGCCTGTCAGCAAGTTCATTTCCTGGGATTCCGAAGTGGCCTGGGGTCCACACAAACACCACGGAACGACTGGACAATTCCAGGACATGGATGAACTCTTGGATGAGTGCTACCAAAGGATGGCATGGGTAGCACTGGTCGATAGCTTGTAGGCTGCTCAAGGAGTCAGTACAGAGAAGAAATGGCTCGCCAGAGCATGAGCAGATGCACTCAATAGCACGACAAATGGCTGCCAGCTCTGCAGTGAAAACACTGCAGCAATCTGGCAAGGAGTGCTGTTCAATATATCCTCGATGAACATATGCAAAGCCAATGTGACCATCAGCCACTGAAACATCGGTGTAAACCACTTCATGGCACCAGTACTTGTCAATAATCAAGAGGAAGTGACACCGGTGAGCTGCGGGGTTAACTGAGTCCTTAGGGCCACGTGAAAGGTCCAGGCGAATCTTTGGCCTAGGTGTACACCATGAAGGTGTACGTGACTTGACCTTGAGTGTAGGTGGTAAAGGCAAGGACTCCAGTTCAGACAGAAGAGATCAGACGCAAAATGCAATTGTGAGCCCTGACCTGGGCCGCCGATGCAGGAGATGAACTGCTGTGGGTGGGAAAAGGAGACCGTAATTCGGATGCTCAGGGGAAATAGGAATGTGTGCAACATAACTGGCGAGCAGTTGTGCACTGGGTCAGGTAAATGCAACACTGAGGGTGCTGCTGAATCATAGTCAAGGCGGGATTTGACAAGGGCTCTGCAGAACTGCAGCAGCATAAAGCGATGTGCACCCCAGTTGGTGTTGCTCAGGCAGTGGAGGGCATTTAGGTGCTGCCAGCACTTCTGCTTCAGCTGGCGAAGTTGAGGAATCCACGTCAATCAGGCATCGAAAACCAGGCCTAAGAATCGATATGTCTCCACTACAGTGAGTGGATCGTCATTACGGTAAAGTTCTGATTCCAGATGAACGGTACAACGCCAACAGAAATGCGTGACACATGACTTTGCAGCTGAAAGCCGAGGCCTAGAGTCCGTGACTGCACCTTCCGGATGGCTCCCTGCGGGCACCGCTCAGCAACACCAGTACTGGAAGAGCAGTACAAAATGCAGAAATTGTCTGCATATAGAGAAGGTGAGACGGACGGCCTGACAGCTACTGCTAGACCGTTAATGGCCACTAAAAATAGAAACACACACAATACAGAGACCTGCAGGAACCCATTCTCCTCGATAGGAAGGGAGAGGTGGGAGGGGGGGGGGGGGGGGGGGGGGGAACTATGGGAGGGACCAACTTGGACATGGAAAGTACGAAGCAACAGGAAATTTTGGATAAAAATCTGGAGCGGGCCCCGGATACTCCACTCATATAATGTCACAAGATATGGTGTCGCCAGGTCGTGTCGTAAGCCTTTTGTAAATCAAAAAGGATGGCAACCAGTTGCTGGCGTCTGGAAAACACTGTTCGGATGACAGCCTTGAGGGAAACTAGATTATCAGCGGTAGAGTGACACTGGTGGAAACCACCCTGGCCTGGACTAAGTAGGCCACATGACTCCAGGGCCCAGCACAACCGCCGACTTAGTATATGTTCTAACAGCTTACAAAGGACGTTGGTGAGGCTCATGGGTTGATAGCTATCCACATCAAGTTTGTATTAGCGAGGTTTGTGCACTGGAGTGATGGTGCTCTCCCACCAATGCAATACAAAGACGCCATCACACCAGATCAGGTTGAAGATGACGAAGAGATGCCACTTGTAGTCTGATGAGAGATGTTTGATCATCTGACAGTGGATCCAATCTGGCCCAGGAGCCGTGTCAGAGCCATGGGCAAGAGTGCTGAGGAGCTCCCACTCATTATAGGGTTCACTGTGACATTCAGTGAACAAGTGATCTTTCCTTTCCATCTGCCGTTTGAGGGTGCAAACGGCTGGGGGATAATTCTCTGACGCGGAGGCTCGCGCATAGTGCTCAGCAATTGCGTTTGTGTCAGTAGATAACACACCACTGATATTAATGCCAGTGACACCTGTCATGGTCTGGTACCCAAAAACACGTCTGATCTTTGTCCAGACTCGGGAAGGTGACTTATGGCACACAATGGTCGAGACGTTCCTCTCCAACATTCCTGTTTCCATCTTTTTACAAGCTGGCGAACGCAGATATGGAGCTGTTCAAAAGCTATTAGGTGCTTGAAGGAAGAGTGCCGCTTATGTCGCTGTGGAGCTCTCCAATACTCTTTAATGGCCTCAGTGATTTCCGGCAACCACCAAGGTACTGACTTTCACCAGTGGTGTCCTAAAGAACAAAGGGTCGTGTTTTCTGCTGTAGAAACGATCGTTCTAGTGACCCGCTCAACCACCACATCGAAGATACCATGTGGGGGAGATTCAACGGTGGCAACAGAGGTGAAAGCTTCCCAGTCTGCTTTGTTTAAAGCCCATCTTGGTAGATATCTGGGGGAATGGAACTAGGGGAGTGACAGGAAGATGGGAAAGTGGTCACTACCACCCAAATCATCGTGGGCTCTCCAGTGGACAGACGGGAGAAGTCCTGGGCTGCAGAGGGATAAATCAGTGCCATGAGCCACACTGAAATGTGTGGGGGGGCCCCAGTATTTAAGAGGCAGCGGTCGAGTTGAGACAGTAAAGTTTCGACATCTCTACTTCGGCCAGTAAGCACGGTGTCACACCACAAGGGGTTATGGGCGTTAAAATCTCCCAAAAGTAGGAAAGGTTTAGGGAGTTGATGAATCAGTGCAGCCAATGCATTCAAGGGTACTACACCATCTGGAGGAAGATATACGTTGGAGACAGTTATTTCCTGTGTCGTCCTTATCCTGACAGCCACAGATTCAAGAGCAGTTCGAAGGGGCACAAGTTCACAACATACAGAGTTCAGGACATAAACGCAAACTCCACCTGACACTTTATTATAGCCGCTACGGTTCTTGTAATATCCCCAATAGCCACAGAGGGCAGGGGTCCGCATTGCAGGGAACCAGTTTTCCTGGAGAGCAATGCAGAAAGCAGGTGTAAAGCTTAACAGTTGCCATAGCTCAGCCAGGTGGTGGAAGAAACCACAGCAATTCCACTGGAGGATGATGTTATCGTGAGGTTGGGAAGGCATGAAGTGTGCAAGGATGCATGTTACGCCTCAGGGTCACCTGCTTGCACCGATTGATTATTTGTATCCATTCCTATTGTGGATGAGGCATGAGTGAGATCCAGGTCCTCAGGGTACGCTAAGATCTCCACCTCATTCTCAGATGCAGAACTGGTAGGAAGTTGTGGTGTTGGGGTCACCGGAGGGTCCTTTTTTTTGTTTGCTTGCTCTCTCGCTTCTCTTTAGGGGCGTGCTGGGAGGACTTTTCCGAAGTAGCTTCAGGCATGGAGGAAGACCGTGAAGCTTTTCGTCCCGCAGCTTTTGGCTCTTCAGCCACTGGCGAGTGTCCACCGTGGCATTAGTAGAGACCTTGGGAGAGAGGGTCCCAAGGGACCCCTTCTGCACAAGAGGAGCCGGAGGAGGCTGTTGCTTCTCTGGCTGGCGGAGGGGACCAAAGTCCCCAGCATTTGGGTGGGGGGCAGCTTGCTCCCGAAATAAGTAATTTGGGAGCAAAAAAGGGACTGATGTATTCTGGTGGCCTGGAGGGCCCACTGCTCGTGGCACCAAGAGTGCTATGACTCGTACTTGTGATGGCGATGGTAATGTAGCTGCAGCGTATGTGGACGTCAATCAAATGGGGTGTAATTGTTCAAATTTACGTTTAGCCTCTTGGTAAGTAAACTGGTCCAGGGTCTTGTACTCCATGATCTTCCGCTCCTTTTGGATTACTGTGCAGTCTGGACAGGAGACAATGAAAGAAGATGACATACTCTGGAAAGTGTCCTTGCCCAAATAGTTGAATTGCAGGTGGAGATGCAAAGCCATGACGAGAAGAGGTTCAGAAGATCAAATCTAATAGCACTACGGATAACTCATGCATCACGTAAGGTGTCCTTCCCCATATAGCCTGCCCTGCACTTCAGTAGAATTTAGAAAGTGGCAGGTCAAACCAGAAAATGGGACCTGAACTTATAGGGCCAAAAAGTGTGAGACTCCTCGTGGTCGTCTCTAATGACAGGCAGGAATACCCCGGGCCTATTCTAACCCCTGGATCCGCAGGGGGAGGCAAATTTGTTGAAATTCGCCAATAAAATGTCTTAAATCACTGTATCCATCAACCACGCAAAGGCAGAGCGTAACACTTGCTCTTCATGTTTTTGACCACACAACAGTTATTGTTCTGAAGGAATTAGGTTCTAAACACAATACTGAATACTCAAATGATACTACAACTTTGAATGAGAGAGTTTGCAAGTAGTGGGATGCAGTTAACATTAAAACTCTATTAAAAGGTCAAAGATTATTTAATAAGTTTCAAGAGCCAATAACCAGGAATTCTCAACACATGCTACAGTTCCTACATCAGTTTGCAAATTGGTTAGTGAAGGAAAACTGTCAGAGTGTAATTGCTCTTGGTAAACAAACTGATTTAGCTCTTCATATACCACCCTTGCCTTGATGGTTCTGGTTGGTACTGGCTCACTGAGAGAAATAGACAGTACCTTCTAACAGGCAAGATTCAAACTGATGACATGGAAAGCACATTTGGGAATTATCATCAGATGAGTGGTGGTAATTACCATTTCTCAATTACATAAATTTTTGAGACACAATAAAACAATGGTACAAAGCTATGTGGCATTCACATGCAAGTCACAAAAATTGGGTGATAATGTGGTTTCAATGGAAGATATTTTCTCTAATGAATCAGACATAAATGACCTTTCAAAAGTTACATACAACGAAGAGTTAAATTTATGTGTTATATGAGGATGTGTGGCCCGTGCTTCATTACCTAAGAGGCTACTGGACAAATCGAGGCTTTTAAGAAAAGTAAAAGCAATTATTGAAAAATGTATCTGGCAGATGACAAGGAAGTGAAAGATGACTGAATTCATTTAACACCCGTTACCAGTAGAGGTGGGCTGTGTTAACTTAGGATGTTATAGCCTGCGCAGCATTTATATTTTTTACTGCACAAAACTTGCTTACAGAAAAAAGAAGAGTTGCTTTTTCAGGAAAGGTGCCAAAGAAATGTATTGTTTTGTGTGTGTCATAGCAACTTGCTTGGTATGATATATTTGTTGGGTAGTGTACGACAAATCACACTGTACATGACGACACTGACTGTCTGATTGGTTCTTCAGTCAGTATTCTTTTGAATAATTATATCAAGAGGATTAATTGCATTGTAAATATCAATAAAATTACAATACTCAAGATTATGAGAAATGGACTGAAGTTTTTTTTCTGTATTTTTAAGCACAAAGAAAAAATTACTGGCTATGCAAATATAAATTCATTGCTTACTGAATCTCCAAACCTTTTCTTAATTCCTCTACATAGAGATTTGTATCGATATTGCACAGTTTCTCTAGTTCTAAAAAGTTTCAAGACAATTTTATGAAGGGGAAAAAAAGACAAACAAGAGAACAAATATACCCTAATTAAAGTATCACACTTTCCTTTATATTTTAGGCAAGAATCTGATGTATGTGGAGCTCAATATAGGCTAGCAGCTAAAAATATGTTTTGTAATAGTATGACCTGTACTGTTAACATCATGCACGGAGTGTCGAGGCCCTACTCCTTGGTGGCATTGTTTGAATGGCTGTCAACTGTAGTAATACAGAGATGAAGAAGCTTACACAGCATGAATTGGCAGGGAGAGCTGCATCAAACCGATATTTGGAATGATGACCACAACAGATATATAATGGAGAGGAATCAACAGATTTTAATGGCACCTGTTTCACTTAATTTTTGTGATGTAAGTTTCCATTTCCAGTTTTTAACCCACTGTGTACTACTACTGATACAGATGTTACGCATAATGACAAAATATGGGAAAATGTAAATCTGGATGGCTGCACATGAATTTGAAATTTCATCCTCCTGAATATGAGCCCTGATCCAGCCCGTTGTCCTATATGGCTGTGAGACATGGAGTATCCGGAAACAGGACTTCCATAAGCTCCTTGTCTTTGAGAGAAAAGTGCTTCGGAAGATCTTCGGTCCGGTTCTGGATGCAGATACAGGGGAATGGAGGATCAGATACAACCAAGAGCTTGAGGAACTATACCAGCAGCCCAACATAGCAGGAGCTGTCAAAGCCAAACGAGTGCAGTGAGCCGGCCATGTGGCCCGGATGGAGGATCACAGATGGCCTCTGAAGCTCCTGGATTTCACACCTACAGGAAAGAGACCACCAGGGAGACCCAAGAAGCGTTGGAGGGATGGACTCCATGAAGATTTAAAACAAATGTCAATAGATGTGGACGAATGGCGGATAGCAGCAATGGACAGAATACAGTGGAGGAGGAAACTTGCAGATGCGTGCGGTCCACTGGGCCTGATCACGTAGTAGTAGTAGTAGTAGTAGTAGTAGTAGTAGTGAATATGAGCCCAGTTTCTTACAAGTTAATTATCTTGCCCAGTTTTAATAAGGATTATGGATGCAATGATAGCTGTCTTGTTGGAGGGAACACCCTGGCATTCAGCTGAAGTGATTATGGTACTGATGGAAATCTTAGAACTGCTTAGCAAATGGGGATCTGAACTCCAATCCTCCAAAGCACTAGTCGAATGTTTTGGATACTGTCATGTTGTTTGGTTTTATGCTACATGTGCAGTTAAGCTAGTTGAGCTAGTTAAAGTTCATTTCTGTTTCAGTACTAGTATTTTTATTTAATGCTTTGGTGAACAAGAATGAGTTTTGTAATGCATACACTAAATTTTTGTCAGCCAAAGGATCAATCCAAATGAAGTGGTCCCAGAAAAATTAAGTTGGTCACTAGACCATTTTTAAATATTTTAATTTTTTATGTGTGATTACCCTATAACTGAGAAGATCAAAACAGGTTTTTCTTTTTAAAAAAATTACTTTTCACCTTTACTGAATAACTGCCATTTTCGTTTGTAAGCAAGGTATGATGTTTCAGTTTACAGATGTTAGCAAAGGTATGAAAATCTCTCCACTGGGTTAAGTTACAACATTGCAATTGACATGATTGTTTTTAGAAAAGTGTCCTCTACAACATTGTATATTACACAAAATACCGTAAATTAAAAAATAACCAGTCAAAATGACCTCCAAAGTTTGGTATCCAAATTTAAAAAAAAATCCACTTTTTAATAACAAACAAGGAGTGATTTATGAGAGTCTATTTTTTCCTATTTCTAGCTTTCATACACTTCTAGCCACATACAGAGCAAGAACACTTACAAATGTTTCCTTAATTTTTAATGAATTTTTGAAATTTGAAAATTTTAATTTTTTGTAAAGTTTGGCGTTAGTTAGGTTTATTGTCAACAAAGAAGAACATTATTGCAGGGTGTGGCATTGTAGAAGTACATTACTGTTGGGAGTGACATTGTTGTAGTCAGTCTGTTCTGAAATCTCTGTTTGAGTGGATGTACATCCTTCATTGAGAGTGTAGAATTTTTATATGCTTTGTTCTGTGTGTAATTTGTAATTAATTTTGAGAGATTAACTGGAATGCAATAACAATGATGAACAGTGCTCTGTTGGACAGACAGCAAGTGAACTGTGTCACAAAACAGTTTACGGTTCAGTTACTAAAAACTTGAAAAATGTCAATGACAGTCTTCCAATTCATGAAAATGGTTCTAAATGCCTTGAACAAGAATGAATTAAGCTGTGGAATATTCTTAGATTTATCTAAAGCATTCGATTTAATCAGCCATGACTTATTGCTTATGAAACTAGAATGTTATGGGGTCCGGGGACTTGCCTTCAAATGGTTCAAGTCTTATCTCTCTGATAGACAACAGAAAGTACAAATATGTCATGAAAGCAAAGAGTATCTTTCAGATTTAAAAAAAAAAAAAAAACCACTAGCTATGGAGTGCCCCAGGGTTCCGTGTTATGACAGTTGCAGAAACGGTGATGTTCGCTGATGACACTAGCATTTTTATAAAAGGATACACTGAGGATGATCTGCAGCAGAGTGTCTCTAGGACAATAAATGAGACAGGAAAATGGTTTAGTGATAATGCTTTGATCATAAATAAGGATAAAACGGTTTTCGTGAATTTCAGTAATATTAAAAGTAAAGCTAGAAAGAGAGTAAAAGCTGAGTTAGGGAACTATGTTATTGCACAAGCTCCATACACAAAATTCCTCAGTATATGGGTGGATGAGCACTTGAGATGGGAAAAGCATCTAGAAGTTCTGAGTAAAAAATTAAGTACATGCTGCTTTGTGCTAAGAATGCTTCGGGAATGCTGCAACACTGACTCATTGCTGTGTGCCTATTATGCTTACATGGACAGTTTGCTTGGATATGGTGTGATCTGGGGAAATACAGGTATAGCAAAACAAGCTTTCAAACTTCAAAAAAGGGCTATTAGAATAATGAAAGGGGTTCCCTGCAGAGTGTCATGCAGGGAAATATTTAAATGACTCTTCCTAGCTTATACATCTATGAATGTGTATGCTTTCTGAAAACTCACCAGGAATTTTCAACATTAAATAATCAGGTTCATAACCATGAAACAAGGAACATGGGTGATTTTCACAGACACACCCACAAAGGAGCACTCTACCAAAAAAGTGTGAAGTACCAGCCCAAAATACTTTTTAGTGCATTGCCTTCTACTGTAATTTAAGAATTGCATAAATTCAAGGTAGATCTTAAACAATTTTTACTAACACATAGTTTTTATAGCATTGAAGAATATCTGAATATGAAAAAGTAATATTATTTATATACACTGATATAAAATATTTGTATTTATTATCCAAGCTTTTGAAACAAATTAAAGATAAGAAACTATATTGTAACTGACTACATCCATGCAATGTATACTGTAAAAGGATGAATAAAGAGATTCATTGATTGATTGATTGATTTGATGGAGTTAGACAAACTTTGTTTAAATTTCGAGTAAGTTCTTCTGTAACATCATTGTGTGAGTATCATGAGAAGAAATATATTCTAAAGTACAACCACATTTTTGGAAGAAAGTACTGCGATCCACTTAAAGTCCATAAAAAGCATATTACTAAAGGTTTGAGGGAAATAAAACTTAAATATTTGTCCTTGTTATGTGAGAGTGAAACAGCTTCCAAAGTGAAACGTAATGCGATTCCTGGAAATTCACTGTGCCCAAATTGTTACTCAAAAATATTTGTTGTGAATCCAGAACCTAAAGTAAATGGGCATTTTTATAACCATAGAACAAAAGCAAAAGCTCCTATTGTTTAATATTGCATTATTAAAAATTAATAAACTAAATGAATATTGGGTGAAAGTGTTAACTAAATATAGGCCTATGTCACAATTAAATTTTATTACAATGAAACAATAAACCATTTAAATAGGCAACAGTCATAAGATCAGTTATAGAGTAATGTGAATTATTTCCTCCTTTTCAAAAATTCATATCTTTGTTCACAGTAAGATATCAATGTTGAAATTTTTACAGTACGTTGCTATCATACAGATGTACAAACTGTGCAAAAATCATATTTTTATATTCAGTCCCACGTGAGATAACTAACCCCAAACTTTGCAAAAAATGAAAATTTTCAAATTTCAAAAATCCATAAAACATTAAGGACACATTTGTAAGTGTTCTTGCTCTGTATGAGGCTAGTAGTGTATGATAACAAACTATAGGAAAAAAATAGACTCTCATAAATCACTCCTTGTTTGTTATTAAAAAGTGGATTTTTTGAAAACTTGGATACCAAACTTTGGAGGCCATTTTGACTGGTTGTTTTTGAATTTACGGTATTTTGTGTAACAGACAATGTTGTAACAGACACTTTTCTAAAACAATCATGTAAATTGCAATGTTGTAACTTAATCCAGTGCAGAGAGATTCAAATTTTCGCTTGGCCTTAATGTCTCCAGACTGAAAAATCATCACGGGCCTACAAATAAAAATGGCCGCTTCGAGTAAATGCACAAGATAAATTTTTTAAGAAACTGTTTTTAACTTCTCAAATATAGGGCAATCATATATAAAAAATTAAAATATTTTAAAATGGTAAAGTAACCATCACTGGACCACTTTATATAGATTGACCCCAAAATGAATACACATTGTTACATTCTGTTTAACTGTTGACAGTGAACAAGTAAGTGAACACAGATTCTTGTATGTTGTTCCCTATTATTCAAGTACCAGCTGCAAACAGCATGAGCTCATCTGCATTGTCAGAGATCTGAAAATTACATTTATGAGGAACAGGAAAGTCGATACTGTAATTATGCAACCACTGTTATTTGGATTCCTGCATTTGAGAAGCAGTTGCTGACTAATGCTGAAGTAATATCCCAGAATGTTGTGATGTACAAAGCAGAACCTGTGACTAAAGTCTCTGTCTTGAGGGACTGGGGGGGGCAGGGGGGGGGGGGGGAATTATGAACAGTAAGCACCAAGAATTGTCCATATTAAAAAAAATGAGTTTACCAAACCAACACTTCTGCAAATATGAAAGAAGGCAGAACAATTCAACCAATTCACCGAATCATTTTATCTCAGTCTCTACTCTCCAGCCACTTCCATCCAGTAAAAGTGTTTAGGACAGTACTACCTTTCAGTTAAAAAGATCGAAAGTGTCTTCCTCCGACGAACTCTAAAAAAAGATTGGAAAGCAAAACCAACCAAGTAAATCTTTATCAAAATGTAGATCAGCATCCAGGCTACCTGTTGTTCAGCCTACAACAGCAATGATTCCAACCAAGAAAACCCTGTTGATTCTGCTCAAGACAGAGCTCAGCCAACATTATTCAGAAGACTGTACAAAATGTGACATAGAAGGTACAGACATGAATCAGATAACTCACCCACAAACTCAAACATTATATGCCACATGGTACAGAAAACCAGAGAGAGTAAAATTTGTGTTATGGTTTTCATCGTCTACTTAAAATATTCTAGTGCACATTTAATAAATTGAAACAGGATTGTGTTTATACGATTGATTTAAATCTGTATTAATTTTTTGTAACTTCTGTTCTACCTTTTATCCTTATGATAACACGATTTAATAGATCCCTCGTTAAGTCATGTTACGTTTGCCAAAGTTCGGTTAAGACGGCCAATGCCGACGATTCGTATTGAACACTCCTCTGCATTCCAAGTTTTATAAACAATGAGGTTTCTGAATTGCCAGTAAAACCCTGGTGTCCTTTGAATCGGATGCAAGTCTCCCTTAAATCGTTGGGATCAAGTGATACTATGTAGAAATTTGACTCTTTACATATTCTGTAAGCCCTAACTACAAAATCAAAAGCCGTTTACAGAAACTTGCTTATATACATTTGTGAATAGGCTTAATTCTTGTAACGCCTTTTTTGATTTTCGGTAATTTAATTGATTTATTCTAGCTAAAGTATTATTTTTGCCATGAGTGAGAAGTGCCTGACTTGCCGTAGAATTGTTAGTTCCGGGGTTTGGTGTGATGGATGCAGTAGTTTTTTTCACTGGGGGGACTGCAGTGGTGTGGATGTTGGGAAAGTGGATCAGGCTCATCAGTGGTTATGTAGGATTTGCAGCAGAGATAGGAAGATAGTGGAACAGGAGGGGAAAATTGCTGCCCTTCAGGCTGAGCTAGATCAGGCTAGGGACGATCTGGACAGGTTAAGGAGGGAGAAGGGCAAAGAGAGGTGGGAAGTGGCAACAGGTAGCAGAAGGAACAGGCCTAGAACTAAGTCTGACAGTTTTGTGGTGAATGTCAAAAATAAGTTTGGCCTGTTGCTTCAGTTAGAAACTGATGAGCCTCAAGCAGAGGTAGGTGTAGACAGGACACAACAAACTTTCAATAGGAAATTGAAAAGGAATGTAGGAAAGTCATCGAAAAGGAAGAAAGTTTTGTTGTTAGGCAGTTCTCATGCCAGAGGTGTAGGCCAACTTCTGCAGGAGGAATTAGGACCAGAATACCAGGTCACAAATTTTTTCAAACCAAGTGCTAGTCTGGATCAGGTGACAAGAGGATTTAGGTTCACTCTGTAAAGGATTTACCAGGGAAGACACCGTGGTTATTGTGGGAGGGCCAGGGAACAGCATCGACAGAGATCCTGGGTACAGTATAGAGTGTGACCTGGTAAAGATTGCGTCGGCATCGAGACACACCAATGTTGAATTTGTATCTGTCATGAGACGCCATGACCGGCCTCATTTGAACTCTTCTGTTGGGAGAGTTAATTTGGAGTTGGAACGGCTGCTTGGGTCGGGTGCGGGGGCTCATATTGGTGTGGTTCCTGTTGATTATCTCAGTAGGTGGGACTATACCAGGCACAGCCTACATCTCAACAGGAAAGGGAAGGGGAAACTGGCTGGAGTAATAGCAGGAAATTTAAGGGGGGGAGGCACTGCCATGAATGGCAAAATACCAGTGGTTACAGGTGTTGGAGCAGCACCTTTTTTAGGATAGGTAAGACAGAAAGATGTCAAGTTCTACGAGAGGTCAGGATTGAAACAAATCTTCAGTTTAGGAAAGAAATTAAACAGCACAATTCTAGCACATTGGATCACCACAATCACAGCTACCAATTATAAATTTTCACCAATCACCAGAAATTTTATCTCCACCAAGCTGTATCTCAGTCCTAGGTAATTGCATTGATGAATTAAAGTCACCCAACCCAGTTGACATAATCTGCCTCTCTGAACACCATGTGACCACTGGTATAGGAACTAGGCCTAAGCACAATGAGAAACTCAGGCAGGAGAGTACTGCAAATGTTAGAATAAGGAAAGGTTCTCATAAAAGTATAATTAAAAATAATGTAAGTATATTTCATCAAAATATTGGGAGTTTAAAGAATAAAGTAGATGAGCTTCTGGTTTGTTTAGAAGATTTAGAAGCTGAGAATGAAATAGATATACTATGCCTGTCTGAGCATCACATTGTTACCGATATGGATAAGGTAAATGTAAGTGGTTATAAGCTCTCTGCACATGTAATGAGAGAAAATATGGAGAAAGGAGGAGTTGCCATATATGTCAAAAGTTATCATTGTGCAAAAAGTATAGAAACAAAAAAGTTTTGTGTAGAGAAACATATAGAAGCATGTGCCTGTGAGCTTAAATTAAATAAAGGCACATTTATAATTGTAACTGTATAGGCCTATAGGTCCCCATCAGGAAATTTTCATCTATTTCTGAAAAATTTGGACTCCTTGTTGTGCTATCTGTCAGACAGGGGGAAGCAAATTATTATTTGTGGGGACTTCAATGTAGATTCTCTGAAAGAGGGTAACAGGAAAAATGACTTTGAAGTATTACTCGGTTCTTTCAATTTGACACCCGTTATTGATTTTCCTACTCGGGTGGTAAAGGATAGCAGCTCACTGATAGATAACTTCTTTATAGACCAAGATAAGTTTAACCAGATAAATGCTCAGCCTGTTGAGAATGGTCTTTCTGATCATGGTGCACAGCTAGTTACAATATATGACATAGCTCCATTCAGCAATACTAAACAGTCCTCCAAAGTAGTACGTTCAGTCAACGATTTAACAATTGCAAATTTCAGGGAAAGCCTACAGCAGTTAGACTGGGATGAGGTGTACTGTGAACCTGATGCCAATTTAAAATATAATTTATTTCATGACATTTTTGTAAATGCATTTGAAAACTGCTTCCCCAAGAAAATAGTTAAATATACTCGTAAGAAACCTTGTAACAAACCATGGCTTACTAAGGGTATAAAAATATCTTGTAACCGGAAAAGGGAAATGTATCTGACAGCAAGAAAGAGTAGTGACCCAGAAACTATCAAAAATTATAAAAACTACTGTGTTATATTAAGAAAGTTATTACAAAATCCAGGAGTATGTGTATCATGTCTGAAATCAGCAACTCTGATAATAAAATTAAAACAATTTGGAATATTATTAAACGAGAAACAGGTCAACCAAGAGCAGAGGAAGACAGTATTACCATCAAATTGAATGGAAGCTTTACGAACAAAAAGTCAGAAGTTGAAAATATTTTTAATAATCATTTTCTAAATGTTGTGGATATAGTAGGATCCAGGTGTTCATTAGAAGATGCTAGGCTGTTAATGGAAGAGGCCATACCTATGCAATTTGATACAATTGAAATCTCACCCACTTCTCCCTCTGAAATTAGGAAAATAATAAACTTGCTTAAAAGCAAAAACTCACATGGAATTGATGGCATTTCCAGCAAAATACTAAAAGCTTGTTCTCAACAGATAAGTAAGATTCTCAGCCACCTGTGTAATAGCTCTCTGGAACAGGGCATTTTCCCTGATAGACTGAAATATGCTATTTTTATACCTTTGCATAAAAAGGGGGATAGATCTGATGTCAACAATTACCGTCCAATCTCCCTTCTAACAGCTTTATCCAAAATTTTTGAGAAAGTAATGTATTCAAGAGTAGCTTCACATATCTGTAAAAATTAAGTACTAACAAAATGTCAGTTTGGTTTCCAGAAAGGTTTTTCAACAGAAAATGCCATATATGCTTTCACCAGTCAAATTTTGAATGATCTGAATAACCGAACACCACCCATTGGGATTTTTTGTGATCTCTCAAAGGCTTTTGATTGTGTAAATCATGAAATTCTGCTAGACAAGCTCAAGTATTTTGGCATGAGTGGGATAGTGCACAAATGGTTTAATTCGTACCTAACTGGAAGAGTGCAGAAAGTTGAAATAAGTAGTTCTCGTAACATGCAAAGATCAGCACATTCCTCAAACTGAGGAACTATCAAGAATGGGGTTCCACAAGGGTCAGTCTTGGGTCCTTTGTTGTTATTATATATTAATGACTTGCCATTCTATATTCATGAAGAGGCAAAGTTAGTTCTCTTTGCTGATGATACAAGTATAGTAATCACACCTGAGAAACAAGAATTAACTGATGAAATTGTCAATACTGTCTTTCAGAAAATTACTAAGTGGTTCCTTGTAAACGGACTCTCACTGAATTTTGATAAGACACAGTACATACAGTTCCGTACAGTGAATGGTATGACGCCATTAATAAATATAGACCTTAATCAGAAGCATATAGCTAAGGTAGAATATTCCAAATTTTTAGGTATGTCCATTGATGAGAGATTAAATTGGAAGAAACACATTGATGATCTGCTGAGACGTTTGAGTTCAGCTACTTATGCAATAAGGGTCATTGCAAATTTTGGTGATAAACATCTTAGTAAATTAGCTTACTACGCCTATTTTCACTCATTGCTTTCATATGGCATCATATTTTTGGGCAATTCATCACTGAGGAATAAAGTATTTATTGCACAAAAGCGTGTAATCAGAATAATAGCTGGAGTCCACCCAAGATCAGCCTGCAGACATTTATTTAAGGATCTAGGGATATTCACAGTAGCTTCTCAGTATATATACTCTCTTATGAAATTTGTTATAAACAACCAAACCCAATTCAAAAGTAATAGCAGTGTGCATAACTACAATACTAGGAGAAAGGACGCTCTTCACTATTCAAGATTAAATCTAACTTTGGCACAGAAAGGGGTGAATTATACTGGCACTAAAGTCTTTGGTCACTTATCAAATAGTATCAAAAGTCTGACAGATAACCAACAAGTATTTAAGAAGAAATTAAAAGAATTTCTGGATGACAACTACTCCTACTCCATAGAGGAATTTTTAGATATAAATTAAGAAAAAAAAAGAAAAAAAAAACAAAACAAAAATATAAAAAAATAAAAAAATAAAGAAAAAAAAACAAAAAAAATAAAGTTGTTATATTAACTTAAGTATGTTGTTAAATTAACCTAATTATGTCATGTATTGGAAAATTCGACTCGTTCCACATCATTATGAAATATCGTATTCATGATCCATGGAACTAGTATTAATCTAATCTAATCAAGAACAAACTATCAATTGGTCACTCATCCAATGAGTGAGCCGCCCACGACTGTAGGCGATGATTCAAAAATAAATTTTGTACAGGGTGTGCAGTTTCGCAAAGATCTATGTGTATATACCATTACTCCACAATCTAATTCTATTATACTTGTTTCTATATCAAATTTGCTTTATTTGAAGGTTGCGTATTCCGTCGAGTATGTATGTGCGTATATAACAAATACAAGGGACCGTTTCCTTCCGTATTTAGAAATTCTCCAGTCGAACATCTTACCATGGCAAGTTTTCTTTTGTCGTTTCCTCGCTGCCTGCTTTTCCTACCATTATACACAATACTTCAGCACTTCCGAAACGTGGCGGCAAAACTCTCAGAGAAAACTCATGTAGACATATACGTAATTGGCGGCAAAGCTAAAACGAAAACCAAAACAATGAATTCTGAACAGTTGCCTGTCGCTATTGAGCATATTTTTTTTTTTTTTTTTTTTTTTTTAACCCATCATCATAGTCCTCGATGTAGTCCATTCTGAGGGATCCTTCTATTGTTCATTATTAGTCGTAATAACATTTTTCGTAAGTGCCAATGACAGAATGCCCTCTCACATCAGTATTTGACCTAGCAGGACATGTTTAGATCACATCGGAGATGTCAGAGATTCTAGCTCGAAGAAGCATTTGTTTATTATTTGTTTACATGGGACCTTAGTTGTTATAGGTGTATGTTTGTGAACTTTGCAGAAAAGTATATGTCAACAGCATTTAAAGTGAAGTAATAGGTCAATAGTGCTTACAATACACCATTCAATGAAACTTCCTGTCTCACCTATCGTGGACAAAATGTTTTCACGATATTCGAATTTTTGTGTTTCTAAAGTTAAAAGTGCTGCGTTAAATCGGGCATACAGCGTTTGTGCAAACAGATCTTATTCTGGCGTTGAGTTGGACCATTTACACCAAGAGAAAAAATGTGGGCTTTTCTTGTTTAGTATGGGAAGAAACAAATGTTGTCAGCGAAGGTCCCTCTCCTCACAATTTTCACCGGAAATCGCGCCTCATCCTCCCATGGTTTTAAAATTTCTGTCCGAAAGCAGCCCAGTGCTTTTTGCTCAAGAAAACCTAGTCCTTCTTCACGATCTGACATGTCTACCGTGGTGGGCCACGATCATTTCTTCAACTATCATACTCCGCACAGCAGTAACATTACCACTTGCTGTGTATCAGGTAATACTGACTCTGTTGTTCATTATAAAGTGCTTTATAACCCATAAGTCATCTGAAAATTATGTAGCTGCTAACTGTGTCAACCGTTGAAAGTAAAAGTAAAGTTTTCACTATAGATGAGGACATCTCATTAAAGACCGTGTAGGGTGATGATAAGGGGATACCAATATTGAATTCGTTACATACGTGCTAAAATAATTAGGGGCCAATGTATACGTTGAATGAATAGGGAGGGAGGGGGTGAGTGGAGGATGTAGCCTCGGAATCAGAAGGGGATGTGACAACTTTGTCATAATTATGCTCAATGTGTTTTTGCCTGTTCATTTTGTTAAAGGCACTGTGGCTTTCCAGATCTAAAATAAAATATAGAATCTGTTATACATGGATGAACAACTTCTCCAGATTTCCTTGTGTGTACACAATTAGCTTAGAAAACGGCTCAAAATTTTATGGTATTGTGTCCAGATTGCAAAATGAACAAGCCACCATGTGTCACCTATGACTTCCTGGCAAATCCCACATTATCCTAAATTGTGGTATGTAGCTCATACATTTTGGTATCAATGTATCAACCTGTTAATATCTACCCACAATGTAGTTTCTCCTTTATCTCATTGTAGAATGACTTTATCTATTACTTTGTATTGTGTGCAGGCACGTACTGACAAAAAAGTAAACAATACGATTTTTCCCAGTAATACATAAGCACACAAAATTTCTAAAAGTTGTATTACACACCTTCCATTACCTTCTCCTCCCCTGCCCCTCGTCTCCCAGCACTCCTTCCCGGCATTACAGAAGTGTCCGATTCCACCTGACCCATGACATCACCAGTATGGCGGAAATTGTAACTTTCAGTATATACAAAATGACATCACTTCACACACACACACACACACACACACACACCAATAAATGCAAAAAAAAAAAAAAAAAAAAAAAAAAGACTTAATAATGCCTCACTCCAAAAATAAAATAAAACTAATGGGACAGCCATGGAAAACTGGGGTTTAGAGCGGGGACAAGCTAAATATACAACAACAAAGAAGCACCATATGATCCCGAAACAAACAATATCCAAAAATAAATTACAGCATTCTGCTACACTAAGAAAACCACAGGAATCCGACGTTTCCCTTGATCTATATAGCTCAAAAGATCAACACCTACAACTCCAAAAAGTGGAATCGGACATTTCCATTGACCCATATAGCTTTATTGGAGTCCTCAGTTCAAAAATACCAAAAAGTGGAACTGAAATCCAAACACCTCAATTAAAACACAACTGACCTACCATAAATATACAACACACAAAACGTCACAATTACCATAGAATAATACCAAAACAAAAGTTACTTACCAGTAGAAGCCTCCGGCTATATAAGTTGGCCACCACCCACATACAACAAAACAAAAAAAAACATCAATCACACTTAAAAAAACCAAGCAACCAAACTGGTCCTCTCCAACATATTGGAAGAGTGCCTCTCCTCCCTCCCTATAACTGATTTAATTGCCCCCCAAAACCCCTCTATTATTTTAGTATAAGCCTCAGTTTCATAATTCTTTAACTAAATACTTTTATTAACTACTGAATGATTATAGCCCCTCTTCCCCAAACTACTTTAAGACGAAAATGCATCAGAAACTATAGTGCTACCCTCCTCAATAGGTTCCTCAATAAAATGTATCAATTGTGTTTTACTACAACTCTGAAAAACTCGAAAAACAGTATTGGCATACCCACTCCCCTAAATAACAGCCCCCCCCCCCCCCCCCTCCACATGCACAGACCAACATAGGAACTGCCCCTCCCATACTTCCTTTTATCAAATATATAATTCATTAATTTCAACAACTACTCCGAGCCCATCCAAATTGCCCCTATACTTGACATACTGTGGACAAACCTCTCGACAAAATGAAAACCAGTCCAAAACAGTTCTCTCACTTAAGCCAGTTTCACGCACATAAAAACTTATAGATGACCTATAACAAAAATAATAAGTGAGCAAGTCAATCTGGCTCATTTCTCAAACCAGGTATCGCATCTAATTGACCGACAGATCTTATCATGCCGACAATGCCACATAAACGTGCCCTGGTCCGAGCTGCCGGAGCTCTTGTCAGTCTCATGTTGTTGCCACAAATGTGACATCTAATCTATTCTGCAATAAGTTCAAACATCTGCAGAAATTTTATGACAGACATCGCCTCATCACCCATCTGTGAACATAGTGATATGCTCGCAAATTTTGCTGTCATATCCATACTTAACAACACAGCAATAAAACAAATTAAACTTCTTTCTGCACAACAGACACAAAACCAATAAGACCTAACAAAAATGCCAAACACACAAACAAACAAAAACCCCTTAATAACCCACTGAAAACACTTCCACAACCTACATTACCGCACAGACTGTGTAAACTCAGAGCCACGTTAGTGTGGTCACAACCAAAACTCAAATGAATGCAATATGGCATGTTAAACTTAGAATGTACACATACACCACAAGAGGGCACCATCAAACCCAACAACACAACATCTACAAACACAACCAACTCAAAAACTCTGCACTGTAGTGGCGTCACGTGAAATCATATGGCTGGAATCAGACACTTACATTGACCCCTCCCTCCCTTACCCCTTTTCTCATCCTCTCGTCCTCTCTCCTCCACCCTAACCCATTTTCTTCATCCTGTGCTCATTGCCCCCTCATGACAGCTCTTGTGCACCCAGTTTCTCCCATATTCATTCTTCCATCCATTTCACCCACTCAGAAGTCCTCACTCACCGCTTCCCAGCCACATCATTTCTTCATTTTTCGACACTTTCCCCCACCCAACAACTGCTCCCCCCCTCCATCCCCACCATTGCCATCACTTTGCTGTTTTTCTCATGTATCTACTCATAGTGCACTCTGTCACTCTGCTCACCTTTTGTCCTCCTCCATCCAAATGTAACTTTATATAATTCATGTCTTACTGATATCTCTATTTTTCAGCAAGAATTTATTTAAATAATTTGATTTCAGAATCATGTACTAGCCAGATATGAAAACATACTTCAAGAAATGCCTGCTATTGTAAAGGAATTGAAAGCAGAGACGGCGTACGCTGTGAAAAAATTTCAGTGGACAGAAAAGCAAGCAAGAGTAGTATATAACCGCTCAGTAAGTAGCCATGATTGAATTCTGCTTGGGTGATGTTTGCTTTGTTTCATAGGTGGATGCAACATTTTTATAGACTTTATCAGCCCAATCTGAAATTTTCTGCTGACTTTTAAGGCTGTGTGTCACCTCATTCCATCTTCAAGATGGGTAGGTGGTTCTTATATTAAAATAGAACATCAATTAACTGGAACATTTTGGGACTGAGTGTGTTTGGCTAACTGATTTCTTGGATAACCAATTGCTTAAGAAAAATTGTATCACTATCATGAGAGCAATATGAAACAGAGAGACAGGTATATGTATTAACCACAAAACTACATATATTTTATACATATGAAGCAGCCCTATAGTTTATAAAAGAAGCCCAAAATTGATTTTTGCTTCAGAACTGAGACTTGCTTTTTAGCTACTGAATCTCGCATACCTCTTAAACACAATAACTAGCAAATATAACCTTGTTTTTCAAACCACATAATAGACATCTTAAGGCAGAGAGAAGCTTCCTCACTGGATGGTCCTTTTACAATATGGCTGTCACCATGTTCTTCCTTGTTGTGACAAGGGTCTTAGTCATCAATGACACTAGCAATGATTCCATCAGCCATCAGTGTTATTATAAATAAATTGATATCAAAAGCATACTCTTTACTCTTTTTTGTTACTTTAACTCTGGTTGTGATGTGCTCATGTGTAATAAAGCATTCTTTCCCAGAGCGTTCACCATAATTATATTTGAAATGCTCAACAAAAAGGTATGGGCCCAGGACCAGGTATAAAAACAATGTTTTTATAAACGCTAAGGAATAGGAGTCGTGCATGGAAATCCAAAGCCTTTTCATAAGTGACACATGACCGATCACTTTTTTGTTTTTGTCAGTTGATTGTTCGCACATATGTACTGCCATTTATTTTATATGTTCAGGCCTAAAAGTGAATAGTTCAGCCACATCTTGACTTCCAGTACTTGAAAAGGTGATCAGCCAAGAAAATTATTTGATGTGTAAATTTGCTATGAAGGTGTATTTAGTTCACATTGAACTATGGGATGTTAGAGAGAACTCTCCTTTGGATCCAACGAAACTGGATGATTCTTGGAAGAAAAGAGACAGAGAACCACATTCCTAGATTGTACACTTCATTGAAAAAACAAATTATTCCCACACAAGGGACACAAAATATAATAGCAGAAGCTTGGATGGCCTCGGAAAAGCGTTTAAACGCTCTGGACTTCGACATACAGTGAACTTGCTTAAAACGTTAATCACCAGCAAATTAGAAAAATTAAATTTGGAAGATGACTAATGCAATCGAATCATAATGAGCACATTTAAGTTAAATGAAATGAAGTTTCTGATGAGTGAAGAATTGATAGAAACGTTGCTCCTTGCTGGATTACCTGATAATTATCAACCTTGATTATGGGACTTTAAAACAGTGCCACACATGTCACCAGAGATTCTATTAAAGTAAAACTACTACAAGATGTCAAACTTGAAGATGCAGATGGAAATGAAGAATCGGCGTTATGTGTAAATAAATGAACTGTATAGTACATCATCAAATGCTTCAAGTGCAACTAACCCAATGTGCAACTAACCCAGTCATAATGCTAAATATTGTTCTAGCACAAGGGAAAAAGGAAGGTCATCAAAAATGACTATAAAGGAAATATAACCAGGAAATGGTCAGAAAAGAGAGAGCCTTTCTTGCAGCAGATTCTATACAGTCTCATGAAAGGGAGATGTGGTATTTAGATTCTTCTGCCTCGAGTCAACACTAATGATGGATGGAAGCTTCATAATATCAAGCCATGCAATAGCTCAGTAGGCATTGTGGGTGGTGGTGGTTTAGTAGCAAAGACTTCTGGAAGTGTTGATCTGACATTCTATACTTGTGATAACACTATGGAGGTAGAAGTGTCTGGCATCATTCATATACCTAACTCTGCAACAGATTTGGTCTCATTTAGTAAAATTGTAAGTAAAGGGCATAAAGTGATGTTTAACAAAAAAAGATGGACTCATCTATGATGCAGAAGGTGAACTAATTGCCAAAGCATCACCTAAGAATAGGATCTGTTGCTTGAATATAAGCGAACTGAAACAATGCTGCTACACAAAATGTATTTTATTCTTATGGCATTGCAGGATAGGACATGTGAATTGCAGAAGTATGCAGAAGTTGACTGAGATTTCAATGCCGCTAAATGAGGATAATGTGGTAAAAATCCCTGGGAATTATTCATCATGGAAAAACAGTCACATCTTCCATTAAAAACAGAAAAGTTATACTAAAAACTTCTTGGATTTAGTACATTCTGATTTGCATGGGCCAATGTAGACAGCATCTACTGGTGGTAATCATTAATTCCTCACATTTATTGATTATTTTTCAAATATAAATTCGTCTATTTTTTGAAGCAAAAGTCTGAGGTCACATAGATATTTAAAAACTTCAAAGTTATGGTGGAAAAGCAGATAGGCAGAAGTATGGAGAAATTGCAGACTTACAGTGGAAAGGTATATGCCAATGCCGAACTAAAAAGATTTCTGAATTCTGTCATAATGAACTTTTTTTGCAGTTTCGACAGTGATACAATAGACTCAATCTCCATATGAGGAACATGAAAATCGGAACATGTATTCTGGAGTTCAACACGAGGCTACATCTCAAATGTCAAGCAGAGAACCAAAACCCAAGAGATGCCTGACCATTTTACTTACTACTTAGAAGAAGGATTTCTAAATTAACACATTCATGTCAAAGAATGAAAATAGTGGAAAAAAGAATTCTATACTCTAGGCTGTAATGACACATTTGAAGAGGTACAGGTACCCAGGGAACATCAACCTCTCAAGACTAAGTGGGTATTAAAGATACAGCTTGGGACTAACAGTACACCAGAAAAATTTACGGCGCCCCAAGTAGTAAAAGGTTGCTCTCAAGTGCAAGGTATTAATTATCAGAAAACCTTCACACTGGTGGTCAGTCATGCATCTATTAGGTATCTCTTGCCTATGGTAGCTCAAGAGAACATGGAGATTGATTGCATAGATATCATCATCCCTTATCTCTATGGAGACTCAAATGAAGAAACATATGCTATTCCACCAGAAAATTTTGCAGCTCTTGGAAAAGTATGGAGGCTGAAGAAAGCTGTTTATGGACGTAAACCGGCTGATCAGAATTGGAACCAAAAAATTGACGAGGTTTAATAAAACTGAAGCTGACAACATCAGACACTGAGGCATGTTGAGCCAGGTGTAATTAATATTAAACATCTGACTTCTGAAGTAATGTTAGCACATACTGTTACAAAACCCTTCAGTAATTAAAGGGAAATTCATATGAAATTGTGGCCTTGTGAAATAAATGAAGGAGTAGCTGTACATTTGAACGTCATATTGTGTGTCAATGTCAATTTAAGGGGATGTGTTAGGAAATGTAAATCGATATTTGCAGCACCTTGTTGTTACTGTTACTCTGTGGTTGTTAATGGGTTCGTGTGTGTGGTCATAAGTGTACATGTAATGATTTTCATGAAATAAAATGTTCTCTCACAAAGCTTTCACCATGATTACATTTAAAATGCTCAGCAATCAGTAAAAATAACCAGGTTGATTGGCATCACATTCCAACCAGTTTGAATGTTTTCTTGGTCACAATCTTCAAATCCGGAAGATTCTTTTATCAGTCCAGCCAGTTGTGGTACTAATTGGCTGTTTAGTGAGTCTGCAGTTACAGTCATCAGCTCATCTGGTGGCAGGAGCTTATTCCAATCTATTCCTAGGTTAGTGTTCTTCACAGTAGTTCAAGTTTCTGCTGCCAAATACACAGCACCTTCAAATTAATTTGGGTGTACACTTCCTGAGGTCCCCCCCCCCCCCCCCCTCCACCGCATCCTGTCCTAGACAGAACCATACCCGGCAATGCCTTTCTATAATATCATTTGAAGCTTTCAGTGATCCCATGATCCATTGGGTGGAGGACTGAAGTTGCATTGGGAGGCAGAGAAGGAACTTTAATCTTGCCATTTTCTCTTCACATTGAAAATTTTGAGGGGTGACTTGCGGCATTATTGATCAACAACAAAACATTTCCAGAATTACCAGTCGCATGCTGATGCATTTGGACTTCAGAGATAAATAGTGTCAAATAATTCTGTAAAAATGCTTGAATCCATCCACAAATTCTTTTGATTCTTGTAGATGACCAACAGTACTTTTTGTCCTGTAAAGCACCACAGATTCTTAAAGACTTCCATATGGTCAGCGAGGGTAACCTATGCATTCCGGTAACATTTCCACATACCTCAGCAGTGATGCAAGATTTCCTCATCTTATAACCAGGTGCTGACATTTCTTTCGTGGAAACTTGGGCTTTACTTCGCATTTTCTTCCAGTGTAGACCAGTTTTATCTGCGTTGTAGACATTGCTTTGTTATAGCCTTCATTTATCAATATTTATTGAAACATTCAGCAGCTTTAGTATCAGCTAACTTTTTTCACCTTGAATGTCCACTTCCTTAATTCCATGCTTAAATTTGAAAATCACGTGCCAGCTTATAGCTACTTTGAAACTGGTGTTACCCCCCAAGTTTCTTATTCATTTCAAGGGCTTTTTCACAGATCAAACGGCCACTTATTGGTTATCCTAGGCTATGTACCTGAATGAACCGAATGTATACTGAAGAGTCTACATCCCAGTTTCCTGCCATTTTCAACATTTTTCTGTGTAAGGTTCACTCTCCACTGTCAAGTTGACTCGCAAGTTTTGTGATCCCACTACTGTTCATTTTAATATCCGATATTATGGTATGCTGAACTCAGTATTCCGCAGCTAAACTTGATTCACTAGTATCGTTCTGCAGTCAGTCTGAAGCACTGAGAACCAATGCAAATGTTACAACTGCGGCACGATGTCGCAAGTGAAGCTCACATGCTTCTGCCTAGAGACTATCAGAGGCTCAAGTTCGAGCACATGATTACTCGCTGTAGGCAGAAAGAGGAAAGAAGCTACAGTACCAAAGAACTATCATCTGCTAGTGGAAGTGTGTGGAGTGCATATTTAAATTTGCTGACTGGAACTCTTTTTGCTTAACCAGTGTTTTGGTTGATTGATATTTGAATTATTGATGTTGTACTGTATTACTTTTATTATCAGTTTTCATGCCATAAATAAGATGTGTTGAGAGGGATGACCAACTCCTATTTGAATAGTGTCATATGAGTGTGTGTGTGGGGGGGGGGGGGGGGGGCCTAAAGGGGAAACTGATTAATAATTGCTGCACGAACAAGTAAAAAACATAATTGGAAAGAATAATTGAAAGGAATTGGAAGGTACACATATCCTGGGTGAACTTTAACTGGTACTAATATCAACATACCTTCAATGTCAATACATTTAAGATCATTATTCCATTTCAAGTTACGTACTTCTTCTCAGTAATTCCATTGTGCATAGTGCTGCTTATGACAATCTGCTACAGGATCGCCCCTCTGCTGCTCATGTAAATTCATCTTGTCTGCTTCGAACCTCATGATGCAGGATTTTCAACATGGGCAAAAAGATGAACAGACAGGTGTTATTGATGCAAATATACAGTATATGTGAATAAACTTACCTTCCTAATAATTTTATAACACTTTTAATATATGGTTGGAATACACATTTTTAATCTACACTGGCAAGGTGGAGCTAGTCATATGTGCGCCTGCTACCCACTTACAGAAACCAACAGGTAAAGATACAGAAATTAATCAACTGAAGAGGATATCTCTTCTCATTTTTTGTATAAAAACATTATCTGTGGCACAAAGCAATTCATTAATTTACATTTAGTTTTACATGTATAAAAGGAAAAGACAAAGAAAGGAAAAATAATGTGATCCACTACACTTGCCCCCCACTGTGCGCTGGCATCTTACAGAGGTGCACAGTGTCTGAGCGTGTTTCTATTTTTGAGGGTTGATAGCCCTGGCCGGAATGGACATAGTCTTTATTTTCGGCCATTGGAATTATCCTGTATGGTTATCAGTGTGTACGGACATTTCAGCTTCTTTTAACACTTACGTACATAAGTTTTCTTTCATAAAAAGTGCTTGCTGTAACCGCATAGTCCCATTGTTGTCAGTCAGTATCTGCCCTGTGTTTCGCTTGCAAATCGTCCCATCTCATGCTCACATGTTTAGTACAGCACCAGAGTGTCCATCTCATGCATTCACAGTAGCTTTCACTGCACAAATTCGTGAAGCTCGTGTTCAGTGGCATGATCCTCTGTGAAATCTTCGATGCTGTGACAACTGACTTCCAGAACAGTGGCCCGAGGAATTTATTTCACCTTGTTGCTCTCACTTATTCAGTGGGGACATGAGCTGTTCATCTGACATCCGTTGGCAAGTTAAGTTTCTTGCTGCTTTTACTACATTGTCGAACACAGAAAATTCATGTCACACAAAGTATTCCCACCTTTAGTTTATCACGTGCACACCCACTTATATCGTACACACACTTAACACTTTGCAGCCAGGTCTCATATGTTTTTGCATTTTGTTTTTGAGCGTCTTTCATACAGTTGCATTACATAAAGTTTCTGTTGTGTCCTTTCCACATACTATACAAATAACATTAAAAAAATACAATTACAAAATACACTCAGACTGTTCATTTGCTGACATGCCATTATTGTCGCTTATATACATTACAGTGTGCTTGTCATTTTGTTTTTGTACATTTTGTTAAATTACAATTTCATTACATTGTTCAATTCCAGTTATATGAGTACACTTTTTACTCTCGTTTGGTTATACATTCTGCCTATAACATTCATACAATAATAGATTCTGTTTTTCTTTATGGCATAAATTGACGTACATTTCATTTCAATTTACTATGACTTCTTGTCGGAGCATATTTATCAGTTCCAAAGAATTAAAGAAGTAAGCAATAGTCACTAAAATAGATACTATGCACTGCCTCAGATAACTACGTATGGCCTCGCCTCTCTAGCATTCTCCAGGAAGGATCTACACACTACATGCTTGAGGAAATTCCACAGAAAGACATTTATGTGCTCGGTTACTTCTTGTTACTGGGCTTATTAACTGTGATCCCAAGAGCAAAATAATTTGTTGTTTATAAACACAACTCAGATCTGATGATACCAATCGTATCAAATACTTATTCAGTGTTTAAAAGTGCAGCTCAGTATTTACTTGTTATGTTCATTGTGTAAAGGATATGGTGAGGTATATGGAGTATTATCATCAATACTACATGCAACAAGCAATGAGCATAAAACAGTGTTTACACAAATAACAAATGTGCATAAAAATTTCAGTGGAAATCAGGTGTTTGACTCTCTCATGGGTAGTCGACGCTCACAATAGTTTGGTTTTGACCCCTTGATTATTTGGTAGTGCTCAACCTAGACCTGATATGTGACGTACTGAAACTGTTTTTCTCTTCACATACTTTCACACTATTACATTGATATGTATCATAAACTTATAACTATATTTATCTTGTGGTGCGGTCCTTTCTTATTTTTATATGGTATCTAACACTCTACAAGCATTTATCTTGCTTCACTTTAGGACTATCGATGCATTGTTCCCTGGAAGAAAAACTTAAAACTAAATCTTCATAGATAAGTGTATAGTGGCTCAGTTGCTACTTATACCTTTTGATAAATTCAACCACATATTCATTCACTTCAGTGTGCAGTCGTGCTATCACAAAACTTATTCAATGTCATGTGTGCGTCTCTACTTACCTTATAAATCTGAAAGACAAAGTGTATTATAGGCATGGTGTGACCTCTTATTCGATTTGCTACTTATACTATACAAACTTGTTTACCTGCAGCAAGACTTTTCTGGTCCATCAAATGTAATTAGTGCCTTTACTTTCAATACTTAAATTTGTAAATATTGTACATATATAGATATAATGTATATAGTAGCGTAACTTAAGTAAATGTCTCATAGCTTAGGGTCACCCTCCTTGTGTATGATCCCCTAGCTTATCTTGTGTGTGTGTATTATGTAGATAGTCGTACTTGTAGTATAGACTGTCGCTTTCCGTGTGTATGATTCCCTAGCTTATCTTTGTATGTGTGTATTATGTAGACAGTCGTACTTGTAGTATAGACTCTCCCTCAATTTTCTATGTCCCTGTCTATGCAATAGGCTTTACAAATGCTAGTGAAGGCCGTAGCTCATATGGTTTGTTTGTTTTGGGTGCTCCAACGCTCTTTGCTGTGTCTGTCTGGTGCGTATGCGCTGTGTTTCTCTGATACCACTTACACTCATGCTTATAAATTAAGGATAATTGCAGGATGTGGTGCCACACAATGTGGCACTACACAAAACTGGCTCTAATAGTGTAAGCACATAGGCAACACACACGACACAGATCTGTAAGTCCATGGTATTGGTGATAAGTTGAGAAAGTCGTCCCGAAACACATGTGCTACAAAATGCCACTGTTTCCTGTGCATGTACCCCGACACCAATGTGGGATATGATCACCATGCACACGTACACAGGCCGCACAACGGGTTAGCATACTATGGATCAGGTGTTCGAGCAGCTGCTGGGGTATAGCCTCCCATTCTTGCACCAGTGCCTGTCGAAGCTCCTGAAGTGTCCTAGGGGTGTGAAGACGTGCAGCAATATGTCGACCGAGAGCATCCCAGACGTGCTCGATGGGGTTTACGTCTGGAGAACAGGCAGGCCACTCCATTCGCCTGATATCTTCTGTTTCAAGGTACTCCTCCATGTTGGCAGTTTGGTGCGGCCATGCATTATCATCCATCAGGAGGAAGGTGGGACCCACTGCACCCCTGAAAAGGCAAACATATTGGTGCAAAATGACATCCCGAAACACCTGACCTGTTACAGTTCCTCTGTCAAAGACATGCAGGGGTGTACGTGCACCAATTATAATCCCACCCCACACCGTCAAACCATGACCTCCATACAGGTCCCTTTCAAGGACATTAAGGGGTTGGTATGTGCTTCCTGGTTCGCACCAGATGAAAACCCAGTGAGAATCACTGTTCAGACTATACCTGGACTCGCCCATGAACATAACCTGGGACCACTGATCCAATAACAATGTACTGTGTTGTTGAGACCAGGCTTTACGGGCTCTCCTGTGACCAGGGGTCAGTGGAGTGCATCTTGCAGATCTCTGGGCAAATAAACCATGTCTGTTCAGTCGTCTGTAGACTGTGTGTCTAGAGACAACTGTTCCAGTGGCTGCGGCAAGGTCCCGAGCAAGGCTACCTGCAGTACTACGTGGCTGTCTGTGGGCACTGATGGTGAAATATGGGTCTTCTTGTGGTGTAGTACACTGTGGACATCCCGTACTGTAGCACCCTGACATGTTTCCTGTCTGCTGGAATCATTGCCATAATCTTGAGATTACACTTTGTGGCACATGGAGGGCCCGTGCTATGACTTGCTGTGTTTGACCAGCCTCCAGTCGCCCTAGTATTCTACCCCTCATAACGTCATCAATATGTGTTCTTTGAGCCATTTTCAACACACAGTCACCATTAGCACATCTGATAACTTCTGCACACTTACTCGCTACACCGTACTCTGACATGCACCAACATACCTCTGCATATGTGGACTGCTGCCAGTGCCACCGTGCGACAACCGCAGGTCAAATGCACCGCAAGGTCATACCCCGAGGTGATTTAAACTCGCAAACCACCCACCAGAGTGCTGTTTCATCATGTATCAGCATTATCCTTAATTTATGAGCATGAGTGTATTTACGTCGCGGTGAGTTTTTATTGCATTGCGTGCTACAATGCATTTCCCAAGTTCGTTTATTTGTTTACAGCTGGGCCATGCACATTGCATCGTCGTCTCTAGACACATGAAAGTAAAATTCTTCCTTGTTGCATCCATTCAGCTTATTGTTTACACATTTGACATATAAGAAAAAACACAAACAAAAATTTTCCTTATCACCTAACAACATAAATTCTGGAATGTGATTTTCCAGCATTCTAAATCTAATATTATTGTTCATATATGCAACTTAGAGGGTATAGCTACCTTGATCGTATCTGATAAAGCAAGTGTCGATCAAGCTTGTGCCCCCACTCTCCTCAGTGGTCGCAGAATGGGGGCCTACCGTGATCAGTTCAAGTTTTCCGGCCTCACGATGGCATTGGTCTCTGGGTTAGGTGTAACTTCCTCTATATGGACTCTTGGTGTTTTATTATGCCGATTAGTATCCTGTGAAGCTCTTTACTGAAATTCTCTTTGCCTTTGCGCATTATGTGGCATATGTGCACTATTTTGCTGGCCAAATCCCGCTGTCTGTGGTTTATTTGGCTGTTCAGTATTGTTTTGTGTTTGCCAAGTGGTTGGCTGATTATTGGTGGTAGCTTGTGTCTGTACATATTGACAGGCTGGCCATATGCTGCTCGCCCGTTGTAGTTGTTTTTGTTAAATTTTTGCCCATTTCTTTCGTATCCACCCTTGAATTTACGGCTTTGTACATTGTCGTTGTGATTGCCATTACCATTACCATAGGTCTGTGTGGGATAAGGTTGCCATCCATGTTGTACTACGAATCCGTTGTTCACTTATTGGTCTGTAAATCTTGGTGGCACTATCTGTGTATTAACCGGCTTGGGTTGTACTGGCCTCTTTTCGTATATCAGATCTATTGAGTCCAGTACAGATAGACAGTATTCGGTCTCGTTTTCTGGAATGGTAATAAGTTCTTGCCTAAGATGGGCAGGAAGATAGCTGTTTAAAAAATCAGCACATCTGCTTGAGATACCGGGTTTGTTCAGTATCTGGTTTTATTCAAATATTTTTCAAAATAGCCTCTTAAGCTTCCGTGTTTGCTATTGAATGGAGCTGGGTTGAATACTTCATGTCTGAGCCTCTCTTGTACAGCCTCAGACCAATATTTATCCAGAAAGGCTCTCTCAAGCTGTCCATAGTAGTGATAACATTCCGCCATGTCAGTAGCCCATAGCAGAATGTCACCCTGTGTGTATCCAACAACAAATCTAATTTTCTGGGCTTCGGTCCAGGGACAAGGTAAAACATTTCGAAATTGTCTAATAAAGACCACAGTGTTTGTTCTTTTCCCTTCAGAGGTAAATACCGGAAATTGTTGGTGCCTAAGTAATGTGTCATCTGCAAGTAATGTTAACAAACATGCCGCGCTGTCAGTGACAGTCGTGTTTGTGTTCACTTGTGGCATAGCACATGGCAATTGTGCTTGCTTAACAGGGACAGCTGCCGACAAGTGTTGTTGCATTCTGTAACCTTCACTATTTTCCTTTGACAGGCTATTGTGGGTATCCAGCGAAAGTATCTAACTTCTCTAAAAGCATGGGTTTGTTTTCCATCAAATGTTGTTTTGGAATGTCAGTGATTTTAGCAATACTACCCCGTAACCTTTCCTCTGCTTCCTTTAAACCTGGATCTATTTTAGCTAGAAGTTGACTTTCTTTCCCCTTAATAGTTGCTTCTACAGTATCTACATAGATTTTGCACTCTGACACTATCTTTTCAGCAAGGGTGCTGCCCTTATCCAGCATCGTGGCTTCAGCTTCTTCTGTTATTTCCTTTATATCTGCACATATCTTATCTCCCTGTTTTTTTGGCAAATTTTGACTCTAAACTTAACTGGTCTACTCTTAGACTTAACTTTTGTATTTATGTAGGTAAGTTTTTGCATACATCTTGCAGCTTGCTGACTGCATTCGTCACATTTTTTACCGAAGCATCCACTTGGGATTGCGTCTCCTGAATTTGAGAATATGCTTTACTAAGGTTTTGTAACTCATCTGAAAATTGTAGCTGTTTATCATCTACAGATGGTACTTTTTCCGTTAACATATTAATATTGCGGGATATGTTGGTAATTATTTATTGTTTTAGTTGTTTACCTAACTCTGTCAACTTCCCGGATAGTTCGTCAGATAATTCAGTGCCAATAGTTTTGCTCATCTCATTGAACTGTTGAATAATACTATTCTTGAAATCGTTAAATGTCTGATTTTGCTGTGTAAGCTGTTGTCCCATATTTTCCTGGTGTTTAGTTATACTGCTGTGTCAACTGTTGTTCTAGTTAAGTCCCATAAGATTTCACACACACACACAAACTGTTGTTCTATATTTTCCCGATGTCTTGTGAACTGCTGTGTAAACTGTTGTGTTATTAGCTGCATGAGTTGTGTCAAATTGTATGTCTCGCTAATATTTACATTGCTTTTATGAACTGTTCTTGTGTTCGCAATGTCGTGAGCAAATAGTCAAAGGAATTTTCACTGTCGCGTGCTTCAGTTTCACTATTTGAAAAAATGTTTCCCAGTGAGAACTGAGAAATTGTCTCATCAGTCATCATAAAAGTGACATCATGATTAGTTAGAATAGTGCATTTTGTAGTGAGTTTTCAACAATAGCCATTTCCTTTGACTCCATTGTGAATAGTGTTTAACAAAATTATGAAAAAAAATTAAAAAATGAAATTTTGTCTGTATCGGTACTTTTCAATTAAAGCAGATTTAGCTGTGTATTCACTAATAAACCTGATTATTATCTGACACAGTCTTATAGAATTCAATGTTTTATTTTGCACTTTAATGATGACTTTATACAAATTTTCGTGTTTTCTATAGAAATGCACTTTCCATAAAGGATATTAATTGGAAGGAAAAGAAGTTATCTGCTGCTAGAAAGATGGTGCCGAGTGTGGCCATATGAGCATACAGCGTAGCAGCTTCCTACCTTTGCTGCTGAAACCAGCATTCCCAGCGAGTCTCATTTGTAGGCAGAATTTAATTTTAATTTGCTCCTTCAATGTTTTTCTTATTTATAGTCTCATGGACATGTAAAAAATACAACAGAAGTCTCAGTAGTTTCTTGTTACAATAAAAAAAATAATTGGAAAGAATAACTGACAGAAATTGGAAGGTACGGTACACATATACTGGGTGAACTGTAACTATTACTAGTGTCAACAGACCTTCAGTGTCAATACATTTAAGATCAATATTCATCATTTAAAGTTTCATACTTCTTCACATTAATTCCATTGTTCGTAGTACTGCTTATGACATTACCACTACAGGATTGCCCCTCTGCTGCTCACGCAAATTCCCCTTGTCAGCTTCAAACCTTGTGATGCAGAATTCTCTTGATGTAAATATACAATATATGTGAATGAACTTGCCTTCCTAATCATTTTTATAACAGTTTTTAATACACGATTGGAATACACTTTTTTAATTAATACTGGTGCTGCGGAGCTAGTCATATGTCCGCCCACTACCACTTAAAAAAAACAAACTGGTGAATATACAGAAATTAATCACTTGAAGAGCGTATCTCCTCTCTTTTTTCATATCAAAACATTATCTCTGGCACAAAGCAGTTCATTAATTTACATTTAGTTTTACATGTATAAAAGGAAAAGACGAAGAAAGGAAAAATAATATGATCCATCACATTTTACAGTATTAAACAGAGATCATATTGGTTACCTTGTACGCACTGGGAATGGTTGCAACAACTCACATATTGAAGAGCAAAATAAATAAATAATTTTAATATTTATATAGTTTGGAAAGTTCTGGCATTCCAACATAATCTAAACCTTGGGCTAAAATACACATCAGTCTCACAACCAGAATTTTTAGCTTTCACATAGCCAAAACACAACAAAAGTGTTACATTCCAACCTAACCTAAAGCCAGGCTGAGCTAAAGGTCAGTTTGTAACCACAACCAGAATTTTTTAGATTCCACATTCATTGGCTTGACTGACACCCAACCATACTGTCACATTCCAGGCTAACCACAACCTCATAATTCGTTTTTTGTTTTTTTTTCCCCTTGGGAAAAATGCTTAGATGTTTGTGACAAAGAATATTATACGTCCAATCTGCACTCTTGGATCCCAGCCTAACAATGCCTTCGGAAATCCTAACATATTCTGAAAAGTAGCTGAATATATGTGGGAAGTAAAATTATAAATTTTACTGATGCACGTGTGCACAGCAGTGAAATTTATAATCTTGCTTGCAACAAATATTCTCTTGCTGCAATCAAATCTCTGCTATTAACTCCCAATGTAAACACAAACTTATAATTTGTAACAATTTTTTTTTAATATTTGTGACAACAGCGAAGAAGGGAATGGTCTGTTTTGGAACTATAAATCCAATTTTGGTAGTGGTTACTTTACCCATTGGCTGTATTAAAACTAATTCTTTGCAAACCTATGAGCAGTAGAGAAACACTGCTGTGACTGCCAGTGACCCTGATCTAGACTTTAGCCTCTACATCATATTTTGGTCCCTCACGTATTCATACCATCAGCATAGTGATATCTTTCTTTGAATTGATCATATCAATATGCAAACACACTACTACATGCTTTTCCCGTGCATTAGAAAAGGGAGGAATTAAATTCATGAAGTTGGATGTAGTGGACAAAACTAGTTTATAAGGTTAATAAAAAAAATAGTGCCACTAAATAAATTAGTAGCTGTTGTTACCAGTATTTACCACCACCCATTGTACACAGATCAGCACAACAGAAGAATTAGATTATTTGTTTCAAATGATTATTTATTAATCTCTGATAAATAATTTATACGAGGCAAAGGTACTAAAAAATTACTTGACAAAATTTCAGCAGCAAGAATTATGAGCGTACTTCAGCAGATGCCTTATTATAGATATTGTCGCACATTGTGTGCATACATTGTAAATAAAGCTATGGCATTGAAAGAGCAACTGTGACTAGTGTTAAAAGCCATGATGTTGCTTGTTGTTTATGTTTTTAGGAAGCATTTTATGTTTTGTCATGTTAATGGGAACAGTACCATCCAATGCTAGGTTGAGCTGTGTACAACAAGAGGGACCTGTGGGGGTTTCATCATGTACATTGTTGCATGATGTCTGCCACTTCCCCAATTAGATTGTCCCTTTAACAGAATGCTTCATTTGTGTAATATTTCACTACAGGTGAAGAAATGAGTTTATGGTTGGAGGTAAAAGAAGTTGTTCGTTTAATGAGGGAGAGGTATTTCAAAGTCAGGGCTAAGCTAGGGAAGTACATAACCAAACCAGACACATATGTAGAGAATAGACATAAAATGATGAAATGGTAGGAAATCAGTGTTTACATATGGCAGTGATGGATCTGGCCCAGCAGTTCTAACAGTGATTTCAGCACCCAAGGGCCAAGCCTTAGCCTCATGCAGTGCTCTGTTTCTGTGTGCTCAATTGTCAGTTGCTCACACTGGTTCATGTTGTGTTTTTCCTCTGTGATTGTTCTCTAACAATGCTCAGACTCACTGGTCCCCCATAGACTGGCTCACACATTGGGATCTGTTACCTCTTCTGGGGTTCGGTTTCCTGGCTTTGTGTTGAACCACCATCGAGTAGCATCATTACATTTGTGCTGGCAGTGATTATTCCATGGCATTCTCATGCCCTTGCAGATACTAAATTAATTTGTCATTATTAACTACAACTGGTAACACAAAAACTGCAACTAATGACATAACATACATATTCAGACATACTGACATACTCAGCCACCAGACCACACAACGGGAGGACTTTTATCTTTGTCGCCATATCACTGTCTGTTGTGCATGCAACATCATAGTAGTGAATTTCCTCCTCAAAACAAATACAAAGAAAAAATAAAATCTCCAGTGATTAACAACATGCCAGACTAACAATTCCAAAGCCGAAAATAAATCTGTAGCCAATGATCATTGACACAACAATAATTCAGTAAAAAAGCTCCAAATGCTCAATTTCAATACTAAATATATAAGTAACATACAATGCCTGATAAACAGTACTACACCAGTCTGTTCACACAGTAACAACACTCAAAAGCAAATTTGAAAAATTGATATACAACACTAGAGTGTGCCAAAAATTACTAAAAGACAACCTCTTCAAACATGACCCAACCAGCATGGATTTCGAAAACACGTGAAACACAACTCGCACTTTTATCACTTGATGTGCTGAAAGCTTTGGATCAAGGCAGTCAGGTATATTCAGTATTTCTTGATTTCCGAAAAGCATTTGACCCAGTACCATACCTATGCTTATTATCAGAGGCACAATCACATGGGTATCAGGCAAAATATGTGACTGGAATGAGAATTTCTTGGTAGAAAGGATGCAGCTTGTTATCTTGGATGGAGAGACATCATTATATGTAGAAGTAACTTCAGGTGTACCTCACGGAAGTATGTTGGTTCACTTGCTGTTAAAGTTCTACATAAATGACTTTGCAGACAATACTAATTGTAACCTCAGACTTTTCACAGGTGATGCAGATATCTACAATGAATTACAGTCTGAGTGAAAATATATAAATATTCAATCAGACTTTTATAAGATTTCAAAGTGGTGCAGTGATTGGCAACTTGCTTTTAATGTTGAAAAATGTAAAATTGTGCACTTCAAAAAACATAAACAAAAAACTTGATATTGTATGAATGCAGTATTAATTAGTCACAGTTGGAAGCTGTGAACTCATACAAATGCTCGAGGTAACACTTAGTAGGAAACAATCACATAGGCTCAATTGTGTGTAAAGCAGATACCAGACTTTGGTTTATTGGTAGAATACTAAGGAAATGCAATCAGTCTACATGGGAGATTGCATACAAATCCCTCTTGCAATCCATCCTAGAATATTGCTCAAAAGTGTGGGGCCCATACCAAATAAGACTAGCAGGAGGTATTGAACATACACAGAGAAGAGCAACACGAATGGTCAGGGGTATGTTTGACCTGTGGAAGAGTGTCACTAAGGTGTTGAAGGGTTGTGAATCAATACTGGATGTGAGGAATTCTTGGAAGGCTTTTAAGGGATGATTTTTAGGTAGTGGTGGTTGATCAAGTTGGGATCATAGTCAGAACTGTTCAAGACAGGGTTCAATGTCAAGTTTGCTGTTGGAAAGGTTTTGGGATTGGGTTGCAAAGTAATATTTCCAGCTGATATTATGTGTGAAGGAAAATGGGTCCTTCACCAAAGCAGCATGATTAAATGCACGTTTAGTACTGAAAGTGAGACCCTTGGCTAATACAGATAATTCAGGAGGGGACATTGCTTTAGACAAGAGGTTGAGAACGCTGTACTGTTGTGACTGGTTCTTGTGATTTTCAGTTACTGTTGTTCTGGGAGGCAGCAATGAAGGCTGTGGGGATGTTAAGGAGGTTGACCAAGCTTGGTTTGTAGGAGAGGAGTGGTGGTTGATGGTGTGGCTGTTTGACTTGTTTTGAGTAGTTTATATGTTGCTACTTCAGTGCAGAAGTGTTGTTATTTGAGCACACCTCATAATGAAGGCAATTAAAATTGGTTTATCTAAAGCTGCCTTTAGCTAAAATTAAGGATCATTTTTAAAGTGTCAAGTGAAAGGATTCATCTACTAGTAAGAAGTAGAGAACAAAACGTGTCAGCTGAATATTTTATCAGAGACATGCACGCTATGAGCTAGTAATTATGTAAAAGTCTAATGTAATTGGGTAGATAAAAAATATACTCTCCAAATGGTGGCAGGAGAACACACATATAAAAAAGAAAAAAGGTATTGCGTATGCAAGCTTTCAGAGCCAAAGACTCATTTGTTTGGCAGAAGTGTAGAAATCTTTGCTATATGGATTCATGTTGAGACTGACCTGTTAAAATTCCTGGAATCTCTAAATACATTCTCCCATTTAAATTACACGTGGTCCTATTCCGAATCCCCTGCCACTTTCCTTGCTGTTGATCTCATCCTCACTGAAGGCCACCTGCACACTTCTGTCCACATTAAACCTACTAACAAACAACAGTACTTACATTTTGGCAGCTGCCATCCTTTCCATGTCAAATGTTTCCTCCCATACAACCTTGGCATTCGAGGCAGACGTATTTGATCAGATGAAGACACTTTACAGCAATACACCATCATTCGCACCTCAGCCTTCACTGGATGTAATTACCCTACCACCATAGGTCAAAAGCAGATTTCATGGGCTAGCACATCCAATCCTGGTACTGCTGAGCCCTCCAAAAAAAGGAGTATATCACTTGTCACTTAGTATTATCCCAGTCTTGAATGTATTAATTAGCACTTCGACAAGGCCATGACTTCCTAAAATCATGTCCTGAAATGAGGTCCATATTGTGTGAGATTTTGCCAACCACATCCAGAATAGCTTTTTGCCGCTCTCTCAATCTCCACAATATTCTTGTCAGAACCTATGCCCCTTCTGCACCAATCTCCCTACCATTTGAATCCTATCCCTGTGACCTTCCCTGCTGCAAGACTTACCACATGCACCCTGCTATGACCACCTATACCAGCCCTGCATCTGGCAAAATATATACTATCAAAGGGAGAACTGCCTTTGAAATGAGACATCATACTCGTATACCAACTGTTATGTAAATACTCTCCAACCTTTTACATTAGCTTGCCTATCACAAAGTTATCAGTTACGATGAATGGGCAAAGGCAGAGGGTATATATTGGTAACACACAGTATCTGTTGCAGAGCTTGCTCTACAACATGACAGTTGTGACCTCGGTGCCTGTTTCATCACACGCGCCACCTTGATTCTTCCCCCAGACACTAAATTTCAGAACTCTGCAGGTAGGAACTAGCACTACAATGTGACCTTGGTTATGGCCACCCACCTGGCCTTAATTTACATTAATTTCTTTTGTATCAGCATTTTTTCACAGTAACTACTCCATTTTAGTTTTCTACACCTTTTGTTTTCTGAGTTGTCTATTTTTGGCCGTCAACCTCCCACCTCTACTACATAAAATGCGCTTAGCTTTTCACAGTGTTTTAGCAGCGTCTTGCATATTACCAGGTCTTCCACCTATAAGGTCTCAGGTTTTCGAATCTCATCTGGTGCCGTCTCCAACAATCAGTCTTTTCATCTCATCCTGTTTGGCAAGTCTTCCCTGACCCACAATTCTGGGTTATTATTCTGAACTGTACCTATTTTCCTAAATCTCTCCATTTCTTTCCCTTCACCACTCTTCCTTCCCCTTCAACCCTTCTGCCAGAAGAAGGAGCCTTTGGCTCTGAAGACTTGCATACATAATACCTTTTTTCTTTTTTAAATGTGTGTTCTCCTGCCACCACTTGGTGAGTAGATATTTCATCTGTCCAATTACATTATAGTTTTACATAATTAGTAGCTTATAGTGTGCATGTCTCTGATAAAATATTCAGCTGACTCATTTTGTTGTCTGCTTGGTACTAGTAGGTGAATCCTTTAAAGTTTTAGCTAAAGTTAACTTTAGGTAAAGTAATTGTAACGGTCTACATTATGAGGTGTGCTCAAATAACAACACTTTTGCATTGAAGTAGCAACACGCAAACTACTCAAAAAAAGTGTTGCACCATCTGCATATATGCGAATATCTGTGGTCGTTGATTGTAGGGAAATAGTGAATGAAAGAATAAGATATAACTGCACTTTAGAATGTAAACTAAAAAAAGGACCATGGACTTTGCTGTTGGTGGGATGGCTTGTATACCTCAGCAATACAGATAGCCGTGGTAGATCACGTAACTAATGAGGAGGTATTGAATAGGATTGGGGAGAAGAGAAGTTTGTGGCACAACTTGACTAGAAGAAGGGATCAGTTGGTAGGACATGTTTTGAGGCATCAAGGGATCACAAATTTAGCATTGGAGGGCAGTGTGGAGGGTAAAAATCGTAGAGGGAGACCAAGAGATCAATACACTAAGCAGATTCAGAAGGATGTAGGTTGCAGTAGGTACTGGGAGATGAAGAAGCTTGCACAGGATAGAGTAGCATGGAGAGCTGCATCAAACCAGTCTCAGGACTGAAGACCACAACAACAACAACAACGGATAGCCGTACTGCAGGTGCAACTACAATGGAGGGATATCTCTTTAGCAGCCAGAAAAATGTGTGATTCCTGAAGAGGGGCTGCAGTCTTTTCAGTAGTTACAAGGGCAACAGTCTGGATGATTGACTGAACCTTGTAACATCAACCAAAATGGTGTTGCTATGCCGGTACTGCAAACGGCTGAAAGCAATGGAAAACTACATCTGTTATTTTCCCCAAGGGCATGCAGCTATAGTGTCTGGTTAAATGATGATGGCATCCTCTTGGGTAAAATATTTCAGAGGTAAAATAGTCTCCATATTCCAGTATTCAGGCAGACACTACTCAGGGGAATGTTGTCATCGGAAGACACAAAACATGCATTCCACTGGTCGGAGCATGGAATGTGAAATCTCCTAATTAAGCAGGTACGCTAGAAAATTTAAAAAGGGAAATGGGTAGATTGAAGTTAGGTACAGTGGGAATTAGTAAAGTTCAGTGGCAATAGGAACAGGACATATAATCATGTGAATAAAATGTTATAAGTACAAATTCAGATAGGGGTAATGCAGGAGTAGGTTTACCAATGAATGCGGGTAAGCTATTGTGAACGTCATCGTGAATCATTTATCATAGCCAAGATAGAAACTAGGCCCACACCCACCATGGTAGTTCAAGTTTATATACCACTAGCTCCACAGATGATGAATGACAGAAATGTTTGATGAGATAAAAGAAATTAGTCAGATAGTTAAGGGAGAAGAAAATTTATTTTTGATGGGAAACTAGAATTTGATATTAGGAAAAGGAAGGGAAGGAAAAATAGTTGGTGAATATGGAGTGGGGAAAAGGAATGAAAGAAGAAGGTACCTGGTAGAATTTTGCACAGATTATAATTTAATCGTCGGTAGCACTTGGTTTAAGAATTATAAGAAAAGATTGTGTTCATGAAAGAGGCCTGGAGATGCCGGAAGGTTCCAAATTGATTATGTAATGGTTAGGCAGAGATTTAGGAACCACATTTTAAATTGTAAGACATTTCAAGGGACTCTGACGACAATTTATTTGTTATGAAATGTAGATTAAAATTGAAGAAATTGTGAAAAGGTAGGAAGTTAAGGAGATTGGATATGGGTAAGTTGAAAGAATCAGAGGTTGCTGAGAGCTTCAGAAGGAGTTTTATACAATGGGAAAGGAATACAGTAGAAGACAAATGGATAGCTTTAAGAGATGAAATAGTGAAGGCAACAGAGGATCAATAGAAAAACAAGGCCTAGTAGGAATCCTTGGATGACACAAAAGAAATTTAATTGATGAAAGGAGAAAATTTAAAAATCATCAAATGAAGCAGGCGAAAAGGATTACAAACATTTAAAAAAGGGGATTGACAGGAAGTGCAAAATTGCTAAGCAGGAATGGGTAGAGGAATATATAGATTTAAGTGTTAGGAAGACTTTTCTGAAAACATTTTTATGGAGCGTAACCATGTATGGAAGTGAAGCATGGATGATAGACAGTTTAGCCAAGAAGAGAATAAAGGCTTTTGAAATGTGATGTTACAGAAGAATGCTGAAGATTAGATGGGTAGATCGCTCAACTAATGAAGGTACACTGAATAGAAATTTGTGGCGCAACTTGACTAAAAGAAGGAATTTGTTGACAGGAAACATTCTGGGACATCAAGGGACCACCAGTTTAGTATTAGAGGGAAGTCTGGGGAGTAAAAATTGCAAAGGGAGACAAAGAGATGATTACAGTAAGCTGATTCAAAAGGATGTAAATTGCAGTAGTTATTCATAGATGAAGAGGCTTGCTCAGGATAAAGAGCTTGGAAAGCTGCATCATACCAGTCTTCAGACTGAAGATTACAACAACAACCAAAATAAAGACAGCCTATTTCGACGTGCAAGTCTGTGAAGCTGAAATCTGCAACTGGGTAACATTCAGGACTATATCACTCCACTAGGTTATTGTAATATGATTATTCCTTTGCATTCTATCCATAATGCTGTTGACACGTTGTTGCACAAGCCTGTCCCACTATTTCATGGCTTGAGGTCATCCAGTGTGAGGAGATTTCCTGTAAAGACATTCTGCAGGTTGTAAGTGGTCCCAGGCGTGCTCAGTTGGGTTCATATAATAGATACTGCCAACCGTTCCAGTCACTTGAGTTCTGTGTCCTGATGAGAAGTATTCCTTAGGTGGATGTAGTGTGCCTGTGCATTATCAAAAGGAGGCCACAGCTGAAATGTTGCCTGTAGGGCTGGACAATAGGTTGGAGGCTCCTCTTCCAATACCAGAACCATGATGACCATCAGGCAGCAGACAAATACTGCACTTCTACATCTACATCGACACTCCACAAGCCACCATACAGTGTGTGGCGGAGGGTACCCTGTACCACTACTTGTCATTTCCTTTCCTGTTCCACTCGCAAATAAAGCAAGGGAAAAATGACTGTCTGTATGCTTCAGTATGAGTTCTAATTTCTTGTATCTTACCTTCGTGGTCCCTACGCGTAGTGTATGTTGACGGCAGTCAGCTTCAAATGCTGTTCCCTAAATTTGCCAATGAAGAGAACCAAACAATATTGATACTGCCTCCAGTCTAGGTGTTCACTTTTCCCTTTCATGCACTACAATGCCAGTATGTTTGTATTACTGTTTGTAATGGATGTCTAGATTCCATGTTGAACATGTGGAGAGAGTTGCATACTATCTGGGTCAACACAGCCCTTCCAGTAGCCAGAAAGGTGGCACACAGTTCTGCATTCTCCTGTGGGTACAGTAATGTTCTACTTCATTGGACGTTTGTTATCCCATGGATACTCTTTATTACCTCTTTGTATTTTTTGACAGTGCCCTCTCAGAAGGCTACGATAGACCACTAAGTTGACTGCCCCATAATTGTTATTTGGAAAAACAAAACACTACATTTCTAATTACTGTTGACTAATATACTGATTCATTTTACATTAGTAAAATGTAAGCCTCTTCAAAGTAGGTTGTAGTAAGACATGCCATATGTAAGCCTCTTCAAAGTAGGTTGTAGTAAGACATGCCATGAAAAATGAAGTAATAGGTGCATGCTCTCTCTCTCTCTCTCTCTCTCTCTCTCTCTCTCTCTCTCACACACACACACACACACACACACACACACACACACACACACACTATATCTGTGCCCTCCCGAGTACAGTTTTTGTGTGTGTGTGTGTGTGTGTGTGTGTGTGTGTGTGTGTGTGTGTGTGTTAGTACATTGCTATTATGGCTCATTAATCCCTTTCCCTTTGCAAGAAATGCAGATAAGGCTAAAAAATTTCTGTTTCACCCAACTGTGTCCACTTAATTTGTGGTTAAATTATATCATTCTGAACTACCTTGCAATTACAATGTCAGTGAACAAAATTAACTTTCATATGTTGTAAAAGAAAGATGAAAAGAACAAAATACCATATCCCATATTTTTATCTTATCCAGACAATGTAATGATTTAAACTATATTGCTTCTGAATAAAAATCTGGTGCTGTAACCATTGTTCCCCTAAGTTTTCTGAGAACTACTATGTGATTTCCTCAGTGGTTGGAGTGAACTACTGTTTTATGACCTGAAGATGGCTGTTGTCAGGCAAAAACAGTAATTTCATATTGCTGTTATTATGGTAGTGCCAAGAAATAAATTATTTTCAAATCAAGGATTTCAACAATCATGGGTGTCTCCTGTCAGACTGAAATGACATCATTTCCAAGACCTATTCTTATCAGAACAAAATCTCTACAGAGACAGTGAGAAAGTGACAGTGGGAGGCTTTATTCAAAAAATATAATGCATCACATAAAAATTCTAGACCTTTCTTTGCAAATGACGTTACTTCCCTCACCATACGTTTTGTGAATAGACCACATTGAGACTAATCCAAAGGCAGACAGTTTATTTGTTTTTAACTGTGCGCTACTCACTTTGTTGATTTATTGTACAGCCTATTGCTCAGATTAAAGAGGATTTTCTACTAGTGTAGTGAGCCAAGTATATCTTAAAGTGTCTTTCTGAATACATCTACATCGATACTCAGCAAACCACCATCAGCTGCATGGCAGAGGGTACGTCCCATTGTACCAGTTATTAGGGTTTCTTCCCGCTCTAGTCACACATGGAGTGCAGGAAGAATAATTCTTTGAATGCCTCTGTGCGTGTAGTATTTATTCTAATCTTATCCTCATTATCACTATGTTGGCAATACTGGAGGGGTTGTAGTATATTCCTAGAGTCATCATTTAGAGCCGTTTCTTGAATCTTTGTTAATAGACTTTCTCAGGATAGTTTACACCTATCTTCAAGAGTTTTGCAGTTCAGTTCCTTCAGTATCTCTGTGAACTCTCCCATGGGTTAAACAAACTTGTGACCATTCAGAATGTCATTCTCTGTATACATTCAATATCCCTTGTTAGTCCTATTTGGTATGGATCTCACACACTTAAGCAATATTCTAGAACTGGTCACACAAGTGATTTATAAGCAATCCCTTTAGTAGACTGATTGCACTTTTCCAGCATTCTACCAATAAACTGAAGTCTGCCACTTGCTTTACCCACAACTGAACCAATGTGATCATTCTATTTCATATCCCTACAAAGTGTTGCACCCAGGTATTTGTGAGAGTTGTTCAATTCCAGCAGTGACTCATTGATATTATAATCATAGAACATTATTATTTTTATTATTATTTTGTGAAGTGCACAATTTTACATCTATGAACATTAAAAGCAAGCTACTAATCTTTGCACCCCTTTGAAACCTTGTCAAGATCTAATTGAATATTTATGTAGCTTCTTTCAGATAGTACCTAATTACAGGTAACAGCATCATCTGTGAAAGGCCTGATGTTACTCTTAATATTGTCTGTGAGGTCATTAATACACAACATAAACAGCAAGGATCCCAACAAAGTTCCCTGGGGGACACCCAAAGTTACTTCTACATCTGATGATGACTGTCCATCTGAGATAACATGCAGCGTCCTACCTACCAAAATGTCCTCAATCCAGTCACAAATTTCACTGGATACCCTATGTGATCGTATTTTTTACTGTAAGTGTAGGTGTAATGCTGAGTCAAATGCTTTTCGGAAATCAAGAAATACTGCATCTTCCTGGCTGCACCGATCCAAAGCTTTCAGCATGCCATGTGAGATAAGTATGTATTGGGTTTCACTTGATCGAAGTTTTCGGAATTCATGCTGGTTGCCATTGAGGGGGTCATTCTGTTCAAATCACCTCCTTACGCTTGAGCTCAGAATATGTTCTAAGATTCTACAACAAATTGATATCAAGGATATGGGATGGTATTTTTGGGATTACTTCTACTGCCATTCTTGTAGACAAGTGTGAACCGTGCTGTTTTCAAAGAACTGAGCAAGGTTTTTTGTTCAAAGGATATATGCCAGATTACAGTTAGAAGAGGGACTAATTCAGTCACCTATTCTGTATAGCATCTGACAGGGGTTTCATCGGGCCCTAGAGCTTTGTTCAGTTGTAATGATTTCATGTGTTTCTCAACACCACTGGCACTAATACTTACTTCAGTCATCTTTTTAGTGGTATGAAGATTAAATTGGCACAATTCTCCTTCATTTTCCTTTATAAAGAAACATTCAAAAATGGATTTCCTGGGTTTATACTATTTGTAAATGTTGGTGCTGGTACATTTTCATTATACATTTATATTACAACTTTACATTAAGTAGAAGACATGATTGCCATTTAAAAAGGAGGTATTGAGTTCTGGATGTGATTAAATTACTTGCTTGTACCTAATTTGTAAATTTTTTCCCCTTTCAACCTCACAAATAAAGTGTAAGTTTCCTACTATTAACATGAGTAGTGACGGACTGAGATCAGCATCAAAAGCTTGTTTCTATTTCATTTACTGATGTTTATCTGTCAGCCTATACAAACACTGATATGGAGAAATGGTTCAGTAAAATACTTTTGATTATGAGATTTTATCATGAAATAAAATATATCATCAAACAAAATTTAATTTAATTTAAACTCTTTACTCATATTATATGGGTAAATATTCTAAAGTTTACCTTTATTTAACTTTTTAATGATTTAGTTTGACAGCATATAGCCATATAGCACTACAATAAGCTTGTAATTATGTGGCCACTAAATGTATGTTTCCCACAAAGAATTATGTTCATAGTATTATCTTTTTTTTTACAGTTGCGGAAGCAGTTAAAAAAGTTAATTATAAGGGATAACTGTCATCCAGCCAAAGCATCATTACTAGTGTGGGTTCAGATTCCAATGTGGATTTGTTTGTCGGCATCTCTGAGGAATTTGGTGTACATGTTACCACAGCATTCAGTAGGTACTTCTCAAAAAATTATAAAAGTATTTATAATTTTGAATAACTCTAAACAGTACATTGGAAATGGAAATTAGAGACAGGATCATCATGTTGGAATGTATGTGGGGATGATCTCGCTCATCAGTAATGTCATGGGAGTCGGTAAACTGCAATGACATGAGTTCTCATTGCTACTGTTGTACTTAGACAGGAAGCATCACAAAGGAATTACTGTGCTGTCCATCCCGCTGTCCCACCCATCCTTGTCTCCCACCTCTTCCTCTCTCCTGCCCCTTCAGCAACCACCATTAGGTATGATGGGAGGACATTGTGTGTCTTGGATAGTGACGATAGATCACAAGAATGCTACAAACCTCTTTATATTAAAGTAATGAAAAATTATCAGTTTGTATGGATGTTAATTTTTTCATTTATTCATAGTAATTGAATGGAGTCTCCAATTTTACATTCAAACGCCCCCAGCAGCTCAGGTGATTTGTTAGAGAATCTTCACAGTGGCCAAATAAAAGGGGTTGTATGGCTAGTCCATTAGAGGAGACAGTTGGACCCAAAATAAATAATTAAACAGGTCATGTCTGTGCTGAAAATTGTATTTCTTGTTATTAAACAAGATTCTGGAGCTGCTGGAAAATTTTCGTCATTTTATATGCATAAATCATTAGAGAGACCAACAAGTTCTGTCACATCAATCGGTACTGTAAGATGACACTTCTAGTAGAATCAGTGAAAACTGTCCAAGCAAACAAGATCTTAAATCCAAAGGAGCTGGGGGCCGTATGCTCTTACCAGTGAACTATGCATGGTATTAATTTATTGAAGAAGCTTTGTCACCTGCAAGGGGTCATACGCTTTCACACAAAAGATCTACTGTGGAAAAAGTAAGATGATTTAACTGAAGTAAGAAGTGTTATGAAAATAGTGAAAAGAGAATGTGAAGTGAATGCTGTTTTTGTGCTAACTTTTCATAGACTGAAGTTTACAGAGTTCGTTGCAGCTGATTTTATCTGACAAAGTTATCACTTGTGTATCCAATGCCTCGCTAGATTGCAAGTATCCATAATTTGGGCATACCATAATGATCTGGTGCAATTGTGATTTATCACCTCAGGAATCAGGTACTCAGTGTACCCCTTTGCTTGATTCTATCAGTTGCTCTGTCGGGGAATGGAAAAGTCAGGAACTAGAATGTAATAAAACACTTCATGTACTCTGAAGCAAAGAAGGAATTTAAGGCCAACCTTTCCCCACTTTCTGAAAGTTGTCTGCCTCAGCAGTTAAGCAGCCCATTCTGAAGAACAGTATTGGTACACAATGGTGACAGGCATTATGGACACTAGCACCTGAAATGGCAAACATAATTCCAGTACCTGGAAAAAACGTACACCATCGTGCAATGCTGAGTGACAATCAACATTGAAATGAACATCATCAGTATTGTTACACTAATTCAGCAGCCTTACAAACAAAAGAGAAGTAGTAGATCACAAAACAAGAGTAATCTCCATCTCCTTGACCAATATCAAGCCTAAAACAATAGCACTAGAGCCATCAGGTGATGTTTCACTGGTTATATCTGATGAATAACAAGCAGAATAATCATACAGATTTTGAAATCTGTCTCTAAGTTGAACGGAGTTGTTTCTCTGACCAACTGTGAGGAAAGTACCTTGAAGCACATGGTCAATCAGTGCCTTGTCTGAATCTTAAAATCAAGAAAGCTCCTTAGTCACTTCAGTGATTATCCAAAGAAATCATTCTTTGACTGGTAAACTGGTCCTGATGGAGGTGGTTATCCATTTGGCTTTCCTATGTGAGCAATATCTCTCAAATGTTAACACTGTGAAAGACACAGCAATCCATTGTTTAATCCCTGTGGAATTGAAAACAGTCTTTGACTGCAGAAATTTTTCTTTTATGCTGACACCAACCCTATGCTACTGGTCATTTGTGTTTATTTATAACATAGTTTTATTATGTTCTAAAACTTTTGGTGCTGCCTATCTTGGCTGCAAGTATTTCTTTTATATATTTATTTTTAAAAATCTTTGGAACGTAGTTTTAGGAAATACCAGCAGCTATGAAATACTATTAAAAATATAATAAAAACAGTCAAGATTGCAAAAAAATATTTTATTTCTTCAAACCATTACATACTCTGTAAATGGAGTAACATGAAAGTTATTAGAAGACATATGAAAATAAACACAATAGCAAAAAGCTATATAACTGTAACTTCTCTGAAGATAACCACAACAGTTAAAAGCTGTTAAAAAGAAAGAAAGAAAGAAGAAGAAGAAGAAGAAGAAGAAGAAAGAAAAATACCCTTGCCAACGACTAGAGCTGCTGCATGACATGCAGTTGCTGTTGCGTAAATAGTGTGTTATGTCAGTGATGGCAAATGGCCATCAAATACAAATAAAATCAATAAAAATACAATTGTAGTATGAAATATTTGGGCCACGACAAGAGTCATGTAAATATAAAAACAGGGTTGCATAAAATATAATGAAAGAACATGTAAAAGAAGCATAATAAGGAAATAAATGATCAACATTTGAGCTAGACCCAAAGTGCCCTCTATGAGGATTTGTGTATGACATCTGTTGTGCAACAATTTCTTACAGGGACGCAACCAGTAACCATAGTAACAGTATTAAGATCAGTATGTTCTGATTTGGAGTTAAAGATACAGAAGTGTGGCATGCAATTTTTGACTTTGAACTGTTCCCATAGTTTTTAATACACCTATTACCTCTTTTGTATATAATGATGATTACTTTCCAGAATTGACGGTGATGATCATGAGTGTGTTAGGTGTTTTTGCTTGTGTCAGTGTGGGCTCAGTCCCACTCCTGTGGAGAAGGCTTTAGCCAAGATATTACATGTAACAGATTTTTTATCAGGCCTATCTGCAATTCAGTGTGTCATCTTTACAGTAAACAGCAATATATCCCTTTCATAATATTGTTGATATTCAAAACTGGACTTTCCATTGTTTGAGAAATAAATCTGTAGACATTAAGAATAAATATGTAGAATGCTAAAAATGTTTGTTTTGTTTAAAAAGCTTTAAGAGTTTCCACATAAAAAATTTGGAGACATTACTTCTCAGCATGCCCAAGTACATGTGTGAGAAGGAGAATTGCAATCAAAAGTACATCAAAAAGTATTGACAGATTCAGACGGACAGTCTTCACTGTTTTTGGTATGACTTTTGAGTTTGGTTTTTCTGGATTCCATAGTATAATGTTTAAGAAGCCACTCAACAGTTAACTTCATTCTTAATTATTAGCAATGTGTCACTGATATTCCAAAACTATTGGTTTATTCAGATGTAATGTTTTTTCTCCACCAGCTTTATTCACATGATTTTAATTCAAGTTTAACCCTTTGTTACACAAATGTTTGCTTAATTCCTGTTTAACCCTTCATTACACAGGTTTTGGTTAATGTCTCACATTCTTCTCACTAATTTGCAATACTTAGCAAATGTCATGGGATAGGTACCTGATATCAAGAGAGGCCTCCTCTGGCTGTGCAGACTGCAGTGAGATACCATGGGAGTGAATCTACAAGTCCCTGGTACTACTACCGTTGATAATTTTAAAAATATCGAGAATCTGATATATTTATGTCTAAAAAAAATATTATTATCGGCTTGCAATGCATCGGGGGAAAAAAAAAGATATATTGAAGGAAAAAATATCAACTTATTGGCCTATAAAAATATTGGCTTCACAGTTTTAGAGTTGTATATTTAAGTACTGATTTATTATTGATATCCTGTACATAATCATGGTAGCAGCCTGCCTATCCCCCTTAGAGCAAGAACTGAAAGAAAAACACTTAATTCGAAAATTTGTAAGTTAATAATGGGACTTTGTGCACATGAAAACTTTATTACAATACTTTTTTGGTCGACTTGTGTTGTTAATTAACAACTGTGCCCATGGTGGACTGTCATGCAGTATTTCATTCCAGTTTATGTCTCATGTCTTATGTTCTTAATTTGTGTTGGCTATGTGTTGAAATAAACCTTGCTTCAGGCTGATGTTGGAAAATTGTGTGGTGAAGCTAAACATTGCAGTTTCTGTTGGTAGCACCGATTATGTCAGCATTTCCCCTCACATGTCTCCACCTACTGCAAAGACCAACCCCATCATTTAGATTTTTGTTCATAATTTTCAGCAACTGTTTTTGAAGTATGCCGATATGAAGAAATAGCACAGTAGTTACACCAAAAATTGTTTTTTAATGCAGTTCATGTGCTGTTTCTTCACCTTGGAAATCTTGACACCACCACTCCCCAGTGCAATCGAATTTCTTCTTTTCTGCCACCTATACTTGCTTCACACAGTGAAAGTAAAATTATGTTCTACTACAATTTCAAAAGAACAATTTCAAACATTTACCGAAAATTCTATAAAAATTCTAATAAAATTATATAAAATAAAAATATCGGCACTCGATATTACCATTTTGATATTGACATACCGATATATTAGGGAAGAAAATATCGCTGATATATGGATATTTCCTGGGTAAATATCGATATTTTATCAACAGCCCTACTGGCACTCCTCTGGAAGCAGCTGACCAAATTGTTTGCAGAGCGGCAGCCAATTCTGCTCTGTACATGGGTGCAGGACCCCTGATACAGAGCCTGTGTTCCTTGACATCCCAGATATGCTCGATAGATTTCAAATCTGGGTTCTGTGGTGGCCATCTCAGTCTTTGGACTTCCTCTACATGTTCCTGGAAGCATTCCTGAGTGACATGGGAGGGATTTGGTGCCATGTTATCATCTTGAAGCACTGCAGAACCTTGAGGGTGTTGGAAGGCCAAAAATGGGTGGAGACAGTCCCTGAGTAGCTCAATGTTCTGCGGACCATTAAAAGTCCTTTCCAATACAGCTAGGTGGCCAATTCTACAGTAGGAAAATGCACCCTAGACCATAACAGACACACCACTGCCTTGGACCACATCTTCTTTTCAAATGGAATCCATCAGTTCATGTAGTTTGTGCCACACATGGTGCCTCCTATCAGCATGGTGCAGTTGAAATCATGATTCATCTGACCATATCATGCTATACCATTGTTTCAGTGTCCATCTGTGGTGATTGGTGACAAATGCAAGCAGTCATGTTAACAGTGACACCTGTTTGTGGTGTCAGTTCTCATACCCCATGGAACCCTTGTTCCTACAGATTGTCCACTGGGAAATGTGTGTAGCATCTCCTGTGTTAAATTGAGCCTTGATTTGCTGCACTGCCACTATTGATGATCAGTCTCAGATGTTACCAGTCATGGTCATCGGGGGTGGTTGGACGGTTGGTAGTTTGTCTGTTGTGGTGACCGGACAGCAGTAGTTTGTCTGATTTGGACTGTCTACCGTTCACAATACACCTTGGACACAGTTGAATGTGTGAACCTGAATACCAGCACCACTGCTGAAATAGAATTTCCCATCTCTCAGGCACCAACCACTGTACACTGTTCGAACGGCGTCAGCTCATGATGTTACATACTACACAGATCACTTGCACAACCACTTATCAGGTGTCCTACATAACTGCAGCTGGCACAGTGGGTGTGTGGCGCATATACAGCATACCTGAGCTCTCTGTGGCCCACTATCATATGAGATTTGCTAAATCAGTGTAGATGTCTGTTCACTATTACTTGTTTCTTTGTGATACAACTTGAATTAAATGACACTGTGATAGCAGGGTGAATTTACAGTTCCATGCTGAGGACAAGGCTTCTTCCTGTAGGCAGAAGATAAGAGCATTCAGGATAGGGAACCTCACATACCTGTTGTTAATTCTTAAATTTCTTTTTGACAGTCAGCTTTCGTACCCCACTGTGCTTATGCCTTGGGTGGCCATGTGTTGACATTCCCTGCGCCAACTTCTTGGCGCTGCACAAGTGTCTCACCTCCAACTGCAGTATTCAACCACTGTGTTCCATTCTTTAAGATGCTACATGCTACGTGAAAACAATGTGGTAACAACTACAAGCAATGACATAAATGGAGTGTGCCATAGATTTCAGCATGCAGCATGTGTGTGTTTCTACTAATGAATATAACATCTGAATAAATAATTATTTTTCCTTCATAAAAAATGTTAAAATTTAATTTTTTTTAAAAATGGAAGTATAAAGTTGGCCAAAGTGACTGTTCCTTTCATGCATGTGTAAATGTATGAGTAGACAGAGAAAGACTGAACTCTTGAATATAAAGGCTTGACTTCTTCCTGCTGCTGTCTATACTTGTGCTGACAAAACAATGGAAACCTAATGTTACCATTTGCCGAACATGGAATTAGGTGCAATGACAAATGATTGATTTAAACCAGTAACTGATTTTGAAATGTACTTGTGGTTGTTGTCACAAGGAAATAAAAGAAGATAATTAGTGAGTCACCCAATCTCCATTGACAGTATTTCATTTTTTTCCGTAATGAAGTTGTGTTCTTGATCGGTATATTTGTAAAAGTTGTCAGAACCCCCAAAAATTCATGTGGACCATCTATTTCCTGTGCACTGTGCCTGTCACTACCAGTTCTTTGCTTTCCTTCTTAGAAAATGAAATTTTAGATCCTGTTGGACATTTGTTGTCCATTGGTATTTCCCAGGATTACATTAGGTTATGCAAAGCACTTTGTATCTTTCACAGTAACGTGCCTCTGTTGTTAAAGAGAATTCTCATAAGATGTACCTTTTCTATTCTGTTCACTCTGAATTTCACCATTTTACTCATTTATTAACATCATTGTAATATAACACTACATAAAAATTGTTTGGAGTCACCTTATTAGTAAACCCATGTCACTGTCAGTGTTTTTCAGATAAAGTATTCTCACCATTGCGTCCTGTTCCTTTTCAGGGACTAAGTGTGTACAAAAGACCTTTTGAAGAGATGAGCACAGAATTCAGATGTGCCTTTTGTTAAGGATGTTGGCTGTCGTATTGTGTGTTTATATGATTGATGATACACTAGTACAGTCAATGAGCTGAGTGAATTAGAAACTGTACTTAGTTTTGTTTGAATATGTATATTCTCTATTATATTTCATGAAAGAATTACTCTTATATCAATACTATGACGAAGTCAATAGGAAGGTGGAGGTGTTAACTGAAATAATGGGACATCATATGATAGTGAAAGGTACAGCTGAGATTATACTATAATCCAGAGAAGTTCCATTGGGATTATATACACATATTGCTCAACATATTTCAATGATTATTTACTTATTGTCTAGGTGCGTACTATCAACAGACCAACAAAAAAATCTAATAATGTGCTGCTTCGCATTTTCAGGTGCCGAGATAAATTTTGTTCAACTTACTAAGGAGGGATTGCTCTGGTTCTCAGATCTTACTTTGCCTGATTCAGCTTTCATATTGCCATTAATTTTTGGCATGACAAATCTTGCCATTGTTGAGGTAAGTTATTAAAATTATAATTTTTCATTGGACTCTCAGCTTTTTTTCTGTACAGTTATAATCAAATGGCATGCTGACCTGGCATTGTTCAAATCTTGAGACATTAATTTTGAGCAGATTCTGGTTCTCACACCTTTAATAAGGTCGTCATCTATGATGACTGAGGAGTTCACTTTATTTGATGATGTCAAGAAGTCCTTGACCAAATGGCAATGGACTGCTATGCAGCAGGATGGGTGAGGGAAATGGTGAGTGAGTTACAGATTCATGATGGAGTGTGCAGTTAAACAGTGGTTATAGAGAAGTGTTTTTTCAAGCAGCCTTATTCAGCATTCCAGGCTGCCTCAGGGTTGCACTGTGTGCATGCAGACACAGCTGATTGCTGAATGTGCTGATGGCCTGTTGTCCTGGACCATGGGTGGCAGCTCCTGTAGTGCTGTGCTTGTTGCCAGCAGGTGAAGACAAGAAGTGCTGCTCCCCCCTCCCCCTCCCCCTCCCAAGCCCTTTGAATGTGTGTTGGCTAGGAACCCCTGCATGAATTTGTTGTCCCCACGTCGAGTGCTAGGGTGTGATAGCTGACACTAGATGCCCTGATGCTAATTAGAAGTGACCCCAGGGGTAAACCAGGATAGTGGCCGATGACATGAGTGACTAGGAGGCTGCGAGGGCATGCCTACTCCAGACAGATCATAGACAGCTTGTGGTCCATCAGCCTGAGGTTCTCGGAAGGTGATGGCTGGCCGGATACCAGCTCCCTGCTTTGCTGAAACTACCTGAAGTCCCATATGCATCATGCCACTACTATGGCTCGCCTTCTGCTGGAACTCGATGAGGTAGTCAGTGGATAGGTAGACAGCCGATCTTCATCACCCAGTGGTAGCTGTGGTTTCTGTGAAACTCAAAAGTCTGTCATTCTCTCTAGTTCAAGATTCAGACAGAATTGGAGCATTACTCAGTGCCTTGAACCCTTAAGCTCAATTATTTATGCCCTAGTAGCTATGCTTCTGATGTAGTCCTACAGTGGGTTTGTCATATTACTTGGTCCACCAGCTTTTCCTAGCTCATTCCATGCCAAGCTTGGGCTGCTACAACCCAAGGTATATAGAAAAGCGGGTAGACCATTCTGGCCCCAAGCGAGTAAAAAACTCCCAGATGCCCGTGCGCGCCTTGACGTCACGGAGAGGACACTACAGTGCTGTGCATTCAGTGGAACACGGAAGTGGTAGTGCACATCCAATAAAAGTGATTTGTTTTGAGACAGTCATGAGCAAGGGTCACTGTAACTGTGCCATGGCACATTGCATTAATACTGCTCTAACGACGACGGACGTTATTTATCATGTTTTTCCCAAGGTTGAGCACTTGCAACGTGAATGGATAGTTCAATGCCAACGCAAGGACAAAGTGAATGTGAAAACTGCACGTGTGTGTTCAGCTCATTTTCGGCCTGAATACTATGAACGGGATCTGAGAAATGAGCTTCTAGGGTTACCTTCAAGAAAGAAGTTATTACCAACTGCAATCCCCTGCATAAACATTCCAAACTGGCATGGAGAAGAAATTGTGGAAAGCGGTGATGCAAACGAAAAGGTAAGACGTCTGCACATACATAACACTTTAAATAATTGAAACTGAAAAATTACCGTAATACAAACGAATTCACATAAATGCAACGCTCTTTGACACTTTACTATCTTGCTTTACGGGAGTGGATGACTCGCTATATTGTACAGGCGATAAATAATGTTTCTCAGGTGTATTTGCTTTTCCTCCTGGATATAATGGCTTCATTTGTCGTAGAAATAGCCGTTATTTTTATGTATTCTTGATATGTTAACTATTTTAACGCTAGTATATAGTTCAAATGACAAAATCAGCATACAGAGGGGTCCAAAAAAATGTATCCACTGTTTAAAAGTTCATAACTTGCAAGTTAATTGACGGAGTTGTCTCATTTTTGGTGAAAACGTGTAGCTTAAAGTCCAACTTAAAGATATCACTGTACATGTTCGAAATGGTCACCATTAACATCCACACACAAATGATGCCGCCGAACTGTAGCATGAATTACTGACTGCAATGTGTTCTGTTGCATATTTGAACATTAAGGTACAATGGATTCTCGAAGTTCATCCAATGTGCATGGCTTTTGTCAATAAACAACGTCCTGTAGTGTTCCCCACAGGTAAAAGTCCAGAGGAGTTAGGTCTGGGGAACGTGGTGGATGTTGCCTTTCCAAAAAGGTTTCATAACTTTAATAAAATCTCTCTTTGGTCTTTTCGGGAGTCTGAAAAGTATGAAAGTTAGCTATATATTAACTTGTAGACTGAATCAAGATTGCCTGGAAAACTTTTTTTCTAGGGTATGAGGATTAGGTATATTTTATAACAATCCTACACTTTTTGAAGTAAGGAACAGGATACGTCTCCTTATACTGACGGGTAATGAAAGTGATATTTCTTTCTCTGGGATCATGCCAGAGTCCTCCCAGTGTGACGTCGACCTGGATTCTACATCCCTAAGTTTCATTACCAGTGAGCTCTGTGTAAATGTTGTTGACCTAGCGCTGCTACAAGAAATCCCAGAAACTGTGAATGTGGAAGAAAATTTACTGACAGATGTGGTAACAATGGGGGATGACTCTGTAATCTCAGATGTTCTTCCAGATGCGGTAAAATACATTGCAGGCTATATTGCATTTAAGTGCCACAACATCGATAAATCACTAGGCTTTCCAGCAGCAAAAAGTGAAGGAGATCATGCTGCAGACTGGATATCAATTATATCTCGTGATGGTGTTTACACTCCAATGCCAGCAAGGGAAAACAGAGTGTTGCAGTTTGAAGAAGAATTTGCTGCTTTTCACGGAAATGGAGTGTGTAAACAAAAAAATGTCGTAAAGTCTCTGTGCTCTATTTTAAAACAAAAGTTTCCTGAGGTTCATGAAGCAGTTATTACTCTTTACGTAAAAATGAGACATTTATAAGGATTAGGGATCTCAATCAAGAAGCAAAGTTGGAAGCAATGAAGAAATGTGCCGCAAAGAGGAAGCAATTATGGATTGCATTGTCGTCTGGTAAACAGCAGTAGAAACAGACTACATTAACATTTGCTTCTTCATCAAATGAGTGAGTTATTTTTCATCTTAATCATCATTTATTTACTCTTAATGTGTACAAAACCTGTCATGCCCCTTGTTTTGACTTGTACAGATGTGTATTGAACGAAACCGTAAGTAAAATGAACGAGTAACATGGCACTGAGTCTGTGGTGCAGTGCATTTGCCCCATGTAAGCATACGGCTGCGCTGCGCTAGGGTCCTCGTCGTGACGCCACCTGAGTGCCCCCCCCCCCCCCCCCCCCTTCCAGCTACAACCATTTAAGTTAGCAACATGTGAGTTTCTCGTTAGCACCTAAGTGCTCTGAGTTACAAAGTATTACTTCACTCTGGGTCACATTGTGCTGCACTGTTCGCAGTTCTACGCATCTTGGTCATGATTGGTGTAGCAACCTCGTCTGGTCAGAACGTTTTGGCGTAATGTCAGCAGTACTCCACAGTGGCTTACTTGAGTAGTACATTGCCAGAGCTGTCCCTACTGCCTGGCTGCAGCTGGATTTAAATTTAAAAATATTCAATTCGTGCACCAAACTTTTTCAATCTGGAGCATGACTCCCCTCATTTGAAAGATTCAACCCAAATCTTCCGAGGTGAATCTTCCCTTAAAATTACTCTTAACTAATGGAACTCTGTGCCGTGCTGATGGCAGCACCCATCTTCAGTCGTTATCTATCCCTCATGGATTTTTTCTTATTCACTACTGTGTGAGTTTACTCTTGAAGTGAGGTTTCCAGAACCTTATTACAATATGGTCCTTAATCTAATACTTACACTATTAAATACAGTGGCTTTATTTCCATTAACTGTTCCCTCAGCCCATGCTGGCTAACCACTCGACTGGCAATTGATGCATCACTTGATCTGTAGTCTGTGCACGTCTGTGTTTATTATAGAAATGAAATATGCAATTTCCTAGTAGAAGCATGCTACAACTGGCAGCTGAACTGCTTAATGATATAATCTCGTGCTAATGATTTGAACTTGTAGTAACTTCTGTTCCATTGAAATTTTCTCATGCTGTGACTCGATAAATATGTATAATGAATGCCTAATTCAGGGTTGATGATATCTTTAAATTTTGGGTGGGCAATACTATTAGTGACCCCCTTCTGGCCAATACAATATATTCTGCATCAGTGTTATGGTAGTTGTACCAGTGAATGTAGCCTGAAGGAGGGAATCCCTCCTATCTCACAAGGTGTACCATTAATGGTAACACAGTTTCCTTGCAGCTCTAATTTCCTCAATCCCTCAGTTCTCCCTTTTCCATAACAATTTGTCAACACAATTTCTGGTGAGAAGACCAAGTACAGCCACTGCATCCCAATCTTTTCAAAGTGGGATTGTATGGGTAAATTTTCCTTTTTGTAACTTGTTTCATTCGTTTCCCTAAAAACATACTCACCTTACATGTCCACGCATCAGTCTGTACCGGTCTCTCTGGGCAGACAACAATACTCCCTTGAGTACATACCTACACATCCGCTACCAACGTAAGTACATGGGCTTCCTATTACCTGAAATCAACAGAACCTTCTACATCCATATACATGTCCGTTTCCCTGTCGCCATGCTGTCTCATGAACTTTCTGCCTGAGGAAAGGAATCATTCATCATTCGTTCCCTCTTTTTGAAATGAGTAACTAACAGCTAGTAGAAAGCAAGAAACAACATCAAAGAAACCTGAAAATAATCCTGCAACAGTAAAAGAAAAATATGCATGGCAATGACATGAAAACACTGAATCCATCCAAATACAACACAATGTAAAACATATCCGTAAACTTAGATGACAAGAATAAAGCTAAAACCACTAAAACATTTCAAAGACTCTAACAACATAACTAATTACAGGTAACTCGTGACACTTGGCTGCAGTAAAACAGTTTAGTTTCCTGAAACATATGTCCATTGCTGACAATGTCATGAAGAATGCATAGCTAATTATGCAACTTCAAAGCATAAGGAATGTCATGTGCCTTTTGCTGTCAAACCACTAAAGGTTCGTTTTTTCTGTCTGCTGCATCTTTGCATACCAGGTAATTCGCAGGTACTTGTGGTACCACATCCATCATACCTTTAAATGGTTTTATACAACTGCCGTCTTGATACATGTTTCAATGGAAAGTTGCAACTTTACATTAACCAGTCGCATTATCTCCATGACCTAATATGGTCAGTGATATTTGGCCAGGAATTTATTCATCTTTCCCTTCAGTTTATAGGAATTAGTGACCAATACTCACTCCCCTATATGATACGATGCTGCCCATGCACTAATACAGCTGTTCCTGGCATTTCAGAGCTTTTGTGTTAGCTTTTTGAATGTTTCTCCATATTTCCCCTATTCATCTTGCAAACTTCTTTACTGATGTGCAGTCTTATGCCAATTTAGGACAATCCTTTTGCAGGCTGTGGGGGATGTACTTCCCACTAACTATTTCCTTACATCGTTTAAGGTAATATGTATTACCACTTCTGTACGCTCCTGGCATCTAGTGGCTGCATCAGCTGTAGCTTCTGTTTGTTACAAAATATAGCCTTCAGGACTGTGGGAAGTATATATCCCACTAAACAATGGTGTGTTAATGATTACTGGGAAGTATGGCTACCACCAAAGTAGTTTCTGGAAGGAGCTAGGGAAGGATACTTACTACAAAATTGATCTGACATTTGTGGTCATTGGGAAGCATGCTTACCACCAAATTAGGGATATCCCAAAGCTTACCTCTTCTATGTCTGACATCCTGTGGTAGTACACTGCACCATGTGTATGAAAACTGCCACAACAACCAATTTGTGGTTGCTGTGGGATCACTACAGTTGTCAAAACACATTGCTTTGCTTCTGTAGAATACATTATTGTGACCTGTATCAGTTCATACCTTTATTGTGTGATAAAGTTTCAAGGAATGTTTTCATGTTATGGTAAGTAAACTTCAATATCTACATGAAGTATTTTTAAATAAAGTAAAAGAAAACATAAAATAAAAACAGAAAACACTGTTCATTATTTTTTATATGTAATGGCAACACATAACAGCTCACAAAAGGGAAGTGGGAAATCCATTTACCACCATAGCTTTAATAACTCACAAAGGAGGCATGGTGATATATGTACCACCATAGTTTTTGGTCCTAAAGCACAAAAATAAAATTATCAAAAAATAAATGTAGTCAGTTGATCACAGTACTAATAGAATAGCAAAAAAGTTATCTTTGCTGAGTTGCTACAAAAAATGCACCCTCAAAAGGGTTAAAATGTCCAAGTGGGACATCATTTTTGTCCCACATACAACCTCAAATGGAGATATCCCTGTTCTCGTACCAGTCTTTGAGTTGTATGCACAAAAGACACAGAAAATAGATATCCCAGTCATCGTGTCAAACATTCACACTAAAGCTCAGCATCTTCAAAATGGTCTTATGAACATGCTCTGTCTTACCGTTGGTTTGGTGGTGAATGGGCTCGTTCTGAACTTCTAAATACGTAACAGATAGCATAGCTGAAAGAACTTCATAAGTTCTGAAATGAAGCTCCTGCCACAGTACTGGCTGTCATTGGTCTGAAATTGCTACTATTACTAGAAAGCATGAAAAGTGGTCAATTATTGTAAGCACATACCCATTCCCTGCAGGTGTTTTGTTGAATGGCCCACATATGTCAAGGCCAAGCATTTGAAATGGCTTTGACGTCTCTGGTGACCTCTGCAAAGGGATTTTCTGATGTGAAATATCTTCTCTTTTTGTGCGCAAGGTACGCAATCTCTGATATCCTGCTCCACATTGTGTTTCCTATTCCTCCACCAAAACTGTTCCACAACACTCCCATCTGTTAATTATCAGCCACTGTGACCTGACAACATACGGTCATGAGCCTGTTGTAACATCTCCTTTTGAAAATCTGCTGGAACCATGACATGTGGTCTGCATTTCATGATTCTGTACAACAAATCCTCATGTAGATAAAGTGTGGCTATGACTTAAAAGCCTGAGAGTCTTTATGGTCTGTCTGTGCTTGTTGCCGTTCCAACACACTCTTGCCCAGTGTACTCAACATGGCCACTTTGCAACTTAACACGTCTGTGTTTGTCTTTTCCTACCTGGCTTATGGATTACCTCATAATCAGATCCATTAAGCTTGAGAACTGTACACATTAGACAACTAAATGGGTCTTTCAGACCAAGCAACCACTTCAGTGACCCATGATCAGTCACAACCTTGAATCTACCATACTAGTAACACTGGAAATATGTAATACTGCATATGGTCGCTAATGTTTCCTTCGAGTTGTCGTGTAGTTACTGTTCCGGCATAAAGCCAGGTGGGAACGTTAGAGCAGAGAGGGCTGTGAAATGCTGACCGACCCCTCTGCAGGTCGACAGTGCAACAGCAGCACCCTCTATAAGAAGAGGACATAAGTGTCACGCCGCTTGACCGTGGCTCAGTTCTGTGAGTTCTATGACAAGTCAAGACCAGCGACCTGGATAGGAGCATCCACTGTATTAGTTCACTTGTTTTAGGACTTATTTTGTCTGTCACCCTTTGCCTGCGACACATCTGTATTTCACAAAGTTAAGTATTGTAATCATTTTCTTTTGTAGTAAACTTCATTAATACGATTTGCTTGAATTATTTGTCTAGTGATCCGAGGAGCAGGTTTCCTAGGCACCCCATATTTGACAAGTAGGCAGGATACAACAGTTACCTTGTGCTTTATTTAACTGACTTGAAGCATATGCTACTGGCTATTCCCATCCATTAACAGTCTGACCCAAAATATGGTGGATAGCTTTGTTAGAAGTGTATGAGACGATGAACTATTTTTCAAAATCCAATACCAGATCTGAAATCAATGCCTCCTTCAATTTCTCAAAGGCTAACTGACACTCCTGTGTCCATTGAAACTTTACACCCTTTTTAAGTAATCTGTTCAGAGGTTTGGATATTTTTGCAAAATCTTTTACAAATATATGGTAGTAGTTACACAAACCAGCGAATGACTGTATCTGTTTGGTTGCTCATGGTGCTGGAAAATTTTGAATTGCTTCTGTAAGATGAGGATCGGTCTGCACACCATGGTGACTAGTTGCGTGTCCCAGATAGTTAACTTTAGTTAGAGAAAAATGACGCTTGACCACGCTCAGTGTCAAATGCGCTTATCATAATCTAGTAAACACATCTTCCAACTGTCTTACATGCTGTGGCATACCCTTTGAATAAATTATTATGTTATCAAAATACACGATAGGGGTTTTTGATAGTTTAACCTCTTGAAACTCCATCCAGTAACCGCTGAGAAGTAGCAGGTGCATTTTTAAACCCACTGGCATCCAGTTATATTCATAATAGCCACATTGTGCCATAAATGCTGTCTGTGGTCCATCTTCAAGTTCTACTTCTAAGTTATGATAACCACTTTTGAGATCCATTGTACTAAAATTATGACACTGACCCAAATTAGCTAAGGTTTCTGTAATGTTAGGGACTGGATAAGCATCTGTAATGTCTGTGCATTCAGAAACCTATAATAACAGTAAAACTTATATTTCTTTGTTGCATCCAATGATTTATTAGGGACAATACCAATGTTAGTGCTCCAGGGATTCCATCTCAAAGATGTTGTTCAATGAACTCCTTTATTAGCGGCTGTAAATATCTTGCTGTGTGATACTGTTACCTGTAAATTGGTGTACTATTAGGTATATGCTGCTGAGTGTCTGGTAACCACCCATTTTATGGAACAAGTCACTAAACTTCTACAATGTTTTCCACAGCTGTGTGATCACTGCCATTCAACTGTCCCATTGTCTTGTGTAATGCTGCTACATTGACAGTTTACTTATGTCTGATATCCAGATTTTATCTGCCAATGTCTGCTTCCTCTCTTACTTCTAGGGGAGCTATAACTGTACCTTTTGACAGACTAACTTCATCTCTGCTAAAATTGTTTATGCTGACTGGAACTATATATTCCCCATTAACATTAATTTCATGCACTATGCTTTCATGCAAAAAACTGTGTGAACCATCTGACTCCTCATTGCTTGAGAGTGGCACAGCCATATACTACGAAGCCCCACAAGACAAATCGGTACCCACTGAAACCCACACCAGTTTTCCTAAAACTGCTGATATTTCATCCTGTTGATCAATCTTTAAAGAACTCATGTGCAGTTTAATTGTCATCACTTTCATGACAGGTGAGCCTTGCAACATGGCTTCATTTGCAACTGTATCACCCAGTTGAAACAAAGTTCCACTGAGCTCAACCTCGTGTTGCCAAAGACTAATCCTAGCATGATATCCATTGAGAAAAGGTAGCCTGAAAATCACTGAATAGCCTTCACCCACATATTGCAAAACTTCCGTACTCTTTGTGGAATCGAGTACCATTATACCCAACAACTCCACACAATTATCACCAACCTATGTAACTTGTATCATGTGGGCCCAAGTCTCCTCCTGCTCACCAGGTCCAGACTGATAATGGACACGTGTGTCCTTGTGTCTACTAAAAATCTCTGTTCTGCACCCCCCTTTAAGGCCACTAAGCAGCGTTTCATCTGTGCACTAACTTATGCTTTGCTATAGTCTGTCAGGACTGCTTTCTAGTGGTTGGATCATTCCAGTTTTAGTTTAATGGTGGCTTCTTCCAATAGTGCTCTGCATTCTTTCTATTCTGATGATCCAATGCTCTGTGGCCCTCTTCCCCACTCTGGTTGCCTACACTATTTCTGCATATGGCCCTTATATCCACACCTGTAACATCTGACTTCTTAAGCAAATACACAGTGATCTACCCATTGCATATGTAAAAATATGTCTCCTCCAATTACACTGCAGTTCTAAGAGCTGCTGTTAAATCATGACGATTCTCAATGTGATCCCTTCATGACATTTCTGTGGGTACTCCATGCAAGAAAAGTATTATGATCTGTTTTCTTCTTCCTGCAGTAACGCCTAATTGACCTCTGCATTCTTGGTAGACACATACTTGTGCAAATTGGCTTTGTGAATTCTGTCTGAAAGTACTTCCTTCCATTGGCTCATTACATCTGAAAGTCAAAGTACTGAGCTTCTTGCAAAAACATTGTTTTCTGTTCTGTTATTGGTAACACTGGTGTAGTCCAGTGATGAAGTGCTTAAATGATTGTGCTTTACTGAGTGTGTAATGATACAACACATATATCTTGGCTTCCACTGTGAAATGTTAATTCACCACACAAAGGGTTACTTCACCTGACCAACCACTCATTGCAGCTGTAGCTGTAACATCATTAATAAATACTGACATAGCTTCCATTGTTTCACTGCGGCTACAGCTGGATCAAAAGAAGAAGAAGAAGAAGAAGAAGCCACCCCCAACTCTGTCTTATTTTCCCCTGATTCAGGCTGTGATTGAACCTGAATGGTTTCTAAAGCCTTAAATATATGAAGGAAGTCCTCATTCTCCTGCTTCTGGTGAGAATTTTCATTTGTTAACACATGAACTTGCTCTGGCAGATCAACAAGAGACTCTGTAGTAATACCAGCAAGTGTTTCTACCATTTTATGTAATTTACCTCTTAATGTAATTAATACCAGAAACTAAGGTAAGTAACTAATGCTCTCAGTACTTACAAAACCGCATGAATTATTTTTTGAAGCGTATCATCATCCATCTACACTACGAACAATCGCGGCCCAAATGACCAACATGTCTACAAGTAAAACGTGTGGCTGCTTCAACTTTAGTGCACAGCACTTCATGCTCTGCAATATTGCAAAAATGAGCCCAACTGAATGCCTTGAGCCCCTAATTTTGATTATTTATGCCCTTATAGCTTAGCTTCTGATGTAGGGGAGACAAGTGGCTTTGCCATATTATTTGTCCAGCAAGCTTTTCCTAGCTCACTGTGCACTGAGCACAGAGTACTAGGACCGGTTAAATTTGTAATGTGTGAGTTTCTTTGTAGCATGTAAGTGCTCTTAGTTACAAAGTATTACTTTGGTCTTGGTTACATTGTAATGCAACATTCATGGTTCTATGTACATTGGCTGTGACTGGTGTAGTAATCTTGTCTGCCCAGAATGTTTTAACATAATATCAGTAACACTGCTCAGTGGCTTAGTTGACTAGGACATTGCCCAAGCTGGCCTGCACTGCCTGGGTCCAGCAGGAATTAAACTTCAAAAATTTTAAGTTCTCATGCTGAACTTTTTCGGGGTGCAGCAAAACATAATCAGGTTGAATCATAATTGACGCATAAATGCATACAGCTGAAGGTACACAACATTGGAAGCAAAAAGTTCTGAGTAAATATAGATCTACAAAGGAACTGTTTGCAAGGTAATTGCGACTTTGTGGTTACTGGCCACCACTGCCTTGATTCCGTGTAAGCGTCATCCCAGTTAGGAAAAGGTATCAGTACTGCACAAAAAGTTAATAGAGATACTTTGCTAGAAGTGCAGGTGTTTCGAATGAACACGATAAAAGTTACATGACTGTGCTTGTAGTTATTGTAGTGTTCAAAGTGTCGTCTTTGTACCTGGATGCTGGCATGTACCAATTGCTGCAATGAGTTTTGAATTCTTCCAAATGTGCATGTATCATTTCACAAATATTGGCAAGCATTGAAAAATTTCTGCTCCAATTCTTCAACCGTGTTAACAGGAATGGTGTACATTACTCCATTAAGGTGCCCCAAACACAGAAATACATGAGGTTCATATCAAGTGATCTTGGAGGCCATGGTACAGGTCCTCCTCATCCACTCCATCCATGACCATATTGGTGCATTATATGTTGTCTCACTATAGCAGTAAATTGCTCTAAGGCAGCCCGGCAAAGTGTGACTTGCAAGCTATCCTCTCCAGTGCTTACTTCCTCCTCCAACTGTAATCGTGAGGTGTTGTCATGGTCTATGTGGGAAATGGATTTTAAAATTTTATTGAAAAATGAATGCTGGTACAAGGCATATACTCATTAAGATTCACCAGCACTATATGGCTTACCTTCCTGCTCCTACAAAGCTTCTTCCTTTTGTAATTTAAAGACCAGGGTAGACTTTATCTTCTCCGGGCATCATCTCGGAGATTGCTTCATTGATCTCCACACAAACAGATCTTCTTCTGCAAGGATGATATAGGAGTACTGGGACTCCTGCTCTCTCCAGTTTTCAAACATGCTGTATTGAATTGAGAAACTCCCTTCTGCAACACCCAAAAGTATCTTCTTCTTAGACACAAAAATTTATTTGGGACGCTTGGACTAAATAATACTGTGCAAACTTTTAATTGCATTTTGTGTCTTGCCATCAGTGCATCTTGCCAGTAGTGCATCAGATCCAAGTCTCATATAAACAGATAAGGGAATACCCATGGGAACCAGGACAGCTCTTTCCTATGATAACCTTTACATGGGTTGCTTAGAAGGGAGTTTCCTGGGATCCACAAACCTTTAGCCCCTGGTTTGATGAGATTTTTGGAATCTCTAAATAAATTTTCCCAGTTAAATTTCACATGGTCCTATTTCAGTCCCATGCCATGTTGAACTCATCATCAGCAAAGATCAGCTACACTCTTCTGTTTGCATTAATCAGTACTTACATTTTGACAGTTGCCATCCTTTCCATGTCAAATGTTCCCTGCCACACAGCCTTGGCATTCAAGGCAAGTGTATTTGTTCAGAGGAGACTTTGCAGCAATACACCACCACTCTCACCTCAGCCTTCACGGGATGTGATTACCTCACCCACCTAGTTCAAAAGCAGATTTCCTGGACTGTCACATCCAATCCTAGTACTGCTGAGACCTCTAAAAAAACAACTTAGAAGTACACCACTTGTCTCTCACTATTATCCTGGTCTTGAATGTATTAATTAGTTAAGTCACCAAGGCTATGACTTCCAAAATCATGCCCTGAAATGTAGTCCACTCTGTCCGACATTTTGCCGACCACATCCAGAATAGCTTTTTGTCGCCCTCCCAATCTTCGCAGTATCCTTGTCAGACCATATGCTCCTTCTGCACCCATCTCCCAGCCCTGTAGCTTCTATCCCTGTGACCATTCCCGCTGTAAGACTTGCCCTATGCACTCTCATACCACCACCTACACCAGACTTGTAACTGTCAAAACATATACTATCAAAGGGAGAGCCACCTGTGAAATGATACGTCATGTACCAGCTATTATGCAAACACTGTTCGGGCTTTTACATTGGCATGACTACAACCAAGTCATCAGTAAGGATGTATAGGCAGAGGTAGAGGGTGTACACTGGCAGCACACAATATCCTGTTGCAAAGCATGCTCTACAACATGACAGTTGTGACCCTGGCGCTGTTTCACCACATGTGCGATCTGGATTCTAATTCCAGACACTAGGTTCTCCAAACTCTGTAGGTGGGAAATAGCGCTGCAACATGTCCATGGTTCTGGCCACTCTCCTGGCTTTAATTTATATTTATATTAATTTCTTTAATCTCAGCATTTTTAACAGTAACTATTCCTTTCTTCACTCCCTTTTAGTTTTCTACATCTTTCATTTTCTGACCTGTCTATTTTTTGCAGCCTCCCATCCCACCTCTGTCACATTTAATGCACTTAGCTTTCAACACCTCTTGCCTAATGTTTTAGCAGAAATCTCTGTGTTCCATATTACCCTGTCTTCCACCTTTAACCTTTCAAGTTTTCATATCTTGTCCAGTGCAGTCCCCAACAATCTCAGTCTCCTTCTCATCCTGTGTGGTAAGTCTCCCCTGTCCCAGGTTCTGGGCAACTTTTGTGAAAATTACCCCTTTTCTTAAACCTCACCAGTCCTTTTTCTTCACCCCTCTTCCTTCCCTTTCAACTTCCTGACAGGAGAAGGAGCCACTGGCACTGAAAGCTTGCAAACTTGAATACCTTTGTATGTGTGTTCTCCTACCACCACATGGTGAGTAAATTATTTTTATCTATCCAATTGTGTTATAGGTGCAAGCCTCTTTTAGACAGATACTATCTTGACTACAGCATCCGTACTAAAAGGAGTGTGAATATTATTTCCATGAGGTCCTGACAGTTCATGTAGTACTTGTAAGTTGAATACAACCAAATCATTTTGGCATCTAAGAGTACACACTCCAAAGGTGTGAAAGAGCTATTATTATTTTTTTTAATAATGAAGTTTTAGGTTGCTGTATCTCAGGTTGTCATTTTGGTCATTACTGTTGCTATTATTCTGGTTTGATTCTGCTTATTACTATGGCCATTTTTCTATTATGATTCTCAAGACTGTTGAAAAGAAAGAATACGGAAAACAATAGTTTCTATGAGAAGCAGGAGATTAAGTACTTTTTGCGCAGTTTCCATGAATATCCCCAGTATATAATATGTAAAAAGTGGTTAAGTCAAAATAAAGGTACTAATCTTGTTTGACGTTTCTCTTGGCTCCGTGAAACAACACACAAGCATTTCTGTCATAATGAGTGATGGGTGTTTCAGCTACAGTGTGCTCATGAAAGAATGTGCAATAGAACTGGCAAAAACATTTGTTTACAACAATGTCATTGAACATTTTAAAATAACTGTTTTGTCATGTAACACCGTAAAAAGGCGAATTGTTGATATAGGATATAGCTTAACAGTTTAACTCCAAACTGTTGGTATTATTATGAGAGTGCTGATCCAACAGATCTTTGCCAACTACTAAATTTTATTCGTGCGATAATAAATGACTGAAGAGTTATGCACTTGTTAGTTACTTACGACAGTAGGTTTGGATATTTGTAATATAGTTACAAAGTGCGTTAATGAAGTTGGTGATTTAAAAAAAAAAAAAAATGCTGTGCAATTGGAACTGAAAGTGTACCAGTTGTGGTTGGTACTAACAATGGTTTCGTTGGTCAATTAAGAAGAAATGGAATAAATGCTTTAGTTTTCATGCATTATTCATCAGGAAGCAGTGTGTGGGAAAAGTGTCAGAGTGCTATTTGCGACAAAAGATCCAAAGTAAATTACAGGTATGGTATGTCGACTAATATCTCATTGTAAATTTAAACATTTTTAGAAGAAGCTGACAGAATACTGAGACATACTTCTTCATTCCAAAATTTGTTGGTTGGGTGCAGGAAAATATTTAGTCCCATTTTTTTGCACTTAGAAAAGAACTCTTTAGAGTTTTAAATAAAGAAGTAAAATTGCCTGTTATATAATTTGAAAATAAGCTGAAAGACTCACCCTTTTTTTTAAAATCACAATTAGCATTTTTAACAGATTTTGCAAATCATTTAAACAATTTGTATTTGCAAGGAAAGGAATGCGCTATTTCTGATATGTTTACAGACATTAACTGATTCTGATGTAAACTAGATTAGATTAGATTTACTTTCATTCCAATTGATCCGTAGTGAGGAGGTCCTCCAGGATGTAGAACATGTCAGAAAAACAACAATACATGAAAAATATTTACAACTCAAACAAATAAGCTAATTTACCATTCCACAGGTCCCTTTTATTTATTTATAAGGTAATAAACATATAATACAACTACTATAATACTTATTTACAATTAATACATTAGTGCGCTGAAAGCACTGAAATGGTGCAGAAGTTAGATTGTACTTACACACACACACACACACACACACACACACACACACACACACACACACACACATTTATTTACAATGAACACATTACTGCACTGAAATTGTGCAGAAGTTATATTGTACTTATATATGTACACACACACACACACACACACACACACACACACACACAAATCAGTTGGTTCTACTGAGAAATTCATCAATGGAGTAGAAGGAGTTGGCCACCAATAAATCCTTTAGGCTTCTCTTAAACTGAATTTCATTGGTTGTTGAGCTTTTTATGGCTGCTGGCAAGTTATTGGAAATGTGTGATCCTGAATAATGCACACCTCTTTGTACAAGACAAGTGACTTTAAATCCTTGTGAAGATTATTCTTATTTCTAGTATTGATTCCATGAATTGAGCTGTTGGTTTGAAAAAGTGATATATTTTTAATGACAAATTTCATTAAAGAATAAATATATTGGGAAGCAGTAGTTAGTATCCCTAGTTCCCTAAACAGGCCTCTTCAGGATGTTCTTGAGTTCACATCACGTATAACTCTTACTGCATGTTTTTGTGCCCGGAAAACTTTAGCTTGACTTGATGAATTACCCCAAAAAATAATCCCATATGACGCTATGGAATGAAATTAAGCATAGTATGCCAGCTTTTTCATTTTTATATCCCCTATGTCTGACACAATTCACATTGCAAATAGAGATTTGTTAAGACGCTTCAGCAGTTCTGTGGTGTGCTTTTCCCGGTTGAATTTATTATCCAGCTGTAATCCCAAGAATCTAACACTGTCCACTTCTTCTATCTGCTTTTCATCATATGTTAGGCATATACTCGTGGGACACCCCTTATGAGTTCTGAACTGCATGTAGTGTGTTTTTTCAAAGTGTAGTGACAAGGAATTGGCTAGGAACCAGTGATTAATGTCCACAAATATTTTACTAGCCGATCTTTCTAAGACTACACTTGATTTGCTATTTATTGCAATGTTTGTATCATCGGCAAACAAAATGAACTTGGCATCTGGTAATGTTACTGATGAAATGTCACTGATATACACTAATATTTTTTTTTAATTGCAACTAAACAAGGAAAAATTTGTGTAATTTCTTGAGTTGCTGTGAGTTGAAAGAAGAATACAAGGAAGTAAAATTTTCAAGATTTGCCTCCATTGTTGATCAATCTCCAATGAATTTCATAACCATTTTAAAGATTTTAAATCTCTAGAGCCAGATATCATTCTCTTTCATAATCCAATGAAAATTAGTCTTGGAAGTGGTCTTAAAGAAGAAGTGTGCAATTTACCAAATGATCTGTTAATGTTATCCAGAACAGAAACAGAAGTCACAATTTTGAAGTCGGCCCACAAGATCAATACCCAAAACTTGCAGACTTTCCTCTTAAAATAAAATCTTTTTCCAGTTCAACACACATTTGTGGAATTAAATTTTCTTCAATGAAATACATTAATTCTGTTCAGTGTAATGCAGTGACCAATGACTCACTAGAACATCAACTTCGTTTTGCTATAATGCAAATTAAAATCATTATTGGAGTGCTTGTGAGAACCAAGTGAATAAATCTAACCCAAATAGTTATATATCTCATTAATGTAAGTACAAGAGTTTGAGACACATAACCAACAAACATCAAGATTTTAGCAGAATATGTGTTATGATGTTTGCGTACAAGAAGTGGGTTATGCTTGCGACCGATGATGACAGACAGTCATCCATGCAGTTGGCTGACTTGGCTATGGCAAGACAATGACAGCACCACACAAGTCAAGCTGGAGGGGCAAGCACTTGCAGGAGGGGAGTGGCCTGTGAGCCACGCTTTGCCAGGCCTGCTCTAAGGGAATATACTCAAGCAATTTGCAAGATGATGCCACAGGAACCAAAGGTAATTCGATCATTGAGTTTGCTTGGTAATATGTACAGCCCAGTAAGATGATCATCTAGTATCCCTAGCCACAAATTCAATGAGAGACATTGCTGATGTGGAGACTTATGCACAGTATGTGGTTTGGAGCTGAATGACTCCCAATGTGGAAGTTGTGATACACACACCATCATGTGTGAAGGCTGCTTCACGTGTAAATAAAATGTTATTGTCAAACATAGGGTTGCCTACAGCTTGTTGCTGCATCCGCTAACAGAATATTAGTCTAGGACTGAAGTCTGCCTCACTAAGACACTGAACTTGTTGGGGGTGGTATGGACACATTGCATTGCGATGCATTATCTCCAAACTCTACGGTGGCTAATTTCAGGAATTTGTGTGACAAGTCTCCTTGTCGAGATCCCTGGAAAATATTCAGTTTTTTCCAGTACTACATCTTCAAGTATAGGTGTAATTCATGCAGGCCTAACCACTCCTGCAGCATGTGCAAAACTCACAGTTTCTTACAGGCACTGATGCATCCTTGTAAATGTTCTGACTCTCAGGGTTCCTTCAGGCAGGGTATATGTCTTGTTACAAGTATGCGTTGAATTGTTGTTAGCCTTACCATACATGAAATGCAGATCCGCATACTCCTCATTATTGTAATGTTGCATTTCACCACCAATGCCTGTACAATAAAACTGACACTCTGCAAACAACTGACATGAGTGGCACTCTGACTGTGTGCTGTACTGTCGTATCCATTCTGCTTACAGCTCCATGTCCCAAAAATGTGAATGTACACTACACCATAGACCAGTGTGGAATGTTTACACAGAACCATGTTACTAGTGGCTGGTAACCACAGCACTGCAATCATCTCACAAATAGTTTGTTTGTGGACCTATGTTTACTGAGACATTTTGCTTCTAGTATTGTGTAGTTTCAACTGTATGCCTTTTCACCATTAATTATGATACAGCCTATATATGTGTGTAAATTATGGTACAGCCTGTGTGTGTGTGTTTTAAACGGTGATGAATAGAGCAACAATATGAAATAATGTACACAAAATTTTACGATCAATAGAACTGAATGATATTGGCCACACTTTTAACAGGCTAACTGAAGTTTTGGACAGAATTTCAGCTTTTTTATGTGCAGTTGTGAGCATAAATACAGCTGGAAAGGATGAAATTAGTAACAATTTCGAGTGTGTTTTGAATATGTTTGACATCACCCGATTTTTAAAAGCTGCAATCAGGGTAACCTAAAATTTAGCATTAGTCTTAGACCAAGTACTTACAGATATCAATAGTGAAAGTTGCGGTATATATATATAAAAGATCTTGATCTGTCATTAAGGCCAGGTAATGGAGCTAAAGGCATGTTTGGAAAAATCCCATAAAACTGCAGGCTTAGAAGAGAATCATCTCTAATCCTAAAATATGTTTTCAATGGGGCATTGACAAATCAAACCTGAGATGAGCTATGTACAGAAAACAATGTGGATGCTAACTACAATGCAGCACTTTCACAAGGTAGATTGTGTAACAGGCAATTTTTTGACCTGTGAAAGGTGTTTGATACTATCAACCATGAAACATTACTAAAGAGGATGTTTAAAGGAATAGTTAATGAGTGGCCCCATGCATACTTGGAAAATAGAGTGCAAAAGGTGGAGATAGCCCGCACTTCAGATGATGCTAGATTTTTAGTGAAACATTATCAGACCCCACACACATTATCACAGGTGTTTCTAATGGGAGTATACCAGGGCCAGTTCTGTTCTTCCCAAAAAATAGAAGTTATGAAAAAAATTATCTTTATTGATGACAGCAACATTACAGTCACTGATAAAATATTGTACCTAGTTGAGAAGGCTAATGAAACCTCACAGATATATACAGTTTGGCAGTTGTAATCAATTAGCATTGAATGTAAAGAAAGCTAATAGCCTGAATTTCAACTTGAAGATGAAAAATAACTGTCACTTTGATCATAAATGATAAACCTGTAGGCTTTGTAACAAAAATTTAAGTTTTCAAAGATTAATATTGATTGTCAGTTGACATGAATTTAACACACAGTGATCCTGGCAAAGAGAATGTCATCAGCATGTTATGTCTTTAAAGTTCCATCTCTAGTGCCTTCTGGTTACATACGTTCAATTCTCAGCTGTGGAGTTCTGTTCTGACTGACATAATCAATGATTTAAGTTTGTTGTGACATATCGGTACAATCAATTTTTTTCAATTTTTAAGAAAATTCTTTACTGTCATGCTCACATATGAGTTCCAAATCCATTATGATATTCCAAAGGTGTGTGTGTACACACACACACACACACACACACACACACACACACACACACACACACACACACACAGAGAGAGAGAGAGAGAGAGAGAGTAATTCGCTACATCTATAAATGTTAGCTATGTGTATTTCTGGGAAAAATAGTACATAATTTCATCACCATATTAGTATTAAGATCTTACTCCAGTTATATTAAAATATATTACTCGAGTGCTCTATTAACACTTCCATGTCCTGACTATATACCTTTCACTATAGAAGTGTTTCTTAATTTTTTACATTCTTCTCACTAACTGAACACACGAGCTGACACACTTGCAGATATACTGGAATCATGTTTTAGACAAGTGGAGATGAAGTCATTGAGAGCTATCGTGTATTAGATTTTGTGCTCTTTTCCAAAATCACTGTAGGTAGCTGCAGGGATGGTTCTTTTGATAATGCCACTGCCATTTGTCAGTTTTTAAACACAACTTTAAAATAATAAAATGTAAATTAGCTTTATCACTAAGCCAATGTATTTATAGTAATCATCTGCTGTGGTAATAAAAACAAATGAGACATATTAGATGAAGTCAATATGATTGATTACTGAGCAGTGTGGCACACTGGTTCAAATCTCCATCTAACCATTTCCAAAATTGTTTAAGACCAATGCCATAATAGTTTCTAGGAAAGAGACGTGCTCAGTTTCCTTCTGTGTCCTTCCTCAGTCATAGCTTGCGCACCATCTCTAATGACCTTGTTATCAATGGTATGCTAAATCCTCATCTTCCTTGCTTTCTTTTCCCTATATGATGATTTACATGTTGCCACTGCAAAACTAATGCTTGAAGCAAGTAGTTTATTAAGATATAATTTTATTTAAACATTTTTTTCTGTATTTTAGTATGTTGGATGGCCTTTATATTAAATCATTGTTAGGGAAACTGCACAAAGCATAGCCATTGCACAGCAGTTATTTACAAGAAAGTATTGTGTTAGCAGCGCTATTGCGATTCATATTCCATAAATTCATTTTTGCATGGTAAAACATGGATATAGAATGAGTGAACACATTTACATAATTCATTAATATGTTTGTATCATTAGGGTCCATGAACAAAGATAAAGAATACAAATTAGAAAATAATAATAATGAAAAAAAAAACACTCTGTAAGTTCTAATTACAATCACAAACATGGGTTAAGATAAAATTTTCAGGTATTATCTAAAGAGTTACTTATCAATTAAAAAACACCATCTTCTTGATTTAGAGAACACAGTTTAATTAACACAGCAAGATATATTAAAGCAAGAATACACAGAAATACATGGGGAATAATCTTATCTATCTCTGCTAAAGAATTCATCTAGAGAATAGAAACTTTTTTCAAGAAAGAACTCTTTTAACTTACTTTTAAATAGTATTTTACTACATTGTAACACCAAATATTACTTGGAAATGTGTTGAAGATTTTTAAGTGCATGTGTATTTTACATCTTTTTGCCTCAGAGACAATTTTTTCTGGTCACAATGTACATCACATTTCCTTCTGGTGTTATGATGATTCATTTAATATTGATAAGGATTGTGAAGCATGACTATCATAATTTAAAAGAGATATTGGCCAATGGCCTTGCTGCTGGGGTAACACCGGTTCCCGTCATATCACTGAAGTTAAGCACTGTTGGACTGGGCTAGCACTTGGATGGGTGACCATCCAGTCTGCCATGCACTGTCGGCAAGTGGGGTGCACTCAGCCCTTGTGAGCCAAACTGAAGAGCTACTTGATTGAGAAGTAGTGGCTCTGGTCTGGGAAACTGACTTACGGCCAGGAGAGCGGTGTGCTGACCACATGCCCCTCCATATCCGTACCCAGTGACGCCTATGGGCTAAGGATGACATGGCAGCCGGTTAGTACCGTTTGGCCTTCATGGCCTGTTCGGAAAGAGTTTAGTTTTTAAAAGATATATTGTGAGGAATTGGATGGTATCCCTATTTGCTTAAAAAGATTATGATGTGTGGCTCTTGGAGTTGCTCTACACAAAATTTGGAAAACCTTTTTATGACTTGCAGAGACTTTTTTCAACAGCGGTGAATTGCTCCAGTTTATTCCATAACACACAAGTGAATGGAAGTAGCCAAAATAGGCAGATTTTGAGATATTGGTGTCTCCAATTTTGGTGCTTATCCAGATGGCAGATGTTACTGCACTAAGCGTTTTCTGGGCTTGGTGGATGTGGTGTTCACAGATAAGCATGTGATCTATATGGACACCTAAGAATTTTGAACACTGTATCCTCTGCATCTGCTGGCTCTCACATGCAGTGTTTATCTCCTGTTGGCTATTTTGTGATCAGAATGGAAATGAATGTAATGGGTTTGGTTAGGTTTATCGATAGAGAATTTTCTGTGAACCTGCTGAGAACATCTGCAAGTATTTGGTTGACATCTAACTCTGGGTCAATGGATGTTTTATTATCTATCACAATATTTGTGTCATTTGCAAACATAGTAAAATTGCTTGGTTTGTTTGAGGACAGACGCAGGTTGTTAATATATGTGAGAAATAGCAGGGGACCAGGACAGAACCTTGTGGAACTCCATAATGTACTGTTCCCCAGTTGGACTCTGCCCTCGTAGCTGCATGTTGTTACCATGTAATACTATTTTCTGTTGAAAGCATAGGCATCCATGGTCATTGTCACAGTCAATAAAATTCTTCTGGGTCTGTGACTGCATTGTCAATGAGTAAAACTTCCAATGTTCCAGCCACTATTGCAAGTGATGTTCCTCAGGGTGCCTTTTTTTCCATACTGCTGAATGAGAAAAGTGTGATTCGTATATGCTGGCAGAAGAGGCTATTATCAGACTCTGATGAAGAGTAGGGGTTTTGGACATCCTTTATTGATGTTTTCATTATTGTTTCTAACATTGGTGGAAATAGACGTTTTTGACTGGTGTTTGCTTTATTACTTGCCACTGATGGAAATAGGCAAATGAGAATTGGGTGGCAGTTGTGACATAGCATTGTTTACTTATTGCCAAGTGCCAGCTAAGATGTGCCAGTACTCGATGTATCTGTGTCTGCTGTGGTCTGCTGCATGCCTGTGTATCTTGCTTTGCCTGACCTACGATTCTGTAGCACTGTTGCTGCTGTCAACCAAGACACTGGAAGTCAGTACCCATCCTCTCTGTTGGCTTTGGCACCTCACTTAGCTATTTCTATCAATTTTCTAGTCTTCCTCTTGAGGGCAAGAGGTTGTTTCTCCATTATGTGGGTTCTCGCAATCCTATCTGTTTGCCTAACTCATCCTCGCAGAACACCAGGATGAGTGCAACAAACAGGTAGAATTTGAAGAAGCTTGCATACTGGCAAATCAGCCTCTTACCTTTACGTGGAAGATTAGAGAGGCAATTGTAATAGATAAGCAACCTGTCAGCATGAATAGAGAGGGTGGGTACTGACTTCTGGCATCTTGGTTGCCAGCAGGCAGTAACAGCACCATGGAACGGCAGCTCATGCATAGCAACACACACAGAGATGCAGGGGAGGGGGGACCACGCCGGTCTCAGGTACACAGGGTACTGACATGCCTCAGCCAGCACTTGGCAGCAGGTAGACTGCAGTACATCACAACTGCCATCCATTTGCTATTCGTCTGTTTCCGTCAGTGGCAAGCTACAAAGCAAACACAAATCAGGAATGTCTACTCTCACCAGTGTAAAGAAATAATGAAATATAAAGGATGTCTAACACCACCCCTCCTCATCCTCAATAGTCTATTAGAATTTGATAACAGCCTCTTCTGCCAGTATATAAGAACCACACTTTTATCATTCAGTAGTAAGGAAAAAAAATATCCTGTGGAAGACCACTTACAATAGTGGCCAGAATGTTGGAGTTTTCCACACTGAAAATGCAGTCGCAGACCCAGAAGAATTTTATTTACTATTTTCCGTTGTCTGCCCTGTATATAGGACCAGAGCCAGTTACCCATTTGTCCTCGGATTCCATAGTGACATGCTTTCTCCGTAAGTATTCTGTGATCAACACATTCAAAGGCCTTAGACAGGTCACAAAATATGTCAACACAATAGCTCCTTATCTCAAGGCATTACAAAATGCTGTTGGTCAACAAAAATATAGCTTCAGTTATGGAGATACCTTCTCTGAATCAAAACTGGTTTTTACTAATTATTGTGAAGTGTTTTAGGTGATTGACTAATTTTTAGAGGACTTCAGAAAATGCAGTCAAAAGAGTGACAGGGTGATAATTTGTAACATCTGAGGCATCACTTTTTTTTTGTTGAGGGGCTTTACAGTAGTCATTCTGTCAGGTAAGATACCTTGTTTGAGAGAGGAATTGAATATATGAGTTAGCACTTTACTGAACTGACTGCAGCAGACTTTTAGCTGGTTGTAGGAAATAGTGTCAACAGCAGTTGAATTTTTACTTCTTAAAGAAATTATGATTTTTCTTATTTCCTGTACTGTTATAGACCCATGCCTATTTGCTCTAGAGAATTAGGGAAATTATCTACTAGTATTTTTATGACCCTTTCTAAGGAGCCATTGTGTCCTGTTTTCTCAGCAATACTTTAAAAATGTTCATTAAATGTTTTTGCCAAAATCTCCTGATTTTGTACTTGTTGATAACTGTTTTGTATCCTACTGAGGCAATTTGCACCAGTCTCACTCATTATCATTTCCCATTTTGATTTTGTTACTAGATTTATTAATTTCGGAACATAATACAAACTTTTCAACTTCTGAATAATTGTATTTAGTATTTTACATTATTTTTATAGCAGTTTAACTAATTGGGGTTGTCTGAATTTCTGGAAGCAATGTACAGCTCTCATTTCCTTTTGCATGAAATCTTAATACCAGCGGTTCTTCAGGTCTTTTGATGAGTTTTTGGTCTGAGTCTTATGTATCCTTTTTGGGAATTTACTTTGAACTATCAGTGCCACTCATTAATGAAAAGATTGTGCTTGGAACTGGCAGTATTTAAATTATACACAGTTCTCCAATCCGTGTCTTGGAGATGATTTAAAAGCTGTATAGTTTCATCATTAATCATCTTAGCTATTTTCCAGTGGGTGCCACTTTTATTCTAATAGATTCTTGCACTATTAATAGTGAGTCCTTGTCCATCATCCTCAGAGAGACCATTCAGGATTTGTCTGGTAATTGTATCACCTATTTTGGTCTGGTCTATAAATATCTTGTCAGTTAGTATGCTTGTAAATGAAGTTATTCTAGTAGGGGAACTAACTACAGAAGTTGATTGTATGTGAACATCAAATTTTCCAGATCTGATATGTCTCTGGAATTCGTTAGAAAGTTTACATTGATGTCCTAAAGCACTATCACATCTCTTCTGTGTCAGACTATGTGTATTAGGAGTGTGTTTAACTGCTTAATGAAAAAGACTCAAGTTCCCTGAAGGTGTTCTGTATTCTGTTATTACTGACATGTGAGAATTATTGTAATCACATCTTCTATGGCACACACTTCCAAATTTTGTTCTAAGCAATAATTCTGCACATAAATTGCCCTACATCTGACATTGTTTTTAATATAGATGGCAGCACTACCTTTTTCTTTATGTTTTCTGCAGAATAACATTGCTAAATAGTAATTATTTATCCCAAGTTTTTTCTGTACGAGAATTAATATGGTGAAAATTAATATGGTGCTCACTAAAACACAGAAAATGGGCATAACCTATAACTCGTGACTCATGGACACTGATTATAAGTTCATTGACAGTACTGCAGAGGCTTCTAATGTTTCGCTGATAAATTTCTAGTTTTGTTTTGCAGAAAGAGTTACAGATTTTTCTCTAAAAAAAAAAAAAAATTCAGTTGAAGGTCTGGGCTAGGTATTTTTCCCTACCGATTTCTCCAAGGTGTTCTGTTTCCATACACTGAAACATTGGGAAGAAGCAGTCTTATCTTATTTTTCACCAGCCTGTTGTAAAATGTAGTCTGTTTATACCTATCCCTACAATTTTCTTGTGTTGTAGTGCAAACTTTGTTCAAATCTGATTGTCCTGATTTCACCTTATCCTTGCATTTGCAATGATGACACAAATTATAGTTACTATACGAATTTTCCCATTCTAGTTGAGGTGAAAGCCATAGTGGTCTAAAGTTCTTTATCAAATTTGTATACTACAGTCCTATGAATATTTGCAAAACTGTTGCAGGTTTCAGCATATTACTGCCTTGTTTGCATATGAGGATTGTGTTAAGTCATGTCTGTGTGGAATATAAGTACAATTACATTAGAATGCTTCAGGTGGTTTAGAGCTGTTCTTTAGACTTTAACAGCATGCAGACCTTTGTTGTATGCAACATCATTTCAAGCACCACAGATCACAATGTACTCTTCCTTCATTATCTTTTGAGAAAGGTCAGTTGCTGTTCATTGGTCAATGCGAGCAGCTAGATTGATATAATCTGAGGCCCTTACCTTGTTGTTAGCATTATTTTTTGTTTTGAGGGTAACACCTCTAAGATAACTATCACCTAGTAAAAATAAATAGTTTGTTCCAGCAGCATTTGGTGTATTACTTACATTTTCCTTCTTTTTGGGCATGGGAATCATATTGTTTTTATTTTTGAGTTGTGATTGTAGCTGGCGTGAACACACAGTTTGCCTAGTTTTTGCAAGCTTTTCGTCCTGCCATATAATTTGATCATAAGTCGGTCAAGTTCTTTGATGCAGCACATGAGAATTTTTTGCTATATACGACACAGTATATATGCTACGATTTGTGCAGCGAGCAGAATATGTTAGGGTGCTGGTATTAGTAGCATTATCTTTGGCTGATAGTATTACTGCCTCTTGTTTGTTTTCTCCCTGTCACCTGTGCTTTGAAAAATCGGTATTTACTTTTGTGAATCATCTTCCTATCTTCTTATAGTTGTTTTTCTTCCTCCTCTTCCTCTCTGTTCATATTGTCTCCTCATTGAGTGTTAACTGTACGCAGATGTCTGCATAGTAATGGTGTGCATCTCTTTTTCCAGATTGTGTCACTCTCAAAGGTTAAAACTCCTGGAAAATTGCAGAAATTTATTACAAATTTTTTCAGGGTTCTTACAATAGGAATGACTGCAATAGCAACACAGGTGCCTTCTGTGAGTAACTTTGAATATGCAAAATAAATGTAGCTTTAGCTTACTAATTTCTTATGAAAATGTACAAATTTTATTATTGTGCACAAAATATGTTATGCTCTTGCATTTTTTTGTTTCCATTAAGCATGTAGTGTTACTCTGCACTATTTTATTGTTTTATAAAAATGAACCATATTTTTTCTGAATCTCAAAAACGCTATTAATTTCTGTGACAAGATTAATTTCTAGCAGCACAATGTTGTTGTTTTGTTGAGAAAGCTATAAGATTTATGAGGGTGTGCTGAAAAGTGGTGCCTCCAAAATTTTTATTCTGTTTTCAAAATTTGTTGAGATATTACATGTCGTGCATATTACCAGTTGATTTCCCTCTTTACTGACTTAAGCTGAAAACTTTTACTGCTAGAAGGCTCAGAATTGTGGCGTGTAACATGGAAGCGTGTGAGAAACAGCATGCTGTAATCCAGTTTCTAACTGCAGAATAGTTCATCCATATGTGGAGCACCATCACCTTCAGCATTACAATGCCAGATGACACACAAGAGTGCTGCAACAACTGCAACAATATGTCTTGGGTCCACTGTCATCAATCACCTTCCATACAGTCCTGACTTGGCCCCATCCAATTTCCATCTGTTTCCAAAAGTTAAGGAACATGTTAAAGGACTTTACTTTGGCAGTGATGAAGCGATGCAAGCAGAGGTGAGATTGTGGCTCCATAAACATATTTATTTATACATATTTACTACTCCTCTGGTTGTGCTTTAAGTTTTGGAAACAGATGAAAATCAGATGGGGCCAAGTTGGGACTTCACAGAGGATGATCAATGACATGAACCAAAGGCATTGGAGTGTTACAGATGTCACAGTGCTTGGATGTGTGGTCTGGCATTGTCTTGCTGAATGAGAGGATGCTCCGTGTGTGGAAAAATTCTTCTGAAACTACAAGCTTGATTACTGCACACTGTTTCGTACACACCAACATAGTAGCATTGCACAGTGCCAAGCTACTCACTACAATTTGGACCCCTGTAGTAATAGAGGGCTGCGAAAGTTGACCAAGTAACATGCGTGACATGTTATTCCTGAACTGACCTTGACAACAGAATAAAGAATTCGGGAACATTACTTTTCAGTGTGACCTCGTACCACTTCTACCATCTGCCTGGATTGGCTAGTGGGCCAGGAGGATGCCCTGCCTCATATGGTTTTCACACACCTATGACTTGCCATTGGCATGTATCAACTTCTACTGAACCTCATCAGTACATGTGAACTTTGCACATGCTGTGAAATCCAATGGCAGTGCCTGTGCCAGCACCAGTCTCTAATTGCTGTGACATTTGGTAAGCAGAGCCACATGTGTGAGCTATAGTGAGAAGATGCTTCTAGATGCAATGGTTGCTCACCAGTTGAATCGTCTAGTGGATAGCTGCTTTATGGACTGCATGTCCTCTGTTAACAATTCACGATAGTTGACAGTGATGCCTGTTATCATGACATTTTTAACTATGGCAGTTAACCCAGCTGGCAGAAAAGTTTCTCCAAGTCTGTGAGCTCACCATAGGCTATTGGCAGGTAGCATTAGAGGTATCTGCATGGCCTTGGAGATAAAGTATCCAAAGTATTGGGCATCCTTGATAAGGCTGTGACCTTTCAGTGGTGTAGCACACCTTGCCTATCCTGTGCACAGATTTCTCATCAGTATCCAGTTTGCTGTACCATTTCCATGAAAGGCCAAATTGTTCTGTTTACCTTCTTGACAGGAGTCCTCTCTCTCTCTCTCTCTCTCTCTCTCTCTCTCTCTCTCTCTCTCCCTCCCTCCCTCCCTCTCCCTCCCCTCCCCCTCCTCCTCCTCCTCCTCTTCCTCTTCCTCCTCCTCCTCCTCCTCCTCCTTCCCCCCTCCCTCCAGTATATCTATGATCTCCAATTCAATTGCTCATGAGGGTGTAGCTCATAAGATTTGCTATGGTTACATGATTGCAGTTGTGAAAGTAAGACATTAGGGCATGATATTGTAAAATATGGCTATACATGATTGAAAGAAGTGGCTCAGCATCTCCATAACATTCAATAAGCTCAAAATCTAGCACTGTCAAATGCTGGGATGCCAGATGGTGTGTTCCTCAAAGAGCTCAACTAGATAGGGCTTGATTTGAGTTACGTAGATCCAGTGAGAGAAGAGTAAGGATAGCATAGTAGGGGTGGGGGAAAATGCTACTGCTGTCTGTCTGAGCATGCAGGGATGTGATGGGAACAGCATAGTGTGCTGCTAGATGCAATATTGGGAAACTGCTGGTGCTGCCTTCAGTGGTATAGAAGATGGTTGATACATGAATGGAGTAGGTTGAAAATCCCAGGTGGATGCATGGGACAGATTCCTGCACCTGTGGCTCTTCAGGAATATTTATCACGGGGGCAAGAAGTTGGTTAGCAAGGGTTGGTGACATGTGGGTGTGCATTGCTGTATCATGGATTTGTTTGTACGTGATACCATCAGAGGAGAAGTAATTGTGGATTAGTATATACCTGGTCATGGTGACGAGGGAGAGATTGTATGTTTGGAGTCATTTGGGCATTGGGTAAGGTAGTGTGGAGTAGGCTATGGGCATAAGCACAAGTTGGGAAAAGGAAATGTGAAAAATAAGTAGAGGAAATGGTTGGTGTCATTTATGTAAGAGGGTAGGTTACAGGTAATAGGCTGATGATGATCGTCCCCAAGGGAAAAATTCTCCCTGCTGGGACACAGGAAACAGTTATGGTGGAATGTCCTGGATGGTTGGGTTTTTGTACTACAGGGGGTTCAGTAAACAGCCACAGTGGAACATCATGGGTGGTTGGGTTGAAGTACTTCAGGAAGCATGTAGAAGGAAGTAGTGCAAGGAGTGGTGGGGTGAGGTGGGAGATAGACTCAGGGGAAAGGTTCTGGGGTGGCACTAGAGTTTTGAGGAGAGGCTGTAGATTCTGCTGGTTTTCTGGAATGGATCACTGCAGCAGACTTGTTAATGTATGTATCTGACAACTGGTAGAGTCCTTCCACCAGTTAATCCCTGCACTTCTTGGAGCCTTTGTCAACAGATGGGATTATGAGGTCGGGATCTATTTTTAGGTGATGGGTTGCAGTTCATTCTGAGGATGTGACTTTGGGACCCTGTTGAAGAATTTGGAGAATAATAAGTTTGACATTAGGAAATCCTGGATAGTTAACTTGGGAAGATTATGGAGTAGTGGGATGGATCACTGTTAGACGGAGGACTAAATTGAGCAAGGCAGGGTTTGATATTGGTTATTGGTTTTGGATTGAATTTGGTTGGTAAGGTTAGTGGCGAAATAACACGCTATAGGGGCTGGGGAAAAGAGAGAAGTTCTTAAGCAAGCCCAGCATTTTTGAATTTGGGAATGTGAAGAAAGGTAAGGCCTTTGGAAAGAATGGAAACTTTTTTAGGACTGATGTTTTTGGAGGACTGGTTCATGGCTGTGTTTGTGGTTCGGGGCTCTGTCAGTTGTGGAAGGCAAGGTTTGACAGATCTGAGGAGATGTTTAATGGAGGCTTTTGTTGTGGTGATGGATGGGAGTATGAAGTGAATAGATTGGGCAGTTCTTTGAGGTGATATTGTGCATGAGATCGACAGGAGGTGCAAAATGGTTAAGCAAGGATGGCTAGAGGACAAATGTAAGGATGTAGAGGCTTATCTCACCAGGGGTAAGATAGATACTGCGTACAGGAAAATTAAAGAGACCTTTGGAGAAAAGAGAACCACTTGTATGAATATCAAGAGCTCAGATGGAAACCCAGTTCTAAGCAAAGAAGGGAAAGCAGAAAGGTGGAAGGAGTATATAGAGCGTCTATACAAGGGCAATGTACTTGAGGACAATATTATGGAAATGGAAGAGGATGTAGATGAAGGTGAAATGAGAGATATGATACTGCGTGAAGGGTTTGACAAAGCACTGAAAGACCTGAGTCGAAACAAGGCCCTGGGAGTAGACAACATTCCATTAGAACTACTGACAGCCTTGGGAGAGCCAGTCCTGACAAAACTCTACCATCTGGTGAGCAAGATATACGAGACAGGCGAAATACCCTCAGATTTCAAGAAGAATATAATAATTCCAATCCCAAAGAAAGCAGCTGTTGACAGATGCGAAAATTACTGAACTATCAGTTTAATAAGTCACGGCTGCAAAATACTAACGTGAATTCTTTACAGGCAAATGGAAAGAACTAGTAGAAACCAACCTCGGGGAAGATCAGTTTGGATTCCGTAGAAATATTGGAACACAAGAGGCAATACTGACCCTATGACTTATCTTAGAAGAAAGATTAAGGAAAGGCAAACCTACGATTCTAGCATTTGTAGACTTAGAAAAAGCTTTTGACAACATTGACTGGCATACTCTCTTTCAAATTCTGAAGGCTGCAGGGGTAAAATACAGAGAGCGAGAGGCTATTTACAATTTGTACAGAAACCAAGATGGCAGGTATAAGAGTCGAGGGACACAAAAGGGAAGCGGTGGTTGGGAAGGGAGTGAGACAGGGTTGTAGCCTCTCCCTGATGTTATTCAATCTGTATATTGAGCAAGCAGTAAAGGAAACAAAAGAAAAGTTCAGAGTAGGTATTAAAATCCATGGAGAAGAAATAAAAACTTTGAGGTTTGCTGATGACATTGTAATTCTGTCAGAGACAGCAAAGGACTTGGAAGAGCAGTTGAACGGAATGGACAGTGTCTTGAAAGGAGGGTATAAGATGAACATCAACAAAAGCAAAACGAGGATAATGGAATGTAGTCAAATTAAGTCAGGTGATGCTGAGGGAATTAGATTAGGAAATGAGACACTTAAAGTGGTAAAGGAGTTTTGCTATTTGGGGAGCAAAATAACTGATGATGGTCGAAGTAGAGAGGATATAAAATGTAGACTGGCAATGGCAAGGAAAGCGTTTCTGAAGAAGAGAAATTTGTTAACATCGAGAATTGATTTTAGTGTCAGGAATTCGTTTCTGAAAGTATTTGTATGGAGAGCAGCCATGTATGGAAGTGAAACATAGACGATAAATAGTTTAGACAAGAAGAGAATACAAGCTTTCGAAATGTGGTGCTACAGAAGAATGCTGAAGATTAGATGGGTAGATCACATAACTAATGAGGAGGTATTGAATAGGATTGGGAAGAAGAGAAGTTTGTGGCACAACTTGACTAGAAGAATGGATCGGTTGGTAGGATATGTTCTGAGGCATCAAGATATCATCAATTTAGTATTGGAGGGCAGTGTGGAAGCTAAAAATCATAGAGGGAGACCAAGAGATGAATACACTAGGCATATTCAGAAGGATTTAGGTTGCAGTAGTTACTGGGAGATGAAGAAGCTTGCACAAGATAGAGTAGTATGGAGAGCTGCATCAAACCAATCTCAGGACTGAGGACCACAACAACAACAACAACAACAACAACAACATTGTGCATGCTGCTCCAGTTCTTGGAGGACAAATGTTTCAATCTGGGAAATGAGATGCGGGAGTTTGAGACTACATAGCAAGAGGAGTTTATGGAAGAAGAAAGTTAGTGCAAGGGCCTTGGACCTGAGTCATTGGTTTTGCAAGGTCTCGCGTCCGTCGGCCGTCGTAATTTAATATATTATTATTATTTTTTGATTGTTGCCGACTTACGTGGTGGGCCTCAATAAAAATGATATTTAAGTTGAACAATGTAATAAACTTTTCATATTAATTTCCTCGGCTAGTCAGTTCACTTTAAAGCAAGAAATCTTTAGTTATTAATTAAAATTGCGGCCCACACACGCGCAAGAGTATTTTTCTTACCTCCGTTAACCATTGTATTGTAGTCGGAGTCCTGGCTCGGGCTCTCGGCTGTGGTACTGAAAATAAGAATCTTAAAGCTAAGTATTTCTGCAACTTCGTGCGGCTGTGGAGAAAAATTAATATTATGCTAATAGCGGGAGAGTTTTCCGCTTCCGCTAATTTTTCATAAGTTAATATCGCCACGTAATGGCGTCGTTCGCAGCATCGGCCGCTGCGATTGTTGAGCTGTAAATTACTTGAATGCAGGTTAATTCAAGGAAGGCGGACATGAAATCGGGATCACCTCTTACAAATTAAAAGTGCACAATAATATTAAATCAGTGTTATTATATGCTTAACTCATACAAATATGCGTACATTTGCCAGCACTCGCAAGATGTCCGTCTGTACACCATAAAGACAAGAGAAGAAGTCAAGACGACTAAAAAATTAACAAAAGAGCGTATCTTGTCGTCTCTTTAGATCACCTTGTTATATTTCTTTGCATTGCATTTCTTTGCATTTCTCGACAGAGAAATTATTGTTTTACGGCTACATGAAAAAAAATATATTATTAAATTTATGAGTCTTTTCGTAATATGAGACTGGGGACGCTATATTGCCCCCCAAAATGTTTATGTCATAAAAAATGTTCGTGTTTTTTGACATAAATATTTCCTCTTTCATGTCCACAGTGTCCACACGCAGATTTTTCTTTCACAGTTTACATATGTCACATCGTATGTTGTAATTACTGAGGTGTGTTGCACACAAAGTGTAATACAGCTGAAGTTATCTACATAACAATATAATATACAATTGGTTACGTATACAGTCATGTACAAAAGGACATACAATATAATTAATTTCATTTTGGCTGCTTCTTTTTAGGGTTGCAACTTTTGCAGTGTTCAAAGGTATACAATCACGAGTTAGTCCGGAATATTTGAAGTCCCAGGGGTGTCAACTGTTCGCTCCCCATTTGGCGCGGCCGTAGGGAAACCTGGGGAAAACCTCGGCGGAGCGACAGACTAACTGCTTGGCTCACTTTCACTTAAACGTTTCTGGGATGTCATTGGAGTACAGGATGTGCATACATTACAAATAACGTTTTGTTGCACTACGCAAAGAAATGAGGTCATTATAACAATTGATTGCGGTGTCGTTGATGATCTACGCCGCGGCGTTTAGCTCGCGACGGCGTCGGTTGGTGTGTTCGGTGCTCGGCGGTCGCGGCGGCTGCGGAGAGGTCAACGTCCGCTCGACGCCAGCGTGTCTCTCGCCGTCGCGGAACGTCAAATCAGCTGATCGGCTGCACCGATGGCGATGTGCTTCTGTGGGATGATATCCGCCCCCCGCGCTTGTTGGCAGGAGTCAGCTCTGCTACGCATCTCCGACGTGGTATATGAAACACACACACAACCAACGTAATATTTGTTTCCCGCTGCAGATGGTTACGCTAGTGGGAAAGAAGCATTTATTAGTGCGGCAGTTGTTGTTAAGCTTTCGCCAGTTTCCGAGTGTCAAGCCAGCACTGTCTTGCAGAATACATGACATGGACCTTCTCCCGTGAATGCAGTTTTGATGCAATACTGTTTCCATTACACGTCAGTTTTTGTCTTGACAAAATTATTTGTTTTCGCCGCACTCGCAGGCACTGGTGAGTGTCCCAATACGAGCTTAGCACAAACATTCGCCGTTTCTGCGGTCGCTGTTTTGCAACAGTCCACGCATCGCATTCCAATCTCGCATTGTTGTACTCACTGAAATTACTGTCTGTCCCAAAAATATTTACTGTGGGTTCACTTCACGTTAACAGTTCACATTTATAAGCAAATTCACAGTTTTTCGTGCGTAATATTGGCGTTTGGCGTCTTCACCGCTGTTGAACGTTCAATACTAGCACTTCACTGTCCGTATCACAGTTTCACCTTCACAGTTTTTCACACTGTTTAAAGTAACTGTTTCGATTAGTTCACAAACACTAATGTATTTCATTCAGTCTGAACTGGATTTTGGCTCGTGCTGGATTTTACCAGTCTCTCGCAGTAATTATCTCTTTTCATTTTCCACTTAGAGTCGTACTTGCCTTCAGATTTTTTGACTATACAATTGTATTTCCGTCTCATCTGAGGTAAGTCCCCATGTCATGTCTGCCCACTCATTGTGTACTTGCCCTCCAGAGCCAGGCTCGACTTTACAAAACTTTGCCTCTCGCATTATCGTACACATTTTATAATCTAGGCCCAGCGTGCAAGTTCCTAGATTAGTGTTTGATTTGTGACTTTTGTTTACACGATAAATTCGTGTAAATCTCTGCCTTAGCAGATGGCAATATATTTTAACAGTGCTTAGCGGTAGTCGCGTTTACTGATTTGCTTTGTACCTTGTCCACAACACATGAGGTACCTTGGGTGATGTACACTCTGCACTCATATTGTTAAGTAAATTATGATTGAGCATATTTCGAGATCGATATAGACATAAATACACGGAACACAATATACACTATAATATTGAATTTCATAAGTTGCATTACTACTACAGTTCAAAAATATCCATGACACACTAATGAAAAATTCTTTCATCATTACATTATTTTTAAAGCATTTTTAAACATGAAATTTGTAAATTATTCTTAAACCTACATTCATTTTTTCCTTCAAAATGCAATTGCTTAAAAATACTATTATTCCTTAACATCTACAAAATTGAATCGCACTAATCTTGTGCGCCTCATTGTCTTTTAATGTTACACTAAAATCTGAACATCTACACACAGAAAAAAATACACTCTAAACTTAACCTATTATTCACATATGTAAAAGTTGCTCTACTGAGCAAACGTGTAAGTCTTTGTAAGTATTTTCCTTGTTTCCTTCGTAATTGCCTCCTTCTTTGACCACGGGATGGTGTAGTTTGCGTGACAGAAAGTATCGTGAGGTACCACTTCGATATTATAGGTGTAGCCCTCAATAACACCGGGTTTTTCCGAAAACACATTCTCATAATCTGTAAGTAGCTGAGTCAATTCGTTTTGTTGTGCTTCAGTCAAATGTTCTGACTCCCTAACTTTCATGGCTATCAGTTTCTTTTTTTCCTCTTTATCTTCAGTAATAAATTCTTTATAATATGCTTGTCTTGCTTGTCTTGTACTTAAGTCAGAATATAAATTCATTACCTGCATTCCTTCGAATCTCGACTAAAAGTTCCGGCAATATTTACCGTGTACTTCCCGTGTCCTCAACAATGGCAAAATTACATGTCTATCCTCATTCATAAGGCTTACTTCCCCGCACAAGAGGTCGATTTTTGCATCCCTCTGGCGTAAAAATTCTATCCCCAGGATGCAAGCAACAACTAATCCCTTAACTACTAGGAACGAGCTTTTCATTGCTTCATTTCCTTCCGTAAACTCGACTTGCACCTGGTGCTTTATGACATGAGATTGTGCACCTATTGCACCTGTAACACGACAATTCTTCACTGGCAATACTGGTATTCTATTATTTTGACTCAAGTACATGTAAAAATTTGCGCTCATGACATTGGTTGACGCACCGGTATCGACTATTATCTGTATTGGTGCTCCATACATATCTGCTTGCAATATAGCCTGCACAATACTTTTGTTGGTTCGGTTACATTTTTGCAGTATGTCTACAAGTTCCTTTTCTATTTTTATTCCCTCATTGTATCTCAGCATACAAAGTTTATGACTGTCATCCGTGAATGTGCCCTCACTACACCATCCTGCAGCCAACAACGGAGAGCGTATTGTGGCTGTCTTTAGTTTAACGGATGAGCATTAGTGGGTTGACAGTTGTCTGTCACTTCCACTAACCTCACATTGTGGTTCTGGTTGTTGTTGTTGCTACTGTTGGGTTGGCCACCCTGCCTCCCCGATGGTGTAATTTGATATTGTGTATGGTTCTGGTTTTGCGGTGGTCGGTTGTAACTCCCTGACATGTTCTGTGACGGACCTGGGTTGGCGTTCAATTGTGGCGCTGTGTTTTGTTGCCACTGTGGTGTTGGTTCATTCCAACCACACCACTAGTTCCGGTTATTCCGCCATTGCGGATTGCCGTTACCATTATATCCATTACTCATGCGCCCATCATGATGTCTCTTTCGATTTTGACGATTATAACCGTTGCCGTTATAACCATTGCCACTGTTTGTGCCTCGATTCTGTTGCCGGTGCTCTTGCCTATTCCCGTTGCCATGTGGTACTAAGTTACTACCGTTACTGTGGCTGCTATTGTAATCGGCTTTTTGTTGATTACAGCCTGCATGGTTCCACTTGTTTTCGGTTTTCATATCTTCGATCAATAAGTCAACAGAATCCACTATTTCCATGAATTGTTCTATATCGTATTCCGGCACATTGATGAAATATCTTTTAATTTCACTGGGCAACTTCATTTTTATCAATCTGATTATGTCACTATCGGACATTGGCTCGTCCCAGTACCTGGTTTTGTTTATATACTTTTCGAAATATTTGCGTAACGTTCCCATCTTAGGATTGTACATTTCTGGACTGTACAACTCCTTTCGTAGTCTTTCTTGGACGCTATCGGACCGGAATTTTTGCAAGAATGCACCTTCAAACTGTTGCATCGTTAGACATTTTTCGGACACGTCGGTGGCCCACTGTGCCGCGTCACCTTGAATAAAGGAGACCACGAACTGTATTCTTTGTCTTTCCGTCCATGTCCTGGGAAACACATTCCTGAAGCTCTTAATAAATACAACAGGGTGGACATTTCGTTTTTCGCTATTGAAAGGTTGGAATGTGCTGTGTTTTATTACATTGTCCTCTTTTTTGCACCTCTGATTGCTACATTCTGGGACATTCATCACTTCGTGATGTGCGCTGCACGGTATCGCATGTTGTTCGTGCTCATAAATCGCATTAGGTTGCGGTTGCGCACTCGCACCCTGCCTACCGTCAGCGTTATTACAGTAATCAGTACGCGGAGTCGGATTCATGATCTTTCCGCCACTGTTTACATTGCTTTCCAACGCAGACAGTCTCCGCGCGACCTCCTGTTGCCAATTTGGCAACTCCGCTGTCACACGGGATTTGATCTGTGTTAATTCGGCATGTAGTGCAGCAGCGCTAGCGTCAATATTTACACTCGCGGCCGCAGTCGCTTGTTCTACAGCTGTTTTTACGTCGCTTTCAATCTTTGCAGATATCTCGCGATCCTTTACTTCTAGCCATTCATTTAATTTTTTTTCTACTTTTTGAGCTTGCACTTCAAAATATGCGTCAATACTTTTCCGTGCATCTATCTCGACATTATCCACGCGGTTGGTTAAAGTCTGGACATTGTCTTCAAGCCTAGCCTGCGATATCTGTAATTTCTGCATCTCGCCGGCTAAGCTTTGCACAAGATCGGGGATTTCTTTGTAAGCGTCCCGCATCTCGGCAAGTTCGCAAGTTCGCTTTGGATCCTATCTAGTTTCGCTTCATTGCGCTGCTCTTGCTCACGTAGCATCTGAGACAGTTTTTCGTCTCTTTCTTTTTCCCTCTGTTCTAACATTCTTTCTTTTTCCCTTTCTTTCTGTTCTCTTTGTTGCTCTTGCTCATGGAACATCTGAGCCAGTTTTTCGTCTCTTTGTTTTTCACTCTGTTCTAACATTCTTTCTTTTTCCCTATCTCTTTCTTCTAACCTGCGCAGAAATTCTGCAAATGGGTCTGCAATCGGTGGGCATACTGGTGCCCCACTTAATCTAGCACTCGATTGGCCCCCCTGCGCAGGCAGTGGAGTTGTTAGTCTATTCCCATCCTGCTGTGGAGCGTCATTCACCGTCCACAGATCCTGGCCCCCCCCCCCCCCCCCCCCCCCCCCCCCCGCTCCGGAAATTATGTTATCCGAGGCGGTGGCTTGGGATTCGTTTACGTATTGCAAATGACCCACACTTTCCATATTAACAAAATTTTGTTCGTCTGGTACGGACGCTTTAGCTTGTCCTATCTTACCCATAATAAATTCACTTTAAGCCACTGACAAATCTTTAACACTGATACACACACGAATAATTATCCCCTCCAAAAATAAACACATAAATACACAAAACAAATAATTATCCCCTCCAAAAATAAACACATAAATACACAAAACACCGAAGGTATCTCATGTGCACATGGGTTCGATATTCCGCACAGAGCTACACAGGATGCTTGCACAATAGGCCTTACCTTTATTTTTCTTTATCGTAATCCCTTTTCTTTTCTACACTTTTTCTTCTCCAGATCTCCTCGGGGTGTGGTTTTGTTGTTGTACATGTAAAAGAATTCATATAAGCATTAATATTTTACAGCAATTAGACACATACATAATTACATTCAATACAATAGAATCATATTAATCGGGCCCCAAAGTTGCGGCGCCAATCTCGCGTCCGTCGGCCGTCGTAATTTAATATATTATTATTATTATTATTGTTATTATTATTTTTTGATTGTTGCCGACTTACGTGGTGGGCCTTAATAAAAATGATATTGAAGTTGAACAATGTAATAAACTTTTCATATTAATTTCCTCGGCTAGTCAGTTCACTTTAAAGCAAGAAATCTTTAGTTATTAATTAAAATTGCGGCCCACACACGCGCGAGAGTATTTTTCTTACCTCCGTTAACCATTGTATTGTAGTCGGAGTCCTGGCTCGGGCTCTCGGCTATGGTACTGAAAATAAGAATCTTAAAGCTAAGTATTTCTGCAACTTCGTGCGGCTGTGGAGAAAAATTAATATTATGCTAATAGCGGGAGAGTTTTCCGCTTCCGCTAATTTTTCATAAGTTAATATCGCCACGTAATGGCGTCGTTGGCTGCATCGGCTGCTGCGATTGTTGAGCTGTAAATTACTTGAATGTAGGTTAATTCAAGGAAGGCGGACATGAAATCGGGATCACCTCTTACAAATTAAAAGTGCACAATAATATTAAATCAGTGTATTATATGCTTAACTCATACAAATATGCGTACATTTGCCAGCACTCGCAAGATGTCCATCTGTACACCATAAAGACAAGAGAAGAAGTCAAGACGACTAAAAAATTAACAAAAGAGCGTATCTTGTCGTCTCTTTAGATCACTTTGTTATATTTCTTTGCTTTGCATTTCTTTGCATTTCTCAACAGAGAAATTATTGTTTTACGGCTATATGTGGGACTGGATTCTGGCTATGGATAGGGAAACTTTTCTGTATTGGCACAGATGGAAGGAGCAAGTCACAGAAAAGATGAAACTGATATAGTAAAGTGAAAAAAGATTAAACCTGAAGACCTGAGTAAGTATACTGAAAAATAACATGAAAACAAATTACAATTAACACGGAAATGGGATGAAATCAGACTGAAACTACAAATAAAAAAAACAATAATACAGTGAGGTGCATGTCAGTGGGTGGGATGTATGGGAAGGGAGGGACATCAGGTGTAATTCAATTAGATGAGGTAAGTAAGTTGAGTGCTTGAATATGGAAAGAACAGGGGTGTTGATGTTAGGTGCAAGGTGCAAGAAAGTACGTCTTAATTCAGACAGGGCCGAGAAAATGTGTAAATGCTATTGGGTGAAGGTACCAATTTTAAGATCATAGAATAATTATCTCCATGCAGAGAAAGTGGGACATAATATTCTGCAACTACAGTCCATGCGGGCACGTATTGTGTGGATGAGACTGTTGATACAGAATGTCTTGGATGTCAGTGCTTCACACGGTGTGTGGTAAGGAGTGGACAGCATACACAGTTTGTAAGGTGACAAGGAGACAAAGGAAAGTAGAGAAAGAATAGGACAGTCACTGAGTAATGTAATGCAGTAGAGAACAGTAATAAAGATAAACAGCACTGGTTGTAGGATAAAATGGAAGCCGCTAGGCGAAATCAAACATTAGAAAATCTGGGATAGACTAACAATGATATGAAAATGATGGATTGCTACTCACTACTTAGAGGAGGTAGACGGACACAATGAAAAGGACTACTATACATTATTCAGCTGTCAGACTAAGTCCTTAATAAGACGTAGGCAACGTAACTCCTTACATATTCATATAAGCACAACTCTCACCTTTGGCTAGTGTCTCCCTCCTTCTATACTAACATCCCCTATGTCCATGTCATTGCCACTATTCAACACTACCTTTGCCTGTGCCTGACTGACTCCAAACCTAAACCCTCCTTCCTTGTCACCATGAGCAGCTGTATCCTCACCCACAGTTACTTCTCATCTGAGGGCATGGCCTGCAAACAATTCATGGTATAGCAAATGGTCCCCATATGGCACCAAACTGAGCTGATCTTTTCATAGGCCATATATAGAGGAATCCTTCCTAATCACACAGAGTCCCGCCCCCCGGCCCCTCCCCCCTCCCTGCCCTCCCCCGATTCAGATTTACTGATGACGTCTTTGGGATCTGGATAGGGAGTTTAGTCACTCTATTCACATTCTTTCATAACCTCAACTCCATCTCCCCCATTGACTTATCCTGGTCCTTCTCAGCTCAACAAGCCACTTCCTCGATTTTGACCTTCACCTGAAGTATCAGTACTTCCATTTGGATCAATTCAAAATAATACCTCCACTTAGACAGCTGCCGCTCATTCTACACCAAGAAGTCCCTTCCATTCAGCATATTCATGCATTGGGGTCACAGCTGCAGTGACAAGCAGTATCTCTCCGAATAGTCTAGATGCCTCACCAAGGTCTTCACAGAATGAAGTTACCCACCCCACCTTGTCCAGGAACAGATGTCCTATCCCCTGTCTCCCTAGTCACCTATCATTCTCTACATATACACTATCTGGCCACAAAGGAGCACCCCTCTCATGACGTAGTATCACAAATGGCTAGAGCAGCTGAATCACATTCTCTGCCAGGCTGTTGCATAAGTTTTTGTGTGGCTTCTACACAGAAATGGATGCCCTTTGCTGTACTACAGATTTGTTTTTAAGATGCCTAATGGGGATCCTCATGGCACCACCATGTGGTAACCTATTCATAGGTCATCTAGAGAAATCCTTCCCAACCACCCAGAATCAGATTCATTGATGACATCTTCATGATCTTCACCGATGGGAGGACACACTTTTCTCAGATTTCCCATACCTTATCTGCCCAGCCACCTCACATCCTCCACATACCCATTGTCCAGCCATGAAGGAGCATCCCTTTCATCACTCATTACCAGGACTGGAACAACTGAATCAAATTCTCTGTCAGGGTTTCCACTACCTCTTGTTGTTTCCTGAAATGAGGAATATCCTCCCACTATCTTCCCCCCCCCCCCCCAATCCCTCTGTGGTTTTTTTACCATTCTCCCATCCTACACTATATACTATATCCTTTGTCCATCCCTATTCCACTTCAGCTCCCAACATGTTGCTCCATGGCTCAAATCCCTAAATAGACCTAGGTGCAAAACCTGTCCCATACAGCCTCCAACTACCACCTACTCCAGTCCTGTAACAGGCATCTCCTACCCCATGAAAGGCAGGGACCTGTGAAAGTAGCTATATTATCTACCAACTTAGCTGCAACCAATGTGCTGTGTACTATGTGGACATGGCAACTGACAAAATATCATCTGTTTGACTGGTCACTGCCAAACTGTGGCCAAGAGAGAGTCAGTAGCTGAACATATCACTCAACACAATATGTTTTACTTCAATGACTGCATCACAGCCTTTGCCATCTGGGCTCTTCCCAGCAACACCTACTTCTTTTTTGAATTGCGAAAGTGGGAGCTCTCCCTGCAACATATCCTTCATCCTGCCCCCCCCCCCCCCCTCCCCCACCCTGCCTGGGCTCAGTCTTCACTAATCTGTGTCCCCTACCTGCTTGTACCTTTCTGTGCTTCCACTCCAGACCTACACATGCCTTTTAGCCTACCAGCAAACCTGCATAGTCCTTTTCCCATCTCTCTTTCTCCCCCTCCCCCCACCCTCCAAGCACAGCTTCCTCATGCTGCATTTATAGTCAAGCCAGCATAAGAAGAACCCTGGCAATTGCAGTGGTATAGACGTGGCAGCTTTGCACGCTTATCTCAGTGAATTACATAACATGATTTTCTGATTGTCTTTATGGCAATGCATCAGTGTTGTTCCAGCTCCATATATGACTATTGTTTAAGGATGACAAAAGGAAATATTTCAGCTGTTTGTTAAGCTTGACAGGGTATTCAAGTGTGTGCAGAGTGCAGGATTCCTTGTTACAGAGACAAACAGTTGCAATGGAGAGGTATGAGAAGGTTTTTAAGTCATAAATTGCTACTGTTAGGATACTAGATAAGTGAGATCTTATTTAGGGATAGTATATGATCTCCCATTTTCTGTTTGTATATCGACAGTCTTCCTGATATTGTCAATTCTGACCTCAGTTTGTTTGCTCACAATGTTGTTGTGTATGGGAAAATACCACCATTAGCAGAAGTAAGGAAATCCAACAGTTGGGCAAAATTTTCTCTAGGGCTTGTGAATGACAGCTGACGATAATTATGGGTAAATTTAAAATAATGCACATAAACGTTAATAAAATTGCAACTGCATTGAATACACTGAACTTCATCTCAGCACTTAAGTACGCCATGTGCCCAATGTTCTCAGGACATCATTATCTTTATCAGTTAACACAGCATCTATATTCTACAGAAAATTACTGTGTGATATGTTAATATGGTGGCAGACAAGACCATTGCTTGAACAGTATCTATTTGTGGAGGGACATTAGCTGTAAGAACAAGTTCTTAATCAATTCAGCTGGCCTGGGTTTCTACTAGGCACCTTCCAAATAAGAGCTGAGGGGTTTAAACTCTGTAGCAACTGTGACGTGTCTCATTACTGTAGCCTTGTTCGCTACTAACTTCTATTTATGTGCTCATTTCCTTTTCTCTGAAATTTCTCTCATGTTCTGTTAGTGTGGATAAATCACATTTGATCTATTACATAATTTCTATTATTTTATACCATATAAAAACAGTAACTATGAGAGACACTACAAAGACATTGGAAACTATAAGCTCCACTGTTCCAGCAATAAAAACATGGCAGCGTTGGGTGTTTTCCAGTATAGTGGGATGCATTGTAGAACAGTTCTGTTGCAGTGGCAGTTCCATAGTGTGAATGACTGCAGGGCTTAGATGGTAGATTTACCAGAGCGAAGATATATTCTGTGGTTGCATTTGGCTCTGCAGCTGTGAGATGGAAAAGATGATTGAACTAATGGAACCATGTTGAATGTAAAAGATAGAAAGAAACACTTAATGCTCGACCTGTGGGTGTGTGTCTGTTCCAAATTGTGTCTCTGTCAGCCTTGATACACAATTCTCCTTTCAGTCTTTTTTTTAAAAAAGTTCCTCTTAGATATTGAATATTGGCAATTAATTTTTCAACTTCCCTTTAATTTACAATATGATTATCATTTATTTAATTACTGACCCATGAACACCTACATTGCTCTCCTTTGAGCTCCAAAAACAATAAATATGCTCTTGGCAATGTTTGTTATCATTTATGTGTGAAATTTTCACCTTTGAATTTCTAGTATAATTTACATTTTTGTTTTGCTTTGTTTCAGTGCTTAACAGTTTATTGGGTGACGTCCAGTTTCTACGGCTTGGTACAAAACATAGTTCTTATGTCACCACGTGTCAAGAAATTCTTTAGAATACCAGAAACCCCTTCCCAACTAAAACATCCATACATGCATATTTACAAGCGCTTAAGGGAGAAAGTAGATAAACTGTTTACTTTTGGAACACAAGTGTCAAAGGAGAAGTAGCACGCTTGTTTTGTGATACAGGTTTTCAGAGAGAGGAAGAGAACCCACCCATGAAGAAATATTACTATATGTTGAAATAGATACTGGTACAGTGACTGGTGTAATGTAAGTTGTGAATGGGCTTATATAAGACACATTTCTTAATTTGTACACTCAAATATTAGAGTGAATTTCAGTTAAGTTTTTGTTCCTTGTTGTCTTTGACAACAAGGTCAATCTTTATTACAGATGTATCATGTGCTTTCCTATGACAATCATGCTATGGTGAAATCTTGTTCACATTTTGAAAGTGGATGCCCTGCTGGATATAGGAAAGCATGAGTGTGTGTGATTTATGACTTGGCAGTTGTCATATCTGAAGCTTTGGGTAACCCTGTTAGGGGTCAAACACATTAATTAACAATTTAGAAAGCTATTTACCCATTACCTGCCAGGCTAAATAAGTTCTTATTGGTGTTAATGAGATTTGTCACTGGCATTATGGTATCTTTTCTTATTCCTTGAATTACAAAGTTTAAGAGACCATACTAATCTTCAGCTCTCAAGTTGCTGAGTTTCTCTATTGATTCATTGAGTTATTTACTATTTACATTAGTGAAGCTAACATTACCATTTGCATTATTGTCTAGATTCTAGAAGCTGTGTGTCCAGTAGTGCTTCTGTTTTGCTCACAACTTTCAATAAGTTGATGTCTGGGGTAGGATTTATAAAATGTGTTTTAATACATCCAGAGAGACTGGAATAGCACTGGCTTTGTTTTGACGCTTTCTCTCTGGTTTAATGACCTTCCGTTCTCTCTTACAGCTCTTTGGTCTGTTAAGAATGAGTTCATCATTTGCTTTACATTTTGCTGTGTTGATTTCTGACTTATAATTCATTTTTATTGTTGTATTTCCTTATAAGCTTTACTGTGATATAATGTGTCACAGCATACTTTTTTCTAAGACTAGCATTTCCTCAGCTGTTATATGGCAGAGGATATGTCCCAATTGTATCAGTTATTTGGGTTTCTTCCTGTTCCATTCACATGTGGAGTGCAGGGAGAATGATTCTTTGAATTCCTCTGTGCATTCATCAGTTATTCTAATCTTATCCTCATGATCCCTATGTGGGTGGTACCTGGTGGGTTGTAGTATATTCATAGAGTCATCACTTAGATTCCGCGTTTCTTGAAATTTTGTTAGTAGACTTTCTTGGGCTAGTTTTACACCTATCTTCAAGAATTTTGTAGTTAAGTTCCTTCAGTATCTCTGTGACACTCTCCCATGAATTAAACAAACCTGTGACCACTCATGCTGCCCTTCTCTGCAGACATTCAGTATCCTCTGTTAGTCCTATTTGGTATGAGTCCCACATACTTGAGCAATATTCTAGAACTGGTCACACATGTGATCAAGTGATTTGTAAGCAGTCTCCTTTGTAGAAAGCAATCTCCTTTATAGACAGACTGCACTTTCCCAGTATTCTACCTATAAACTGAAGTCTGCCACTTACTATACCCACAACTGAACCTATGTGGTCATTCCATTTTGTCAAGATCTGACTGAATATTTATGCAGCTTCTTCAGGTAGTACTTCATTATAGATAAATGCATCATCTGTGAAAAGCCTGATGTTACTATTGATATTGTCTATGAGGTTGTTCATATACAACATGAACAGCAAGGGTTCCAACACACTTCAGTAGGACACATCTGATGATGACTCTCCATACAAGATAACATGCTGTATCCTCCCTATCAAAAAGTCCTCAATCCAGTCAAAAATTTCAGTGGATACCCCCATATGATCATACTTATGAACTGCGGTACTGAGTCAAATGCTTTTCAGAAATCAATAAATACTGCATCTACCTGTCTGCTTTGATTCAAAGCTTTCAGTATGTCATGTGAGAAAAGTGTGAGTTGGGTTTCACATGATTGATGTTTCCAGAATCCATGCTGGTTGACAATGAAGAGGTCATTCTGGCAGGAGCATTGAAATAGTGACCGATAGTGTTATGAAGATTCCAGCAACCTTCGTTTCTGCCTATATGCAAATATCTTGAAATTAAAATGATATGCGACTTTCTCTCAAACACTTTTTGAAATCTCATAATTACGTCACTACATAATTACCTCATTATGTTTGAGCTCAGAATATGTTCTAAGATTCTATAACAAATCAATGTCAAGGATACTGTATGGTAGTTTTGTGGATCACTACTACTACCCTTCTTATAGACGGGTGTGACCTGCGCTTTATTCCAAGAACTGGGCACAATTTTTCGTTCAAGGGATCTACGATAGATTATGGCTAGAAGAGGGGCTAACTCAGATACAAATTCAGTGTAGAATCTGATACGGATTCCATCAGGCCCTGGAGATTTGTCCAATTTTAATGATTTCAGCTGTTTCTCAATACCACTGACACTAATACTTATTTCATTTTTCTTTTCAGTGGTTGTTGTTGTTGTTGTTGTGGTCTTCAGTCCTGAGACTGGTTTGATGCAGCTCTCCATGCTACTCTATCCTGTGCAAGCTTCTTCATCTCCCAGTACCTACTGCAGCCTACATCCTACTAAATCTGCTTAGTTTATTCATCTCTTGGTCTCCCTCTATGATTTTTACCCTCCACACTGCCCTCCAGTACCAAATTGGTGATCCCTTGATGCCTCAGAACATGTCCTACCAACCGATCCCTTCTTCTAGTCAAGTTGTGCCACAAACTCCTCTTCTCCCCAATTCTATTCAATACCTCCTCATTAGTTATGTGATCTACCCATCTAATCTTCAGCATTCTTCTGTAGCACCACATTTCGAAAGCTTGTATTCTCTTCTTGTCTAAACTATTTATCGTCTATGTTTCACTTCCATACATGGCTGCTCTCCATACAAATACTTTCAGAAACGAATTCCTGACACTAAAATCAATTCTCGATGTTAACAAATTTCTCTTCTTCAGAAACGCTTTCCTTGCCATTGCCAGTCTACATTTTATATCCTCTCTACTTCGACCATCATCAGTTATTTTGCTCCCCAAATAGCGAAACTCCTTTACTACTTTAAGTGTCTCATTTCCTAATCTAATTCCCTCAGCATCACCTGACTTAATTTGACTACAATCCATTATCCTCGTTTTGCTTTTGTTGATGTTCATCTTATACCCTCCTTTCAAGACACTGTCCATTCCGTTCAGCTGCTCTTCCGAGTCCTTTGCTGTCTCTGACAGAATTACAATGTCATCAGCAAACCTCAAAGTTTTTATTTCTTCTCCATGGATTTTAATACCTACTCCGAACTTTTCTTTTGTTTCCTTTACTGCTTGCTCAATATACAGATTGAATAACATCGGGGAGAGGCTACAACCCTGTCTCACTCCCTTCCCAACCACTGCTTCCCTTTCATGTCCCTCGACTCTTATAACTGCCATCTGGTTTCTGTACAAATTGTAAATAGCTTTTCGCTCCCTGTATTTTACCCCTGCCACCTTCAGAATTTGAAAGAGAGTATTCCAGTTAACATTGTCAAAAGCTTTTTCTAAGTCTACAAATGCTAGAAACGTAGGTTTGCCTTTCCTTAATCTTTCTTCTAAGATAAGTCCTAGGGTCAGTATTGCCTCACGTGTTCCAACATTTCTACGGAATCCAAACTGATCTTTCCTGAGGTCAACTTCTACCAGTTTTTCCATTCGTCTCTGTCAAACTCTTCACGCAGTATCATATCTCCCATTTCATCTTCCTCTACCTCCTCTTCCATTTCCATAATATTGTCCGCAAGAACATCGCCCCTGTATAGACCCTCTATATACTCCTTCCACCTTTCTGCTTTCCCTTCTTTGCTTAGAAATGAGTTTCCATCTGAGCTCTTGATATTCATGCAAGTGGTTCTCTTGTATCCAAATGTCTCTTTAATTTTCCTGTAGGCAGTATCTATCTTATCCCCGGTGAGATAAGCCTCTACATCCTTACATTTGTCCTCTAGCCATCCCTGCTTAGCCATTTTGCACTTCCTATCGATCTCATTTTTGAGACGTTTGTATTCCTTTTTTCCTGCTTCACTTACTGCATTTTTGTATTTTCTCCTTTCATCAATTAAATTCAGTGTCTCTTCTGTTTCCCAAGGATTTCTACTAGCCCTCATCTTTTTACCTACTTGATCCTCTGCTGCCTTCACTATTTCATGCCTCAAAGCTGCCCATTCTTCTTCTACTGTATTTCTTTCCCCCATTCCTGTCAATTGTTCCCTTATGCTCTCCCTGAAACTCTGTACAACCTCTGGTTCTTTCAGTTTATCCAGGTCCCATCTCCTTAAATTCCCACCTTTTTGCAGTTTCTTCAGTTTTAATCTACGGTTCATAACCAATAGATTGTGGTCAGAGTCCACATCTGCCCCTGGAAATGTCTTACAATTTAAAATCTGGTTCCTAAATCTCTGTCTTACCATTATATAATCTATCTGAAACCTTTTAGTATCTCCAGGGTTCTTCCATGTATACAACCTTCTTTCATGATTCTTGAACCAAGTTTTAGCTATGAGTAATTTATGCTCTGTGCAAAATTCTACCAGGCGGCTTCCTCTTTCATTTCTTAGCCCCAATCCATATTCACCTACTATGTTTCCTTCTCTTCCTTTTCCTACTCTCAAATTCCAGTCACCCATGACTATTAAATTTTCATCTCCATTCACTACCTGAATAATTTCTTTTATCTCATCATACATTTCATCAATTTCTTCATCATCTGCAGAGCTAGTTGGCATATAAACTTGTACTACTGTAGTAGGTGTGGGCTTCGTGTCTATCTTGGCCACAATAATGCGTTCACTATGCTGTTTGTAGTAGCTTACCCGCACTCCTATTTTTTTTATTCATTATTAAACCTACTCCTGCACTACCCCTATTTGATTTTGTATTTATAACCCTGTATTCACCTGAGCAAAAGTCTTGTTCATCCTGCCACCGAACTTCACTAATTCCCACTATATCTGTCTTTAACCTATCCATTTCCCTTTTTAAATTTTCTAACTTACCTGCCCGATTAAGGGATCTCACATTCCATGCTCTGATCCGTAGAACGCCAGTTTTCTTTCTCTTGATAACGGCGTCCTCTTGAGTAGTCCCCGCCCAGAGACCCGAATGGGGCACTATTTTACCTCCGGAATATTTTACCCAAGAGGACGCCATCATCATTTAATCATACAGTAAAGCTGCATGCCCTCGGGAAAAATTACGGCTGTAATTTTCCCTTGCTTTCAGCCGTTCGCAGTACCACAACAGCAAGGCCATTTTGGTTAGTGTTACAGGCCAGATCAGTCAATCATCCAGACTGTTGCCCCTACAACTACTGAAAAGGCTGCTGCCCCTCTTCAGGAACCACATGTTTGTTTGGCCTCTCAACAGATACCTCTCCATTGTGGTTGCAACTACGGTATGGCTGTCTGTATCGTTGAGGCACACAAGCCGCCCCACCAATGGCAAGGTCCATGGTTCATGGGGGCTGCAAGCATTAAATTGGAGCAATTCTCTGGGCTTTACTTTTGAAATTGGAGTTAAGCATTTCAGATTTTGCATTACTGCCCTCAGTGTCAGTTTCTGTCTCAAGGGACTGGACATTAACTTTGGTGCCACTAAGAAGCTTTACGTACAGGCGGAATTTCTTTCAGTTTTGTGAAGGATCATTTGACAATATTCTGCCATGGTAGTCATTGAAGGCATTGCTCTCTTGACAGCCAAATGTGTTTCAGTCAGCATCTCTGTATCTATAATCCTATACTTTGTTTTGCACCTATTATGCAATAATCTCCGTTTCTTTAGAAGTTTCTTTACAGTGACTATATACGTGGAAGTTCCCTCGCATTATGAAGTGTTCTACTTGGTACATATCTACCCAGTGCATAGTCAACTATTCTTTTAAACATAAGCCATAGTTCCTCTACATGCTTGTGCCCTGTGCTGAAAGTTTCAAGTTCCTCATTGAAGTATGACACTAATAATTTTTTATGTAGTTTACTGAATTATATACCTTTCTACTTGTTTTAGTTGTCCTTTGTACTTTGGTAATCATTGTTGCCGCAACCGTGTCATGGACACTGATATCAGTTTTGATGCAGACACTCTCAAGGAGGACAGGTCTATTTGTTGCCATTAGATCCACTGTATTTTCATCATGAGTTGGGTTCCTAACTATCTATTCTGGGCAGTTCCCTGAGAATGCATTTAGTAGTATGTTTCGCAGGATGTCTTATCACACCCACCACTAACAAAGCTGTAATTTTCCCAATTAATTGTTGGATCATTTAAGTCTCCACTGATGATTATAGTTTGATTGGGAAACTTGCATACAAGTGAACTGAGGTTTTCCCTAAAGTTTTCAGTGACAGACGTAATCCAGCTACTGATCAGGGATTGGTACCCTAAATTTTGATTTAAATTGATACATGACCTGCTTAGCTACTAGTTACACTACTTATAATATTTGCCATGAGGTCGTGTAGTGACATAATTATGAGACTTCAAAAAGTGTTTGAGAGAAAGTCACATATCATTTTAATTTCAAGATATTTGCATACAGGCAGAAACGGAGGTTGCTGGAATCTCCATAACACTATCGGTCACTATGTCAATGCTCCTGCCAGAATGATTAGTATGACACTGCTGAGTAATTTCATCAGTATAAGCAAACTGATACCTCCATCTCTTGCATGAAGGATGAGTTTTGCCAACCAAAATTATGACTCATTTGACTTTTTGATACTCTCCCAATCCTTTAATGCCATCTTGCACATTTCTCCATGGTCCAGCAATCAAAAAGTGAGAAAGTGTCATGTGTAAATTAGCACACTGTTAATACACAGAAAAAAATCTCTTGTCTGAAAATAAAAACAGGTGCTTTTAAAATACACATTTGTGTGTAATATTCCGTAAGCCATATTAGATTGTATATATCTCTAAAAGGATCTCTAGCTGTCTGTCCAAGAACAAGGATGCCATTATTACAAAAGCATACTGTACGTCATCAAAAAGAAGAAATCAGGATTCATCGGGTTATGCAGGCGTGGGGGTAAGTTGTTAAGTGTTTAAACCTTGGCTTTTGCAGCTACCAGCAAAGAGAAGCAAAATCAGTTTGAGTGTCTACATTGAAAAAAAGTGTTGTGTCATACAACCTGTAACTAAATTTTAAGTTGCTTAATAAATAATGGTGTCACTGAAACACACTGCTTCTGGAAATATTTAAATTGAAATTGTCATTGAGTCGATGTTTTTTTGTAATATGAGCGAAATCGTGTTACTTCATGCTTATTAAATATTTGCCACAAAATTATTTGTATGTTGAAAATTTGATTTGTAACTCCTTGTCAAAACTGAATTTAAGTGTTCAATCAACTTCTAAATTTGGTCTTTTCCTGTCACACCAATACTGACAAAGCATAACACAATGCGACAGAATTATGTAGCTTAACCAAGGTTTTTGGTTTGAGTACATGTGTTCTTGGATACATAGATCAGATGTGTTGTTTGTTTCTTAGATTCAAGGTGAGGAGATCCTTTTGGATGTCTGGTAACACATCAGAAAAACATAATAGAGAATACATATTGCACATTAGAATTAATATGTCATGTTCATTTCACAAACACTTCATGAAGTGGTTCTCAAGGATGCTGAAAAAGTAAAAGAAGTTACAATTCACCCTCATTTATTGAGTAATACTGTACTCACCATAAAATACACCCACCCACCCACCCACCCACCCACCCACCCACCCACACACACACACACACACACACACACACACACACACACACACACACACAGAAATAATTTCTGTGATATTGCAGCCAGACAAACATACGTAATGGTTACATATACTGATCATATTAAAATGCATTTAATATGTGGAAAAGTTACTTTTTTGAATTATATTGTTTATAATCAAAAAGTTCGCTTTGGGAAGAGAGAAAGAAAATCACCTTTTATTTTTGGATGTACAGCTACTTCAGCTGATGTATAATTGTGGCACATATTCTGCATAAAACCAATTGACATGGCCATATACTTTCATGGGTATTCGTATCACTATGCCGAGCAGAGAAAGGAGTAATTAAGGCATTGGTAATCAGGCTAATTGAATCTGTAGATCACAGTACTTGGAAGGAGAGTTGAATCATTCAAGAATTACTTAAAGATGAAATGACTTCTCTCATAGTGAGATAAATAAAGCACTACATTGAAACAGGTCTGCAGCTTCTGATCAAAATAACCAGCTAAAGGGTAAGTTTTTCTCCCATCCACTAGAAAAAAGCAGATGGATTATCGTAGTCCCAAGAAGACACTGTATCGACACAGTGTTTAAATCAACAAGGAAGGTGTGTGAATATTGGAATATTGTGAAAAACCTAAAGCCAATGCTGGCCTCCGCAGGAGTATACAAAATTCCTTCCACTTGTTATCAAGTGTGTATAGGAACTGCCAAAAGAAGCATCAATGTCCAGCTTGAAGGAAAGAAGAGCAATTGTTGCGTGGGCAGCACAGGTAAATCGGCAGTAGCAGATCATGCACTGGGTCCAGGGAACATCAAAATTCAACTCTCTGGTACTGTAGAGTTATCATGACCCAATTATTACCATGCTAGGATGTGCCAACAGGCCATAGAAATTCAAAAACATAAAAAAGAAAAAACACTGTTTAACAGGAAAGGAAAAGGACTGAAATCAGATGAGTTGTGAACCAAAGTGCTAAATAAACCAAACAGCACTGAGTCTTTTGCAGTACAAGCTCCAGAACACAGGTCAGTGCAACTCTGCTATCTTTTGCATCAGTTGTATGACATTTTGTGGCCCGACCAATGTGCAATTACATAAGTTCAAACATCAGTGACATCTTTATAGCCTCAGAGGATGTCTCTAGCATTAGGAGACATAACATTATGTACGGAAATGTGACTTAGACCAAAAAATCACCAAGGGTATCAGTATCAGTTCTGGAAGTCTGCACTGTATGAGAGTTAGCACACCTAATTCTTCGAATGTGCACCAGAACTTAATAAACACTCTTGAATTTATATTCTTCCATTTAGAAAATTTTAAATATACAATTAGTACTCTTCAGTACTTGGAATAGTTCAGGCTTGCATCATACATTGAAAGAGAATCATGGATAAAATTATGTACTTCCTTCCTGAACACTTCCTCTCTAGCAATCAGCTTTATTTTAATTATTTTTAAAGAATTAAAGAAACTTTAGATCTATTCTTTAACAGAGAACATACATTTGTACACTAGTCATTAAGGCAATAGAGGTTTCTTACTTAAAATTTGTTTTGTACTGTGTTGAAATATAAGGTGGATTTGGGGGGGGGGGGGGGGCAAAAAATAAATAATTGGGAATTAAAAATGTCATGGGGGACAGGTCAGGAGAGTAGGGTGCTTGAGAAATTGTTGTCATTGGTCTTGGCCGAAAACTACCTGACACTCAATACTGCGTATATAGGGCTATTGTCATGGTCTCACTGCTTCATTTGAAGGTAGTAATGTTGGTTAACTGTGGTATGTTGTGAAACAAATTTACGATCCTCTTGATGGAAAAAAAAGAGGAGAGAAGAAGAAGAAGAAGAAGAAAACAGCATTGTCTTCATATGACATTTCACCAGTCGTGCTTTATTTTATCTTTGTGATGAAGAAGTCTTCCACTGGCTGGATTTTGGGTCATATCCATAATACCATGGCTCGTCAACTGTGACAACTTGTCCCTCAAAATCTGGATCACTTTCTAACTGTTCTTCAATTCATGGCACATACGCAAACAGTTGGCCCTGGTTATGGAAGTACACATGGATAAAATTTTGCTGCCACACGTTTCATTTTCAGTCAGAATTTACTGTCGTGAACCCCAGAATATTCCAGTCATTTCCACCAGTTCTACGATGATCAAACATGATGGCAACATTGATTTTTTTCATTCATTCTGGAAGTCGAGTGATGGCCTGGTCATGATTTGTCTCTGACATTTGACCACTTTCAAAATGAGAAAACCACTTGGAAAACTTTGCCTGGCTCAAAACTACCTCTCCATATACTGTTCAAAGCATTCCAACAGTTTCTGATTTCCTGAGAGGAAGCAGAACCTGATGATGATGTCATGTTGGTATTCAGTGTCCACCATTGAAAACTGCCGAGCACATGAAACAGAGCTTACAAAACCAGTCACACCTACTACAATAATGTTTCCCTACCAATGTCACTACAGCAACTGATACAAAATGGTGTCTATTGAAGGCATGTAATGTGAGAATTTGGAACTGGTGTTTACCACCTGCCAGAGAAATATTTTCATTACTTTTGGGTCCCACCTTGTATTGAAGTGAAGTAAATATGCCTTACTAACCCTAGTTTCAAAACCATTTGTTGAAATTTTAAGTGGATTTGGCATGGATAAGAAATAAACTTTTAAAGCAGCTTACCCGTAAATTGTTCTGTCAGTTGCTGAAAACAGAGTAAATCATCTAGGGCAGTGTGCCCCTTCATAACTAACTAGAAAATCCTGTATGGATTAACAACAATATGGAGGATAGAGTGCTACTCACCACATAGAGGAGTCATTGATTGCAGACAGGCTTGTTGTGGGGCTGTTGGTGGAATAGAGGGCTGTGTAGTGCTCAAATGTGAACAGGGAAGGGGACAGGTGGGTAAAGGACAATGGCTAACAAAGGTTGAGGCCAGGAGCGTTATGAGAACGTAGGATATATCGTAGGGAGAGTTCCCACCTGTGCAATTCAGAAAAGCTGATGTTGGTCAGATGCCACAGGCTACAAAGCAGTCATTGAAATGAAGAATATTGTGTTGGGCAGTGTGCTCAGCAGCTGGGTGGTCTAGCTGTTCCTTGGCCACAGTCTGTTGGTGGCCTTCAAGCAAACAGAAACTTGTGGTCATCATGCCCACATACAATGCATCATAGTGGTTGCAGCTTAGCTAGTAGATCAAATGACTGGTTTCATAGGTAGCCCTGCCTTTGATGGGATAGGTGATGCTTGTGATAGAACTGGAATAGGTGGTGGTGGGAGGATGTTTGGGACAAGTCTTGCATCTAGTTCTATTACAGGGGTATGAGTCATGACGCAAGGAGTTGGGATGGCCAAGGCGGTTGTGTAAGTTTGGTGGAAGATGGAATACCACAGTGGGAGAGGTGGGAAGGATAGTGGGTGAGACATTCCTCATTTCAGGGTATGATGAGAGGTAGTCGAAACCCTTGTAGAGAGTATGATTCAGTTGCTCCAGTCATGGGTGGTACTGAGTCATGAGCAGAATGCTTCTCCGTGGCCGGACAGTGGTACTTTATGATTTGGTGGGTGACCGGAAAGATAAGGCATGGGAAATCTGTTTTTGTACAAGGTTGGGAGCGTAATTACGGTCTGTGAAGGCCTCAGTGAGACCCTTGGTATATTTCAAGAGGGACTGCTTGTCACTACAGATACGATGGCCATGGGTGGCTAGGCTGTATGGAATGGACTGCATGCTATAGAATGGGTGGCAGCTGTCGAAGTGGAGGTATTGCCGTTAGTTGATAGGTCTGATATGGACGGAGGTACTGATGTAGCCATCTTTGAGGTGGCAGTCAACATTGAGGAAGGTGGCTTATTGGGTTGAGGAGCACCAGGGGGAAGGGAATGGGGGAGAATGTGTTGAGGTTCTGGAGGAATGTTGATAGGGTACAGCTATTGGCACCCACATGGCACCATCATATGCCACCCTTTTCATGGGCCATCTAGAGGAATCATTTGCAACCACCCAGCAGATTGAGGGTGAGGCCTTGGCAGCCAGAGATTGTGATCGTGTGTGTGTGTGTGTGTGTGTGTGTGTGTGTGTGTGTGTGTGTGTGTGTGAGTGGCATTTGCGTGAGAGAGAGTTTGTGATTGATACACTGCTCCCAATGTCATTTCCACTTCCAGAAGCAGTCTTGGTATGCCTCTTGCTGGATTGCAGGAAGTGCTGTCTGTGAATTTTCTTTTACCTCATCTATCATTGCAAATCTTCATCCCTTCAATGGGGTTTTCAACTTTGGAAATAAAAAAGATCTGCAGGTGCCAAGTCTGAAAAGTTGTGAATTTTCTTTTATCCCATTTATCACATCTGTCATTGCAAATATTCATCCTTTCAATGGGGTTTTCAACTTTGGAAAGAAAAAAGATCCACAGGTGCCAGGTCTGAAGAGTACAGAGGATGAGGCAGCAGTGATTTCGTTTTCTGTGCACACCAACAGGGATGAATGTGATGGTGCATTATTGTTATGGAATAGCCACGAATTGTCTTGCCATTTTTCAAGCCATTTCCTTCTTGCATTTTCTCACAGGCATCACGACACATCCTAATAGTACCATTGATTAACATTTTATCCCCATGTCATGACTAATCTTTTAAAGCCAAAGAAAACTATCAGCTTGGCTTCGACATTTGACCTGACCTGATGAGCTTTTTTTGGTCTTGGAGAACCTTTCCTGATCTATTCTGAAGGTTGATCTTTGGTCTCAACATCATAACCATAGACCCATATCTCATCACCAGTTATGATTCTCTTAAGGAACATCCCATTCACATTTGCATGATCCAAAAGCTCTTCACAGATTGCAAGGCAAAGGTCTTCCTGGATTCATGAGCCATGTGACGAATCTGGCGAAAACATGATGCATTCCAAGATGCTGTGTCACGGTTTCATGACATGGTCCAACTGAAATGTTATGTCCTTCTGCAATCTCTCAGTCAGTCAGTCTTTGATTGCCACACACAGTTTCATTGACATTCCTAACATGAGATTATCAATAGACGTTGGGGCATCCTGAATGGGGGTAATCTTTAGCTTCTGTCCAGCCATTTTTAAACCATGTGAACCATTTGTAACACCTAGTAACTCTGCCATCTTGGAATCTGCAAACTGTGCAACACAACATTCTACTCAATACAGCACTGAACAGTAACTAACAGACATCCAACAATGAAACTTCTGTCAGTTACACATTAAACACAGACTTGTGCAGTGATACCAACCACATTTTGCTCCAACACACCATTGACATGAAATTGCAAATGTTCCAGAATTTTTTGAACAGACCTCACATTTCTTTTGATATGAGAGTAGAAGAGTTAGAACCTGGTCAGGTTAGTTTCAAGTTAATGAATACTGTGAACAAGTGGTACCAAAAAAACAACAGTATTGCATACAACAATATTAGAGAAGGAAAGTTGCTACTCGCCATATAGAGGAGATGCTGAGTTGCGATAGGCACAACAAAAAGATTCATGCAGTGTGGTTTCAGTTATCTGAGACTGCAGACATGTGTGCAAGTTGTTATGAATCTTTTTGTTGTTCCTATCGCAACTCAACATCTCCACTATATGGTGAGTAGCAACTTTCCTTCTCTAATATTGTTACATTCCATCCTGGATTTTCCACTGTTTCAGTATTGCACACATTATTGTATAACATTGTTCAATACCCAAAAAGTTTTTGGTTATGAGACAATGAACTTACATGCTTGCGAGGACAAGATGAGGCTCAAACCAAGTTAGAATCATCACAACTGTTATACTTCTCTCTCCCCAACCCATGCCTATTCTGTACTTCCACTACCCATTCCGGCAAATTTTGCTATTCGTCTCAGACATAGTTAAGAGTCAGGCTTCTATGCGCTGTAGCAAGCCTAGATTTACTTCAGGAAGAGGTCAAGTAGTTACTTCAACACACAAGAAATATTAGTTCAGCATAGCACAGGGTGATTCAAAAAGAATACCACAACTTTAAAAATGTGTATTTAATGAAAGAAACATAATATAACCTTCTGTTATACATCATTACAAAGAGTATTTAAAAAGGTTTTTTTTCACTCAAAAACAAGTTCAGAGATGTTCAATATGGCCCCCTCCAGACACACGAGCAATATCAACCCGATACTCCAACTCGTTCCACACTCTCTGTAGCATATCAGGTGTAACAGTTTGGATAGCTGCTGTTATTTCCCGTTTCAAATCATCAATGGTGGCTGGGAGAGGTGGCCGAAACACCATATCCTTAACATACCCCCATAAGAAAAAATCGCAGGGGGTAAGATCAGGGCTTCTTGGAGGCCAGTGATGAAGTGCTCTGTCACGGGCTGCCTGGCGGCTGATCCATCGCCTCGGGTAGTTGACGTTCAGGTAGTTATGGACAGATAAGTGCCAATGTGGTGGCGCTCCATCCTGCTGAAATATGAATTCTTGTGCTTCTTGTTCGAGCTGAGGGAACAGCCAATTCTCTAACATCTCCAGATACTGTAGTCCAGTTACAGTAGCACCTTCGAAGAAAAAGGGACCAAAAACTTTATTGGCTGAAATGGCGAACAAATGTACAACTAAATGAAACTTTTTAGCTCCCTTAGTTCGCCGACAGATAGTGCTTAGCTCTGCCTTTTGTCGTTGCAAAGTTTTAAATTCCTAAAGTTGTGGTATTCTTTTTGAATCACCCTGTATAACCCTTTAACACAAAATACTTGACTTAGGAGCAGTTCGTTTCCACATGAATGACAATAGATATTTATCACTGTCACTGAGTAAAAGACTACTATTTATACCTGAATAGTAATGAAGTACAGTCACAGATCAAAGTACATTTAACTTTAAACTTTGGTACTCAGTTCTGGCTAATACCACAAGCTCTGCCAGAACTGAGCTCTGCTAATGCTGATTATTACAGAATAGGATGAGCAGCACTGTGCTCTTACATAAGTGGTATTTGGACAGCAGCGGCATACAGAACCTCTTGAAGTGTGTTTTCGTTGACTTCTCTCATTTGTGGTTGTGCCTGGCTGCGACTGTCTTTACCTTGTGGTGCTGCAATGAGGTACCAACTGCAACTCGAGACTTCAATCTTTAGATGACACCAAATGGGCCATAACACCTGGAGGCGAATGTCGTAATGTGTGTGTTACCTTGTGTTATTTTGACAATATTGTGAAACGGATAGTTGCTACACAAGGTATAGCGGGGATGCTCAGTTACAGATAGGCACAACAAAAAGACTGTCAAACAAAGCTTTAGGCCAAAGAGACCTGTGTAGAGAACTGTGCTCAACCACCTGTGTTTTGCGTAAACTATGATTTGTGGAATGAGTTTATGACAAGTATGTTCACTGATTGTTGGATCTAGCCACATTCTTTTGATATGAGAGTAGAAGAGTTAGAACCTGGTCAGGTTAGTTTCAAGTTAATGAATACTGTGAACAAGTGGTACCAAAAAAACAACAGTATTGCATACAACAATATTAGAGAAGGAAAGTTGCTACTCGCCATATAGAGGAGATGCTGAGTTGCGATAGGCACAACAAAAAGATTCATGCAGTGTGGTTTCAGTTATCTGAGACTGCAGACATATGTGCAAGTTGTGTGTGTGTGTGTGTGTGTGTGTGTGTGTGTGTGTGTGTGAACATTTAATGCAACACAGATTCACAAAACACAACTGCAAAGTGTAGACTGGTAAACACCTGTTACACTTGTTTCAATCAAAGAAGTTCACACTGATATTTTACAAACACATAGTTGTTGACAAGAAAAATGACAGGAGACTGTTAATTGTTCCACATCAGATGGCAGATATCTTTCACTGCATTAACTTGATCCAACAAACTAGCAATTTAATGTTAACTAAGTACTTCCTAGGCACAGACTGTACTACATGATTGCTGATACCGACACAGATTTTAGCACACTGATTTGCAGTAAGTGGACTCATTATATGGTTTTTGCTCATGTGCTAGCTCCCTCAGGACTTTGTGTACATAGATTTTACTCATGAACTTGCTCTATTCAGACTTGTTACATAGATGTTAACATGGTAATGCTAGTTGTGAACGCTCACAGAGATGTTAGGCATGTACAATATCCCCTGGACTGAGGATTTTTGGGTGGGAAGGTGTAGAGATATTTTAGGTTTTTGGAAAGTTTGTATTTGCTTATAAAACTGCTAGACAAGGATTTACTAATTTAGACGAGCTAAAACTTTGGCAACAGGAAGGGCATCCAGCCACCCCTTAAAATCAGTATGCCATATCCAGTTAACCATAACAGCAGACCCCGCCAAGTCAGGATTAATGCTTGGAAATAGAGAGAGATGAGCTAAAGCTTCAGATAATAATTTGGTTTACATAACCATCAATTCGGTTATGGTGGCTATGCACCTTCGATTTTGTACAGCATCACACGTTTTCATGAAAATCCTGCATTATTTTCCAATTTGTGGCACTGTTATATGCCACCTGACAGGGTTTTCAGCATAGTTTAGAAACAAGTGAGAAAATTGGAGACAATCACAGTGCCTTCACAGTACCATGAAGTGCTGCTGAAGGGTCATGACACTTGGATGGTACTTGCGAGAGACTGCGAATTTTACTGTATGAAGTCCCCAGGTAACAAAGTCAATAAAAGAAGTTACTATTCAAGATAAGTGAAGCAAGAGTTCTCATATACCAGAAGGCTGCAAAAAATAATTTTGTGCTCAAAGTAAAAAAACATGTATTACGGATCTACAATCTTGGCTGAAGTGCTGAAAGAAATTTCACCAACTTTAGAGGAATGGACGAAACTCCATTACTAAGATTAGAAAATAAAAGTCAGTGAGAAAAATGCCAAAGATGACAAACACTATTCAAGTGTTTTGACAGCTCTTTGTGTGAAGTAAAAATGTTTTGGACAGAAGCTCTTCAATGTTGCAGTAAGAATGACATTGATAATGATGAAGCCAGCTGGATATGGTGATGAACCAATTTATTAGAAGGATTACATGAATTAACTTGATGTTGTTCACGAATAACAGACTATTGGTCATTTTAAAGAATTATCATACTGTAGTTATTCAGTTCTGTGATTAACAAAGGGTGTCATTTGGTCCCAAAATAGTAGGATAACAAAAGAGTGCTGGTATACTTGGAAATTAAACTGGTTTAAAGGCTTGAAAGGCAAAAGTAATTTTGGACATGTCCAAACTTCAATAGCAATTATTTTTTGAGTTGCAGTAATTAGTTTACTGAAAATTAAAACATGTTACTATAAATTCTGAAGTCATAGGTTTCTAATGACATGCTTCATTATTTTCAAAATCACTGATCAGCTCAGGTACAATCTATCATTACCCACCATTATGATAACTTCAATTTCTCATTTCTTGTAATCAATAAAATTAAACCCACCACTGTAATTAGCATATACGTAAACACCACTCACACATTAGGCCTTAAACCTGTTCCACCGGGCTGCCTGCTGCCTGCAAGGCAGTATGAGGAATGGTCTATTATCTTCGGACATGTGATGAGCGTGTTGCCAATCCCTCCATCTGATACTGCCAATAGATGCTTCCTGATGATGCCACTGCTTCTCTATTCAGGCAGCTCCTAATTTGGCCTCACAAGGACTGAGTGGATTTTGTACCAGGCCCCCCCCCCCCCCCTACCTCAGAAGAAACTGAAGTGGTACCTGGAAACAAACCCAGGTCCTTCTGTACTCAAGGTAACAACACTAACCATTCGGCTAGGACATTGTGTTGTTTAATCAGCATACGGAAAATTATAAACTTAATAATGAATTTGCACAGAGTGTGATTGAATAACATTGTAAACTGATTTGGGCATAAACTACATCTATAAGATTTGGTTATGTAGACTCAAAATGAAAACTGAGAAAAGAAATACCATTATTGGTAGAATGCAACAATAGCAGGTGGAAAAGTTATTATATGCTCTGTTTCGCAGTATAGGTGTGGGGGAAGGTGCTACCGCTGCCTGTGGGAGAGTGTAGGGATGTGGTGGGGACAAGAGAGTGGGTTGCTAGGTGCAGCTGGGGAGGAGGCACTGAGGGGAGACAAGAGAAGTAGAGAAGGGAAATGGCTATACACGTGCGCCAGTGGGATAGAAGGCTTGTGTAGTGCTAGAGCGGGAGTAGGAAAGGAGATAAGCTAGGCTACAGTGAGGCAAGGGCATTACAGGAGTGAACGATATATTGCAGGAAGGGTTCCAACCTGTGCAGTTCACAAAAGCTGGTGGTGTTGGGAAGAATATAATGGGATGGGCTGTGAAACAATCGTTGAAATAAAGCACATCATGGTGTATGGCATACTCAGCAATTGGATGGTCCATCTGTCTCTTGGCCACAGTTTGGCAGTAGCCATTCATGTTGACAGACAGCTTGTTAGATGTTGTGCCCACGTAGAATGCAGCACAGTGGTTGCAGCTGAACTGGTAGACCACATATCTACTTTCACAGGTAGCCTTGCCTTTGATGGGGTAGGAGAAGCCTATGATGTTTCTCGGGTAGGGTTTAGTGGTAGGATGTGTAGGATAGGTCCTGCATCTAGTTCTTTTGCAGGGATATGAGCCACAGGACAAGGGGATGGGAGCTGGATTGTAGTAAGGATGGACAAGCATATTGTGCAGATTGGGTGTGTGGCAGAATACCACTGTGTGAGGGGCGGGTAGGATAATGGGGACAATATTTATCACTTCAAGGCAGTATGAGAGGTAATGAAAACCCTGGTGGAGATTGTGATTTGGTTCCTCCAGTCCTGGGTGGTATTGAGTCACAAGAGGTGTAATGGCCAGACAGCAGGTACGTGGGGAGGTGGCTGATGATGTGAGACAAGGTACAAGGTAGGGAGGATAATGTAAGTCTGTGAAGACCTCAGTGAGACCTTTAGCATATTTGGTGAGGGACCACAGCTGGCTAGAATGTATGGAAGAGACTGATATACCTATCCCAGAGCTGTAGGTCGACATTGAGGAAGGCGACTTGCTGGGCTGAGGAGGACAAGATGAAGCAAATGGGTGATATGTTGAGCCTCTGGATCAAAGTGGATAAGGTGCCCCCACCCTTATCCCTTATCACGAATATGCCATCAGTGAATCTGAAGTGTGTGAGTGGTTTGGGATTCTAGGTGGTTAGGAAGGATTGCTCTAAATGGTCTATGAATAGGTAGGCATAGAATGGTGCCACCCATGTGCCAATTGCTGTACCACAGATTTATTTATTTGTGATATATTAAAAGCAGAAGTATTTGGGCGAAGATGTAGTTGGTCATGGTGACCAAAAAGGAGGTTGTATGTTGGAATCAAATGGGTACTGATAAAGGTAGTGTCGAGTAGTGGCAAGGCCTTGGGCATTGCAGATGTTAGTGTAGATGGAGGTTGCATCAACAATGATGAACAATCTGCAGGTGGCAAAGGAACAGGAACTATAGAGATTTGGTGGCGGAAACTTTGGTACTAAATGAACCGGTAATGAAACGTGCTGCTCTTCCTTATTTCCTCTGCCAATCCTATATGGTACTGATTCCAGACTGATCAGCAATATTTGAGTATTGATCAAACGAAAGTTTTGTAAGCTACCCCCTTTACTGGTGAATAACATTCCCTGAGGATTCTTCCAATGAATCACAGTCTAGCATCTGCCTTACCATCAGTTAATTTTCTGTGATTGTACCACTTTAAACTACCCCTTAATATTTTATGTATGTGATGGCCTTCAGTTTGTTTTAAAATTATGTAATCTTACAATAATGGATCATTCTACCTGTTTATGTGCAACATGTTACATTTGTTTATGTTGAGGGTTGATTGCCAATCCCTGCACTAAGCGTTGATCCTCTGCAGGTCTTCAAACATTTCACTACAATTTCCTAACATTGCTATTTCACTGCTTACAACAGAACCATCTATGAAAAGCCTCCTGGAACTAGGTCATCTATATGTATGGTGAAAAGTAATGGTCCTATAATTCTTCGTTGAGGTATGCTCAGTTAATTTCACATCTGAAAATTTCTCTCCACTGATAATAACATGCAATGTCCTGTTTGCGAGAAACTCTTCAAACCAGTCACACAACTGCTCTGATATTTCGTATGCTTGTATTTTGTTCATTAGATGACAGTTTGTAAATGTTTTCAATGCCTTCCCGAAGTCAAGGAACACACTTTTGGGGTCTTGTGAATGAACAGGGAGAATTGGGTTTCATATGATTATTGTTTTCAGAATGCATTTTGATTTACACAGCTCATATTTTTTGTGTCCAAAAATGACTTAATATGCAAATACAAAACGTGTTGCAAAATTCTACAACATACCATCAGAGGTACAGCTGTATAGTTTTGTGCATCTGTTTGATGATTCTTCTTGAAAACAGGAATGACCTGTGTGTTTTACCAATCGTTTGGAATGTGTCTCTTCTCTGGCAACCCACTTTTACACTGCTGCTTGAAGAAATTCCATGTAAAATCATATTGGCACCCCATCAGATCCAGCAGCCTTTCCAGTGTTAAGCAGTTTCAGTTGGTTTTTTTATCCATGGTCACTTATTTCAATATCTGTCATTTCGACATTTTTGCAATGATTTAAAAGAGAAACCACAGTGTAGTCTTTCTCAGTGAAACAGTTTTGGAAAAAGATGTTTAGTATTTCGATCTTCTATGTGTAATCCTCTGCAGTGATGTCATTATGATCATAGAGTACCTGGACAGATGGCTTCAACACATTTCCTGATTTGTCGTAGTACCAAAAGACTTTAGTATTTTCTATCAGATTACTAGATACAGTTTTACTTTCAAATTTGTTGAAAACTTCACACATGGCTCTCCTTACACTAATTTTTGTGATTTGTTCAGTTTTAGTTTGTATGCGAGGTTGTAGTTTAAATTTGCAGTGAAGCTGTCTTTTTCTTTCATACCAGCTTTCTAACATGGGCGATGAACCACTGCAGGTCTTTCCCATCCCTCACAACTCTGCATAGCACGTACCTGTCTAAAGTGTATCGCACAATATTCGTGAACTTTCCCTTTTGCTGCTCAACATTATCAATGCTGGAGATGAAATTTTCATGTTGCTCTTGCTAAGCAGAACTAGCTTCCTATCTTCCTTTATGTTCCTGTTTACAACAGTATTTAGTGACACTATAATGGCCTGATGATCACTGATTACCTGTTCTGTGTGAACTAAGTTGAAAAATTGCAGCCTGTTGCTGACCAGGAAAACTAATATGTTGTTTTTGTGAGTCAGTTTGCTGGTTAGCTGCTCAAGGCAGTTTTTGGATAAGGCATTTATGATAAGCTGTAAGGCCATTGTCCCTCAGAGCTCACATATTGTCACTGTCTTGGAATGGAATGGGATTGATTTGAGTCCTGTTTATCAGATACACTTGCTCATTTTAATATACAAAGATTGAAAGGTAAGGAAATAGTTGCTCTGGATTTGAGTATGTTGAATTTTATTGAGAAGACAGAAATTAATTTTATTGGAAGAATATATATTAATTTTTAGTAAATGCTGGAGCTTGGGATGTACGACAAAAAGTCTGTAGATTATTTATGGATATGAAGACAACTTGAAATGAGAAGAATTGGATTTAGTATCTCTGAACAGTATATGGAAGCTCTCTGCCAATTTATTGAATGCTATGTACAACGAGTACATTAGAACTTTATCCCAGTCATCATTCCTGCTCTACACATCCTATTATCTTTTCCTTTTCACACTGTACAAAACTGAACCTGCAGTCTAAAAATATATATTAATATTATCAGCCAATGAAATATTTTGGTACACAGCACATAAAATAGAACTTTAGATTCTCTGCTGTCTGAATTATTATGTGGCATTCAACAAACATGGAGGAGATACAATTTAATACGTAAGAAGTTATGACAGGGACAACACATAGCTATATCTACACCTACATCTACGTAGACACTCCACAAGCCCCCATATGGTGTGTGGCAGAGTGTACGCTGTACCACTAATAGTCATTTCCTTTCCTGTTCCGCTCACTGATAGACTGAGGTAAAAACAAGTGTCTATATGCCTCCATATGAGTCCTAATTTCCCATATCTTATCTTCATGGTACCCACGCAAAATATATGTTGACAGCAATATGATCGTTCTGCAGTCAGCTTCAACTGCCGGTTCTTTAAACTTTCTCAGTAGTGTTCTTTGAAATGGATGTCTTCTTCCCTTCAGGGATTCCCACTTGTAACACATGCATGTTGATTGAACCTTCTGGTAACAATTCTAGCTGCTTGCCTCTGAAATGCTTTGATGTCTTCTTTCAATCTGACCTGGTGTGGATCCCACACACTCAAGCAGTACTCAAAATAAGTCACACTAGTGTCCTATATGTGGCATCCTGTACAGATGCTCCTTACATATTCTTGGAAACGGAGTAAATCATCAAGGACAGTGTCCTCCTTCACATCTATCTGTTACAGAATACAAATATACATACATATGTGCATTGTATTTTAGCTATCTCTGAAAAAGGACAGTATCTATAACCTTAGGCAACACTTTCAGCCTCATTTACAAGCCCATCAACTGCTCAACACCTCAACTATACACTTGATAATGACTTTTGCTCCGTCTGTTATTTATGTTCCACACTGGACTTCGCATTGTTCTTTCTTATAGCTTTTACCTACAAAATCACAACCCTCCACAAGTTCTTCTGTATGCACCTCAAAATAAACATGGTTACACAGTTTACTTTTAAAACAACAAATTATATGTAATTAAATATAAAGTAACTTACAATAGATGCTGTCTTACCTATTGGTTGAATTAGCTGCTCAGTTAAGTGACAACACTGCACGTGCAGCATCGTTTTTGTTTTTATTGAGTTTGTTGATGAAAATTCTACTCTGTTGAGCTGTTAATTTATTGTTGCATGCATCTAATGTGTTTTTTGTTATTCAGTGTATAACTCTTCCTACACAGTCATGTAGCAAGGGCAAGGTGTGATATATATTACAGATATGCTCCATGAAAATATTTTAAAATCACATAAAATGAAAGCAGTTTTGCAAATGAAACATAGCATTAGGCTGTTGTTTACTGTTGTTTTGCACAATGTGTAGACAATATATGGCCAACATCATTTTTTAGTATAAGGAAAAGAATAGATTGCTACTCACCATAAATATGACTCATTGAGATGCAGACAGGCCCAACAAAAAGACTGTTACACATTTTAACTTTTGGTCAAAGACTTCTTCACCTAAGAACACACACACACACACACACACACACACACACACACACACACACACACACACACACATATTCACACAAACAAGCACACCTCCTGCAAACATGACCACTACCATTGGCAGCTCCGACCGGTCCGATTAATAATTTCAGCAAGTCTTCGCCCACGTATGACTGATAACTCTAATATTTTACCTACATTATTTTCAGTTTTGGTCCAGTGTTGTTTTGAAGTTTGCTCACATTGGTTAACTAACTTTTTTTTTCATTGTGCTCTTGGATCCTGATGAGATGTGAAACTGAAAGACTTTCCATGTTTTCGATCTTATCACAATGTGATTCACTGTTGTAGTTACTGTTTTATTGTTTATATTTGTAATGTTTATGTTTCAAAGTGTTTATCTCTTCTAAAAGCAATGTAATAATTACATCTTTGTGATCCTTATCCTTCAGTTTTTGGCCCAGTTCATCACTTTTGTGCAAAACAATTCTTTTTCTTTTGGATGTACATTAATACAAGTGAAACGGTATACGATTCTACAATTTAAGCACATTATACCCTTGATAGCAGGTTTCTTATACAAGTAGGAACCTGTGTTCAGTATTTTCTGTGGCTTGTTGTGAAATGATGTACTGGGTTGGATGTGTTTCTTTTATTGCCATTTTCATCTGTGTTTCTGCTTTCGCCTGCTATTTTTTTGATAATGCAAAATGTCATACAGATATTTTCACAGTGTTAAATTTTTTTTTTTTTTTTTTTTTTTTTTTTTTTTTTTTTTTTTTTTAAAAAAAAAGATGAACATGAACACTTTTGCCTGTTTATTATATATTTATTTTCAGGACTTACACATTCCTGAAGTACAGTTGGCTTGCTCTTTAGGTTTTGTTGAATTATTTATGCAGTTGTACAATTTTCTACTGTTCTAAAATGTTATCAAGTAATCCCACTTCCAGGATCAAGTTCATACAGTTCTTTCTGCAAAACAATTATTTTATCACAAAACATAGCAATGATATTTTGCTACAGAAATTTCTTCTATGCTGGAGCTGACAGTTGTATACGGGGTGTAAAAAAAAAAAAAAAAACTACCTTTATGTATCTGTAGGGTTATTAGAGGAGGTAAGAAGAAACACACTTTTCCCTGTTAGAGTCTTAGATGCATTTGACGCTGGCCTTCCCCTTAGATCAACATTCACAGTTGTTTTGAGCACTTTGTATGAAATATGTTGACAACAAAATTTGATTTGCAACACAATTGCATCTTACTGTCAGGTAGAGTAAGTCTTCATTACTTCTAGCAGTGTCCATGTCCCTGGATAAACATATACATTCTTTTTGTGAAACATGTTGGCAATGAAATGCAGTTTTCAATGCAATTACACCTTACTGTCAGGAAAGGAAAGTCTTCATTACCGCTAGCAGCATTCATGTCCCTGGAATAATAATTATACTATTGTTGTTTATATTACGCTGTGTTATCATGAAAGTTTCTGGTGTTTACAAGTTCTTGGTGGCAGATTATGCTCGTGAGTTAGCTGATATGCTTGTCAGTTATGGGGAAGCATGATACAACACCTTAGGAGTGGAACTTTTCCCAAGTCATATAACATTTAAAGGGCTTGACGGCTGTTTCTGTGAAACAGAATATCATTGGACAGGGTGATGGGGAACTGGTAGACCTCACAATGTGTGAACTGTTCAGTTAGAGGAAGCTAAGTTACAATGAATTGAGGACAACTACAGTGCCAGCACACAATCCATAGCCAAGGTACTAAATATCTCCAGTGTCATTGTGTGGAATGTCCTGCATGAGAGGGGCATACATCCAAGTATGGTATCGAAAGGTACAAAATTTGTCAGCTGATGATTTTCCCAAATGCATGAAATTCTGTCAATGGTATTGACAACAAACTGTAAATACCCCTTACTGCCAAACATATGTTTTGTTGACTGATGAGGCTGCCTTCACAATGGGATGAATATTCAACAATCAAAATAACCATGTCAGGGAGTTGGAAAATCCTTTGTAACTAGTGTGTTTCACTATCAACAGAGATTTACCATATTGGTACTACTGACAACCACCTGATTGGATTGTGCCTTCCGCTTAACCTGCTCAATGAAGGAAATTACTGTATCTTTCTCCATGAGGTATTACCAACAATGTTGGTATGCTTGGGTTCCCCAATCTCACTCTTATGGATTTCTTTTTGCTGGGAGGAAATGAAGTGTTTGATGTATGAGACACTAAATGACACCCATGAAGTGCTTATTGTCTATTTGGCTGAAGCTACATTCATTTTACATTCCATTATTTATGAAATGCTGTGTTGTTTTGAGCATGTCAGACAATCATTAGCATGCAGATGCCAGTTGTACATTAATGTAAATTGACAACATTTTTAGCAGTATCTCTGAAACAATCTTCATCACACAACTGTTTGAACACCTGGACATCATTTCCATCAAAACATTCATGTTCCCCTAGTGAGAATGTGGTGCTCCCCTGACATTTTTATCGCATAAAAAAGTGTTCCTTTTTTAACATATTTTTATGAGGTTGCTTTCTTGGCTGTTTGTCTGTCCAGTACAAATTTTGCAGTTGATTTTAAACTAACATCCTGATAAACTACAGAACTGAAATTTTCAACATAGATCAGAACTGGATGACAGAGCAATATTAACTTGCATTCTTGTCTGTTCTGTGGTGGAGGTGTACTTTGTATACCACCGCTGTTTCCCTCTTTCCTTCTTCTAGATGCAAATGTTACACAGTAAGAATGATTGCTGGTAAGCCCACCTGTAAGCTTAGTTCTCTCTTATTTTTACCTTCACATTTTTTGCCAGAAATACGTAGGAGGAATCAATGTACTGGTTAATTCAAGTGAATAGAAACTGAAATAAACCTGAAATTTACCATGTCTGTTGTAATCTCATCAAAATGTTCGAAATTGAATTAAAAATTTCACAGACATGAGATTAAAAAGCAGAAAACAATTTCTTAAATAAAAAACTTTTTAATACAACATGTTTTTAAGATGAACTACCAAGTATAAAGTCATTTCTCCCATTTGTGCTTGCAAATTTTTAATAGCTACGACAATGCTTATAAAATGTAAATCAAAAACTTGGAGTGCATGCAGGAAATAGTAGTAAGGAGTGTAGAGAATAGCTGCCACTGAAAAAAATCGCAGAACAATTCACATCATTTGCAGCAAAATAAAATTATGAGTGACTTAACTGAACTGTTGTTGTTGAAGTCTTCAGTCCAATGACTGGTTTGATGCAGCTCTCCATGCTGCTCTCTCTTGTGTAAGCCTCCTCACCTCTGAGTAATTACTGCAATGTACATCCTTCTGAATCTGCTTACTGTATTCATCTCTTGGTCTCCCTCTATGATTTTCACCCCACATGCTTCCCTCCAGTACTAAACTGGCAATCCAAAGATGCCTCAGAATGAATCCTACCAACTGATCACTTCTTCTAGTCAGGTTGTGCCACAAATTTAACTTCTCCCCAGTTCTATTCAGTTCCTCCTTATTAGTTACGTGATCTACCCATCTAATCTTCAGCATTCTTCTGTAGTAGCACATTTCAAAAGCTTGTATTCTCGTCTTGTCTAAACTGTTTATCATGTATGTTTCACTTCCATACATGGCTACACTCCATACAAATACCTCCAGAAAAGTCTTCCTGACACTTAAATCTATACTCAATGTTAACAAATTTCTCTTCTTTGGAAACACTTTTCTTGCCATTGCCAATCTCTCTCTGCTTCAATCATCATTATTTATTTTGCTGCCCAAACAGGAAAACTCATCTACTACTTTAAGTGTCCCATTTCCTAATGTAATTCCCTCAGCATCACCTGATTTAATTTGATTTTATTTTGCTGATATTAATCTTAATCCTTCTTTTAAGAAACTTTCCATTCTGTTCAACTGCTCTTCCAAGTCCTTTGTAGTCTCTGACAGAATTACAGTGTCATCAGCAAGCCTCAGAGTCTTTCTTTCTTTTCCCTGGACTTCAGTTCCTACTCCAAATTTTTCTTTTCGTTTCCTTTGCTACTTCCTATACTACATATTGAATAACATTGGTGATAGGCTGAAACCCTTTCTCACTCCTTTTTCAACCACTGCCTTCCTTTCATACTCCTCAACTCGTATAACTGCCAATTTGTTTCTGTACAAGTTGTAAATTGCCTTTCACTCCCAGTATTTTAGCCCTGCCATTTTTAGAATTTGAAAGACAGTGTTCCAGTCAACATTTTAAAAAGCATTCTCTCAGGCTACAAATGCTATAAAAGTAGGTTTCCCTTTCCTTCTATAGTAAGTTGTAGGGTCACTATTGCATTGCATGTTCCTACATTTCTTCAGAATCCAAACTGATCTTCCCCGAACTCTGATTCTATCAGTTTTCCCACTCTTCTGTAAAGGATTTAATGTTAGTATTTTGCAAGTGTGACTTATTAAACACCTTTCAGCACCTGCTTTCCTTGGAAATGTAATTATTATATTCTTCTTGAAGTCTAAGGACATTTCACCTGTCTCATACATCATGCTCACCAGATAGATGGAAGAGTTTTGTCATGGCTGGCTCTCCCGAGATTATAAGTAGTTCTAATAGAAAGTTCTCTAACCCCCGGGGGCCTTGTTTCGGCTTAGCTCTTTTAGCGCTCTGTAAAATTCTTCATGCAGTATCATATCTCCTGCCTCATCTTCGTCTACGTCCTCTTCCATTTTCGTAATATTGCTCTCAAGTACATCTCCCTTGTGTAGACCCACCATATACTCCTTCCACCTTTTAGTTTTCCCTTCCCTCCTTAGGATTGATTTACCATCTGAATTCTTGCCTGTCACACAGCAGCATCTCTTTTTCCCCAAAGGCCTCTTTAAATTTCCTGCGGGTGGTTTCTATATTTCCCCTAGAGAAATATGCTTCTCAATCCTTACATTTGTCCTCTAGCCTTTTGTGCTTAGCAATTTTATACTTCTTGTTAATCTTATTTTTTAAACATTTGTGTTACTTTTCACCTGCTTTATTTGCTGCATTTTTAAATTTTCTCCTTTCCCCAATTAAATTCAATACCTGTTGTATTCCCCAAAGATTTATACTAGCCCTCATCTTTCTACCTTCTTGACCCCTGCTGCCTTCACTATTTCATCTCTCAAAGCTTCCCAGTCTTCTTCTTCAAGTAAAAAAAGAAAGATTGCTACTTACTGTAAAGAAGGACATGGCAAGTTGCAGACATGCACAATTAAAAGACACTCACATATAGCTTTTGGCCATAGCCTTTGTCATGTGTGTGTGTGTTTTACTGATGAAGGCTGCGGCCGAGTGCTGTATGTGAGTGTCTTTTAATCGTGCCTGTCTGCAACTTGACATGTTTTCTTTATTTCTTTATGGTAAGTATTAATCTTTCTTTTCCTACATTGTTGATATTCCAGCCTGTAGTTTCCATTGTTTTATTGTTCTTCTACTGTATTCCTTTCCCCTCTTCTTGTCAACTGTTCCCTAATGCTCCCTTTGAAACACTTTGCAACCTCCGATTCTTTCAGTTTATCCAGGTCCCATCTCCTTAAATTCATACCTTTTTGTAGTTTCTTCAGTTTTAACTTGCAATTCATAATCAATAAATTGTGGCCAGAGTCCACCTCTGCCCTTGGAAATGTTTTACAATTTAAAACCCGGTTCCAAAATCTCTGTCTTACCATTGTATAATTAATCTGATAATCTCCGATGTTTCCAGGTCTCTTCCACATATACAGCCTTCTTTCGAGATCCTTAAACCAAGTGTTAGCTATGACTAAATTATCCTGTTCCCCCAGACTATTAAATTTTCATCTCCTTAACTATCCGATTAATTTCTTTTATCTCTTCATACATTTCTTCAATCTCTTCGTCATCTGCGGAACTAGTTGGCATATAAACTTGTGTTACTGTGGTGGGTATGGGCTTTGTGTCTATCTTGGTTTCATTGATGTGTTCACTATGCTTTTCATAGAAGCTTACTTGCATTTCTATTTTTTTAATTCAACACTAAACCTACTCCTGCATTAGACCTATTTGATTTTTTAATTATAACACTGTATTCACCTGACTAGAAGTCCTATTTCTCCTGCCACTGAACTTCACTAATTCCCACTATATCTAACTTTAACCTATCCATCTCCCTTTTTAAATTTTCTAACCTACCTAACCGATTAAAGAATCTGACATACCACACTCCAATCCTCAGAATGCCAGTTTTTTTCCTCTTGATAATGATGTCCTCCTCAGCAGTCTCCACCCAGAGATTCAAATAGGGGACTATTTTATCTCTGGAATATTTTACTCAAGAGGATGCCATCACTATTTAATGTACAGTAGAGCTGCATGACCTTGGGAAGAACTACAGCTGCAGTTTCCCACTGCTTTCAGCCATTCACATTATCAGCACAGCAAGGCCATTTTGCTTGCTGTTACAAGGCCAGATCAGTCAATCATCCAGGCTGTTGCTCCTGTAACTGCTGGAAAGGCTACTGCCCATCTTCAGGAACAACATGCTTGTCTGGCCTCTAAATAGATATCCCTCTGTTGTGGCTGCACCTATGGTATGGCTATCTGCATCACTGAGGCACACAAGCATCCCCACCAATGGCAAGGTCCATGGTTCATGGGAACTGGACTGTTCATGCATAAATTACTTATTGCATCCACCTGATATTTTTGTTCTAAGTTGTACAAGTGTTGTTTAGCAATTAAAATTTCACAGGCATGATTTTTCAGGGCTATCTTTATGTGATTAAGCATCTGAATAAAATTTTTTTAAAATTATCATCTCCTCTAAACACTCCAAAATTTTGTATGCATAGTTTTTTTACATCCTCTGTATGTAGCCATATTCTGAATGACCATGGATATATGTACAGGATGGACAGGAAGTAACTAGGTATCACTAAATTCCTGTTTGCTTCACACTATGAGCTGTGGAATTTGATCGTTCCGATGCAGAGATGGTGGTGTACAGTGTAGGGAAGAATTGTCACAAGAAGCTAGTGATCATAGGTTCAGTAATGGATGCAGCAAAAACATATCATCCATCCATGTATCAGTGTCCTGTGAATGTGATAATTGTGCGGAACATGTTGAATCATAGCCTGGGGAAATCAACACATCAGGCAGCTTGTGAGAGTGGACACATGAGGCACACTGTGCATCAGGTGTTTCATAAAGAATTAAACTTTCAAGCATGGAAACTACATTATGTGCAGCAGCTGACACTAGAAGACTGATCATGGAATGGATTATGGGGAGTGGATGTTCGGTTGGCACGAAGACAGGTGTCAGTTGTTTCACAACTTCCTCTGGAGTGATGAGATCATATTCCATATGGGAGGTTCCCATCAGGTGGCACAGTTACCATTACTGGGCAGACACGACCTGGAGTAAAGGCGGAGACGATGCACTTTTGTTCGAAAGTGACCATGTGGTGTGGAATAATGGCTACAGATGTCATCGGCCCAAATGCTTCAGGATTACATTTGGCCCACAGTATCTGGATGGGAAAATACCGACGACATTATCTTCATGAAAGACAGTGCACTGTCTCACTTTGCAAATATAATGTGGAACTGGTTGGATGGTAAGTTTCTGCATAAAATCCAGACCTGACACTCTGTGGCCATTCAAATTACCAGCACAGCAAGGAAAAAGGTGGTGTGCTGGATAAAATCTTGCACCCTGGATGAACTGGAAGCAGATTCGGTAAGTTCTTACTCACATTCCACACAACCTTGTTCAGAAACCTGTGGATTCCATTTCAGATCATTTGAGGAGATTGATCGATTCCACAGGTGCCTACATCGAAGTTTAATGGACTTTTAATATATGCAATCATATTCCCATTAAACAATGTACGTACTGTATAATTTCAAATAAATAACTATGCAAATATAAAAGTTAGATGTAAATTTCAATACCCTACATAATCATCAAAATTGGTTGTAATATCCATATTCTTTTTGTTTTTTGCACTTCCAATAATACTAATGAAAATAAAATTTCTCAAATTTTCGGATAATTAAGATTTTTTTTTAAACTGATTCCAGATGCTGGAAAGGAGGTTAAAATATATGGCACATCTAGGATTTTCTGGGCATCTGGTACTTATATCCATGTGATAGTTAACTGTATCCAGTCATACCAACATCTTGTAATCTTTCCTGAACATAATCAGTCCATTGCTGAAGTGAAGGTGTTGCTAGGCAATTGGGATTAGTGACACAGCAATAGATAATTTCAAGTGCACCCCAGGAACCTCACAACTTTTCATTGTATTAGAAAGAGAGCAACACACACACATACACACACACACACACACACAGAGAGAGAGACAGAGTGTTTATGGACAGAATTGTCCATTTTCAGTAAGTATCAACACACAAACTGTGCAAATATGACAATCTGTATTATTTGTATAGGGTTGAAGTAGATAGCCTGAACAATTTGTGAATATTCAAGTCAGTTTTAGTGTCCCTATATATTATTTTTGAAATTATAGGCTTTTAAATACTCGATGGAAACAAAGTTTAATTGTTAATTTGTTGACAGGAAGATGAAAATTTCTAGTGTAAGTGAATAAAAAAGTTATTTTGTAAAAACATTTGGCATACTGTTTACTGTATTTTACACATTCAGTTTGCCACAATATTAAATTGTAAAAATAAGTTTCACATGACATTGTAACTTAAATTAACAGTGTATAAATTTCTCACGATATGAAACAAATAGTTCTAAGATACAGTGTAGCTTAAAACACTATTAACATTATATATACACTTTTACATTTACAACAATAATTATATCTTATTAATATTGAAGTGTAATTGTTGTACAGAAAATTATTCTTCCTTTTACTCAGCTATTAAAAGTTTGTTACAACACATTGTTTCTGGACTTAATCTATTACATTTATCAGTTGCATAAACCTGCCATACAGTTGTATGTTTCACTTTGGCACTGATTACATCCACGCATTTTCCTTATGAGGTACAAATGAAGACACCACTTGTGAAAATTTCTCAATTTTTACAGTGCAGTTGATGCACTTATTTTATAAAAAATATTACACTATGCAGCAGAATTCTGTACTTCATATCAGGTTGGTCTGCTACAGATATCACTATTCTGTGTAATAAAATGGAACACCTACAGCTGTCCTTAAGATGTTATTTGTTACATGGCTACCAGTTTTGGTGCTCCAGTGCACAATTTTCAGGCCTTAACTGATAATGAAGGGATTAACTCCAATTGTATAAACGATTTATCAGTGGCCAACATCTATGAAATGGTTTTTGTGGATTACCTATAATGACAATGTTGTGTCTCTAACCATCTACTACCAAGTTGATTGCTGGAGACACAACATCGTTGTTACAGGTAGACTGTGAAAACCAGTTCATAGATGTTTGGAGTTAACCCCCTCAGCATCAGTTATGACCTCAAGATAGTGCACCAAAACTGGTAGCCATATAATAAGTAACATCAAAAGGATGGCTGTAGGTGTTCCACTTTATTGCATAAGTGAATGACCGAAGTCCCTGACACCTCCAATCAAAAGGGTGGACATTCAAAAAATTTCCATTCTTTGCCATCTTAAGTCAATTGATCAGTATAAAATCTGAATGTCATTCATTAAGAGTACCAGGCCTACAAACACACACACACACACACACACACACACACACACACACACACACACACACATATGTACATTCATGTTTTGTATTACTGTTGCTCTGGGCAGTCCATCAATTCTCTTATCACATTTGTGGTTTTTTGTCAACACGAGAAAGCAAAACTTTGGCAGAAATCTTTCCAGTACCATATTCATGATTCACTGGAGAGGTCTTCTCAGACTGAAACAAAAGTTAACATTTTTTACTATTATTCTGTTGTTATTGAGCAAAAAATTAGGCAGAAAATATGTTACATTGTGCAGAAAATATGTTCATACTAAAATTTATGTAGTAGTATTGAGTTGCCAATCTCTGGAGCCTTTATTACAGGAAAATTGGTTATGAAGGATGAAAAATTGTGATGACGTGTTCCTTGAAAAGTTCTACTTGAAAATGCTGCCACTGCAATGTTGCTGCCTTAATTATTTAACAAAAATTGTGAGTTTGTATGTGATATGAAGTGGATACAGCTACCTATAAACATTCTGGGTGTTCTATTTTATGTATGAAGGGGATGCAATGAATTAAAATATCCACAAGCAAGAAAAAAATACTTGTCAGTTTTTTAGATATAGGAAAGATGATATTGTGTGACTGTGTTCATTATCTCTGTGAAAAGTATATGAAAAATACCATCAAAAATTCACTCTCCTTTTTTTGGATCTGTATGGCTTGCAACTGAGTCATCTTAATTTGCAAACAAAAAAATAGATAGCACACAATGGAAAATCATAGCTCTCTTCACAAATGTGCAACATTTCCATACAGTGAATGCAGAAGTGAATGATGGTAGCAAAAGTCGCAAAGCCATGCCAGCAGTAGCATGAATGAAGTGCATTATTGCCACATAAACCCTGTTAACAAAATTTGTATGTTTGGTAGTCATTGCTTCTTATGATGCTACATGGATGACAGCTGGGGCACAGGATTGGTCACTTGTTTGTAAAACTGCCTTAAGTTTATACAAAATGAATACAAGACATGATACAAAACATGACTGGTTCTAACCACTTTTCAGAGATCTTCACCTAATCTTGTGGTAGCCCTCATCTTCAGATGATTACAGAAAGCTTGATCGTGTGGATTTGTAATACACTTCAGTAGTCTGTATCATCTTCCTTCTTGTTGCTAATGGGAACTTTCCCATCTATGCTGCAGTTTGAGGAATCTCAGTCTTTTTGCTTGCAAAATGTGTCCTGGCTTTCACTAATGTAAAGCAATGGACTTAAAGCCTCCAATAAAGGAGCTGACAATTATTTGCTCTTTCTTTTTTGAACTGTACTTAGAGTGCAGAAACTTTTGGGGACCACATGATACTCCCATACTCCCATTGCTCATTGTTTCAGCTGAGATGATAACCCTTTTATATAAAGGGCTTTACCACATTTTGAAGTCCACTATTTTGCATGTCATTTTAAAGTGAGAAAGCTGGATTCAGTAATAAGTGACAAACTGATCTGGAATAAGAACTCAGCTGCACATTCACCACTTTCTTTTCTGACACAAAAGTCACCATCAGATTTTAGATAAGAGTAGGAAATAGTGGTATATATTGCCAAATCTGCCACTGTCTATAATAACAATAACATTTATTTTCTGCTGTGTAGTAAGGTTAAAACTAACATGCGGAGCTAATGAATGGTTGATGATGTCCTTTAATCAGATCTGAAATAGCTTTATAATTTCGAAGATGAGTAGTAATCATGTATTTTGCTACAATATACCTTATAAGTCACACAAGAATATGTTAACAGGGAATGGTTCGAGAATGGAGCTATAGCTGCTATTTCACTACATCATTTTCAAACAGTTCTTGATACATAATTTCACAGCCATAATAAACTGTTCTAAAGAATTCATTGTCCACTTCTGACACTAAAATCTTTATTGCAGTGTGCTGTCTGACAATTTTGGTAATCATGGCACTTTCAGGTGAGTGCCGTGTGATGTGTTATGCATATATTTGTTAGACAGTGACGTAGTTTGCCAACTTCAGCTAAATATAAATGGGTATGCAGGCTGAGGCTTCTGATGACTGAAGTGTATGACAAGAACACAAGTGGGGGAAGGGTGAGGAAAAGGTTGTGGTGGTGCCTTCAACACTGGCCCCTCCAGCCCCTAGCTTCACGCTCTATAGTATAGCAGCGCATCTTTAACTTCTCTCCAGTGAAATGATTTTCACACATTCCTACAGGTGGAGATCAAGTTTATAACAGCAGCATAATCACTTAAGATAGTCAAATTACTAATTGTACAATGTAGGCTGTCATGGCCAGTGTTCATATCACTGGTGATTTTTATTTTATGGCCATTAGTCTGTTGTTTGAAGCATTTTCTCTACAAATAACACTAAGGATAAAAAATAAAATTATTAATGAGCAGATACACATGGACCAATCACTTTTAAGTTAATTATCACTTTACAGTGAAATTATGCCGAAAATAATAATGTACTGTGTGGACATCAAATAATAAATCTTCAAACTCAGTGCAAAGTTTCGTATTATAACACTATTTGTTTATGGTTCATCTATAATTTTTTTGCTTTAAAATTTTCACATATTGGTACTATATTTATTACATTAAAAATTTTCTGTTGACATTTGTATTTAAAAATAGTTGTGTGTGTAAACTATTCAAGGTGATGTAAATTGGACAATTGTAAGAAATGGTCACGCTTAGGAACAATGTAAGAAATAGGTGTTATGTAAAAACCAGTGTGCTGTTGTTTGAAATGAAAATGGCTTTGGGGACTGGAAAAGGTGGCAAGGGCAAAGTGGCACGCTACCTAGAGTAAATGTGGAAAGTAAGTCACACAGTCTGTAGGCAGCAGTTATTGAGGAGCAGGAGAAGCTTTGCCTGCAAATTTGCACAAAAATGCCTCAGATGAAGATTGAAAATGGCTTATGGCATGGCTGCAAGTTGCTGGGCTACTATATTTAAGGTTGAACAATGCCAAGAAGAGAAACTGAGCCCACACAGCAAGATACTTGTAGGCTGTACTGTGAGTAGTGTAGTCAGCATAATTGTTCGTCATACACCCAAACCTACAGCCACCAGACAAGATTTTTTTTGGTATTTTCCTTTTGTAAGCATGAACCATTAATTTAAATCTTTTTTTGCCCCCCCCCCCCCTCCTCTCTCTCTCTCACTCTCTCTCTCTCTCTCATGAACTTTAAAGAAACTGGTTCACCCTGTTATTTCATCCTAATCATACACCTATATAGCGTTCCTTTCTGGTCTTTGATTAATCCGAGTACCCTGTTTTACAGATTTATGAAGTGCCAAGTTAATGTAAAGAGGCACCATTTAAATTGTTTTTTGTAAATAATGAGAAAGTTTTCTTAACTATTACAAACTATTATAGTAAAAGTTTTCTTACGTAAAATTCAATCAGAGTGAAGCCAAGTTACTAGAATCTGTTAAATGACTATACAGAGTTAGATCAGAGAATAATAGTTTTTGAAAGTGAATTCCAGAAAAAAGAGGTTCTCTTGACCTGAAATGTTCAGTATAAAAAGTGTATGCTTTAGTATTTAAGTATTTTAGTATCTGAGTTTTATGATTATGGAAAGTGCTTTTCTAAAGGTGCCCCTTGGCCAAATTTTTTTAGTTCCTTAAATTATCTACTGGGCTTTTTCTCTTTTAAAAACGTAATGTACAGGGGTGTAGTCCAACTTTGTTTATGTGGAGTAATATTGCCTGGATAGGATGGTGACTGTTAGTACATATTTTAAACCACAAAATGTATTTGGAACTGAGTTGTCCTAGCTTCAGTATAATATTATTCATACTGCATTTCTTTCTAACTGCTGAGTAAGATCTTAGGAAAAGAATTGAATAGTCTGATTTACTTATCCATTATACACAACACATGGTCAAATCCTGTAAAAAGGGTAACTCTATTGATTAGCTTTTCCTATTAACAGGACTATCCTCCCATAGTGTACTTTAATTATAACTACCCAGTATGTTAAAAAAATTAAAGTGCAGCTGCTCCCAAAGGCCCATTTGGGCTTTAATCATCATATGGTAGCAAAATTTGGTACATATTCTAATGTGTTAATGTGGAATCGATTTACATTGGAAAAAATTAGTTCTAATTTTGGCCAAGTGCAAATTTGGAACTGTAAATCATCTTGTCAACATCTCTGGTGCTCATATTGAACAAATCATGTTAGCAGTCTTTAATAATATCAACACTTTTTTGACATTTTCTGCCCATGTCCCATTCCTAATCCATTATAATTGGAACCATTTGTGTATGTCTTTTCTTGCATTCACTGTGACAGATTAGCACCTGGTGGCTAGGATCGGAGCTATTTTTTTTACCAGCATAAATTGGTTTCACATTAGAATATCTACCATGTTTCACTGCCGTACAATAATTACAGCCCACACTTGACTTGAAATGAACCCTAGATATATCTTTTGACATTGGAAAAGAAATGCCAGTTCAAATGGTAGCCACAAATAGACAAGATACTTCATGCATGCATCAGAGAATTTGTGCCTGATAATCTGCACAGAATCCAGGTGATCAGTGCAGTGCAGAGCATCACATGTAGTTATTGTAAAAGCCAAAGAAGGCTGTTAAGTAGGAAGTCATTAAAAAGCTATCACAGGGCCTAATTTAAATCACCAAGAAAGGTAGCAGTGGTTAGCATATTGGACTCACATTCTAAAGAATGATAGTTCAAACCGACGTCTGGCCATCCACATTTAGGTTTTCCATGATTTTCCTAAATTGCTCCAGGAAAATGTCAATATGGTTCCTTTACAAGGGCACGGGTGATTTCCTCCCTGATCCTTGAAACATTTCGAGTTTGTGCTCCATCTCTAATGATCTAATTATCAGTGGGACATTAAACTTCCTTCCTTTAATTTACTTCCAGTACTGTACTTTGCTAAACAACACAGTTACAGTGTTTCACAAATTTCTGTTCATGAATGAAGCACTGTCATTCACACAGCATTAATGTGTTCTGCAGACAATGCTAATAAGGAGGCCAACCTCACAGTGTTGCTCTTCAGCAGTAGTTCTAATATTTGCTTCTCACTACACTAGTGAGTTTACTACAGATTCAAACGTAGTTGATAACACAATATTTACCTATATTCAATCTAATACTTAATTGAACTGTCACATATAATTTCCTTAATGTATAATGTGTATGTGTCTGTATTTCCGTATCCTAGGCTGTTTCTGGTTGTGCTGGTCTGGTATTGTTGATGGTAGTATGGGAAATTGAACTTTGTCTGTCATCCACCGTAAATATTGCTCATTTATTCACCAGTAATATCATTATGCTTGCTTAGGATAAAACAACAAACAACTGATAAACAACTGCAAATAACAACAATCACTATATGCTGACTGCATCAAAGATGCTTTTAATAATCTGTGGTTGTTTTGTTCGCTTATTGTGGCGGAGTGTATTGGAGGTGTCACCACATCTACTACCTTGCCCTTTATTGAAACTGGGTGCCCCCCAGTAAGCGAGGGATATTGCACTTTATCTGCCTGCTGGTTCTCGAGAAAATGGCTGGTGCAGGCAAGGATTGCTCCTGTTCCAAGGTAGACGCTTTGGTTTCTTCTATTGGTGCCAAAGGATCAGCCTCCTTCGAGTGCGATGTCAAGGAATGAGAAGGGAGCATCTCTTCATCAGTGTACACAGGCCTGAGTCACTCTATTGAGACTGCTTCCTGTTTACCAACATTGAAAGTGTGTCTCCCCCTTGTGATTTCTCAGTACGGTACTAAATATGGCGAAACAAGGGGTGGTCACACGGTATCATCCTTGTGCCACATGTGGGATGTTTTTGTTATGTTTCTATGAACAAACACCTGCCAGTCTCCATTTATTACAGGAGTGGTAGGCTGAATGGCCCTCATTCTGAGTCTGATTTTTATCCAAACTGTGTGCTCAGCTCCAAGACAAATAGTTGAGTGGATGCTGGCAAGATCAATTCTCCTGGAACCTTCAGCTGCTTGCCTTAGACCAACTGTGCTGGTGGGCATTGGATGCTCTCCACTGCCATTCTCAACTTGAGTAGAACCAGTGGCAGTGGTTCTGACCATTGTGATGAACTGCACGTTAGGGCCATTTTAAGAGTACGGTAAAACTGCTTTACCAGTCCATTGCTAGCTGGATGGTAGCTTGCAGCATGGATGTGGTTGTGGCCATACAAAAGTTCACTGAAACGTTGGCTTTCAAATTGTCTCCCTCGATCCATAGTTACATCTTGCGGAATGCCAAACCTGGAGAGCCAAGCCTGCAGTAATGCTCTCCCAACCATTTCAGTGGATGTACAGTATCTTATATCCCAATGACCTCTGGCCACATTGTAAAATGATCAATGATCATCAGCAAATAAAGTTGGTGCACAGAGTATGGTAACAGCCATACATTGTCCAAATGTGTATGCAAAAATCTAGCTGACGACATCAGGAAGTAAGCAACAGGAGTGAAGACATGACTGCTGATCTTATTATGCTGGCATGTCAGGCACATACATGCCCATGCATGACAATCTTTCTGCACTTCCATCCACACAACTTCAGTGGAGACAAGCTTGGCTGTCACTTGAACTCCCAGATGTGCTAAATTATAGCACTGTTTTGGTATGTAGAGTCACTGCTTTGCTCTTGCTATGTCACACCAAATACTGTCCAGCACATCCATGGCTGGCACAGATCTGAGCTGCAATGCAGTTCTGTTGTTTTAACACTATCTTTGCCCAATGAATGGAGTTTAAACTAGCACAGTTCCAAGAGAGGCTATCTGCAACCACATTGTCTTTCCCTGCTATGTGCTGCACATCACTTGAGAACCGGGCAATATACTTGACCTGCCTGCACTGATGTGATGAGCTGAGATTAGTATCACACTGAAAAACAGCTACCAGTGGCTTGTAGTCAATATAAACTGCAAAATGTCTCCCTTCAACCAATGGGCTGAAATTTTTTATTGCTAAATGAATAGTAAACAACTCATGATCAGTGGTGCTCCATTTTTGCCATTGTTGGCTCATGTTCTTTGAGAAAAAGGCAAATGGCTGTCAAATCCCTCAACTTTTTGTTGCAGAGCCACTCCCACCGCTGTTTGGCCATCTACCATATATATCAAGGGGGCACTCAATATTGGTGTCCCAGCTGTGTTGCCTGTGATAGATGTTTCTTGAGTTCGTGGAAAGATAATTCAGTATATGGAGTCCACAGTATCTTAAGATTCCCTGCAGTACTCTTGCACAATTAGCACTGTGAGTGCCTACTGGATGGCTGCTAAGTGAGGCAGGTGACATCAATAATAGTTCAGCATACCTAAGAATCTGTGATGTCTCTTGTAAGTTGTGGGAAGAGGCATCTGTAATACTGCTTTGACCCGCTCAGGCAGTGGTGACAGGCCTGTGGGGAAATCAAGTCTCCCAGAAATTTAACTTCACATTTTCCCAATGCACACTTTGTTATGTTAATAATCATGCCATATTGTTGTAGGTGGCTGAAAAGCTGATGCAAGTGTATGGCATGCTATTCTACTGAAGTAGAAAACACAAGAATGTCATCCATGTAGTAAAAAAATGATCTGTAATTCTCTAAGCACTTTGTGCATGAACCACTGCCAAGTTTGGGTTGCATCCCAGAGGCCAAATGACATCAAATGGTACTCATACAAGCCAAATGGTTTGATCACTGCTGATTTTTTTTGTTGGCTGGCACCACTGGAATTTGGTGCAATTTATCACACTGAATATTTTGGAAATGCTAATGGTGCTGTTTAAATCCATTACGTTAGATGCAGGGTAGCAGTCTGGAATTGTATTTCTATTGAGCACTCTACAATTTCCACATGTTCTCCAGGAATCATCTTTCTTACAAAATGTAGACTGGGGAGGCCCACTTACTATCCAACATGGTCACAATACCTGCTTTCAGAAGTTGGTCGAACTCCATTTGCACCACAAGTAGCTTCTCTGTGCGCAGACACTGTGAGCAGAATGCAGTGTGTTGACTTCATGTCGTGCAGATGTTATACGGAACATTGTGTGAGCATAGAAGGGCATGGTGAGTCTGGAAGGTCTAGAAGTAGATTATGAAATAACGGCTACGATTTTGCCAACAGCATATGAATTGTTACAGTTCGTGGGGTTCTGCTTTAATGATGCACACATGTATGAGTGTGTTGTTACAAATATGGAATCAATATACTCTTAACATGGATGATGTGGAAGAGATAATGGAACTTCCTGTGGAAAGCCATAGGCACATTGCGCTGCATGTGACCCGACACAGAAGGCACAGTTGGCAATAGCCTTTCTGTGTGTACTGGTACTAAACAGCAGTTGATCAAGTAGGGCATAAACTGATAATGATGTAAAAAGTTCACTCTGATTATCGGACAAGGCATGTCTGCAATCATTAAGGCCCATATCAGGTGGAAGTTTGAATCCAAGTATAGTGCTAAGCATTTTCACTGGATGTAGACTGGACTCGCATTCGGGAGGACGACAGTTCAATCCCGTCTCCGGCCATCCTGATTTAGGTTTTCCGTGATTTCCCTAAATCGTTTCAGGCAAATGCCGGGATGGTTCCTTTGAAAGGCCACGGCCGATTTCCTTCCCAATCCTTTCCTAACCCAAGCTTGCGCTCCGTCTCTAATGACCTCATTGTCGACGGGACGTTAAACACTACCCACCACCACCACTGGATGTAGCCACAGTAAGTACCTGTTGCATTGTTGCCATCAGTGTGTCATTGGTTCCTCTTGAACAGACACTGACTTCCAAACATGTATCAATAAGAAACTTGTCACCCGCTGGATAGTCTTGTGTGAACAATCAGTGTGACTGGATGACTGCTGCTAATGTGGTATTTGCGTATTTTTTAACCACACTCTAGTCCACGCACTTGTGCTGTTGCTGATGGATATTAGTAACCCTTAACGCCTGTCTTTGAAATTTGGGTAATTACAATGATGAGTTGCTGAAATGCCTATGGTACCAGCACTACTGTTCCAGGAGGCTTGTTGAATGGCAATTTTCCTTGTTTTCCAACTGCAACTTCATAGTTGCTGCTGGTATGTGGCTGCCTGCATGTTTAGTTTTGCCCCTTGTGTTGCTAGATGTCCATGGTGGGTTCGACTGATGCTTGCTGCTGGGGAGAGGTATTCATGCGCATTACAGGACCAATGGTGTCAGCTTCCACCTCTCTGCCCATTCCTCAGTCCTTGTCTTGACTGTTGCTGATTTTTGCGCATACAGAAATGTCTCTTAAGCTTTTTACAATGGTGTCTGCCTTCTTTGCCACGACTTTCAATGGCAAGTCTGTTTGTGCTGCAATGGTGGCCTGGATGGTGGCTGGAAGTTTATGAAGCCGTAATATGCATAAAGATTGTACAGGCAGGAGTTCTGGGCCTGCTAATTTGTGTAGAGCTTTGAGCACTTGTAACAGTGTCTTGTCACTCATGTTTTCATGTGTGAATTTTTTGTAACTGCCATTCTGGTGAAAGCCGTTCTCATGATAGCCACACGAGAACTTCCTATAGTGCAGCATATCTTTGCTGTGAAAAAGTTTATTCTATTTCCTCTACCACTTCTAAATCCAGATGCAAAACCACAATATTAAATCTGTCAGTATTATTGAACATCTGACACAGTTGAAATATTCATTCAGCTTGCGCAAACCAAAGCTGAGGTCACATCAGGCAGAATAAGAGAAGCTTAACATTCCCATGTCACATGTATGTCCTCACATCTTGTATATTTACTTCTATCATGACATTTTGTAGTGAATTAAAAGTCGTGGATGGTGATCCTGGGTCAACTGGTAAACCTTGTTCCATTCTGATTCCAGTTTCTTGCTTGTGTCAATGGATCCATTATTTCTGACTATGTTTTCCACTGTTGTCCTTTACTTTTCTTTTTCTTTTCGGGGTCACCACAATGTGAACTGAAGCTTTACCTCCTGTCCACAATAGATATTTCTCAGCTATTCACTAATAACTTTATTACGCTCACTTAGGATAACACAACTACTGATAAACAACTGTAAACAACAACAGTCATTATGCGGACTGCAGCGAAGAGTTGTGATGGTTTTGTTCACTTTTTTTGGTGAAGTGTATTGGCAGTGGCACCTATGAAACCTTAATGATTTACAGATTTGAATTAGTGCTGGGTGGTTTTGAGCTGGCTGTTGTGAATGTTTGAAGGTAACATCAGTGAACTTTTCAACTATGATAAGCTGGAAAACCAGGCTACAAAGTCATATGACCTACACAGAACCACTTCTTTGTGATTGATAATGTCTAAGTTGAGCTTCAGTAGCCAAAGATCTGACGTTCTTGTACATAAAAGTATCCGTTGGCTGCAAGACCTTATGTCATGTGTCCTATCAGTTTTGTACCGATGTTTGCTCCCTTTTGCTCCAGTTTATTTTTAACCACATCTTGCCCAGACCCTATACCCCCCCCCCCCCCCCACACACACAACTAGTGGTTTTGACTCCTTTATTCATGTATTTCTTCGCTTTACATCTCTATACAGATAGCTAAAATTCCTAATTTCTACCACAAAACAAAATGGAAGCAACAGCAATGGAAGCAATATATACTGATAATTAGATATCTCATATTTTTCTTCTGTGGTTGTGATTTTGATCTGTAACTCTTCCAGGAACAAATCATTCTCAGTAGTGCTAGATAAAGATACTAAATTAGCTGAAATAAGTAACAACAAACAAATCATTGCTTGCTGTACACTGAGACGTTAAATAAGTAGACTAGTTCACCTAGAATTTACCTCATATGAGTTCTGCAACAAATTCAGGTTGTCCATCCTTATTTATAGTCAATGCTGTTCGTGATCTGAAGCCATCAGAATTACTATTTGAATTCTGATGTTGCTCAGGGACTTGAAAAGTTGAACCTTGAAATCCAAGGCTAGCTTCAAACATCTGAAAAAAAAGGAGATTAAAAATAAATAATAGATAAAAATGAGAGAAGATAACCACTTACTTATAACTGACTGGCCTGTGACATATAGACTTAACAAGATTTCAAGCTAATCCACACAGACACACAAACGGACTCATCCCCATTGACTATTTGTAAGTGGATGCTCAGGCTAAAAAGAGTGGGAGGGGGAACAAAATGTGCATCATGTGAGAACTGGGAAGGAGGATAAGTTGTACAAGCCAACAAGACAATGGAAGGTAATGAGAAAGTGGGCGGGGGAATACATACGAGATTTGGGCATGGGACGATGGCTATGGAAAATGAGGAAATGTGATGGTACAAGAATGGTCAGTGAACTTGTAGAGCTTTAGATGACGGGGATTGTAAGGACAGAGGATTTGCTGAATGGAAGTTACATTCATATGATTCAGAAGAGCTGGTGCTGGGAGAGTGAGCAGGGCTATCCAAATGGCACAGTTACTGAAATAGCTATTTGAAGTCTTGATAATAGTAGAAAAGTTCTGGTAGAATGTAAATACTGTAGGTGCCTATGCCCCTACATGGTGCTGGCTGGACACATAATGCCCAATGTCCATTGTTCGTCCAGCCAGCACTTAGGGGCACAAGAGTGTGTGTGTAAGATGTCTGAAGCTCTGAAAAATGATGTGCCTGAGCTTTTCAAGGTCTGGGTGACATTGGGTATTGACGGGAGTGTTGGTCAGTGACTGGTATACAGTGGATGTGTGTTTTCCGATGTACCAGGAAGAGGTGGACTTGGAAATTTGATTTTGGACTACTTGAGCAAGATATAGTGTATTTGTAAAGGCTCTGGCAAGTTTATCAACCATGTTTAACTGAGGCTACCCCCTGGACATGCAAATGCCGAATCCCTATGGTAGGGCACCTTAATGCAGACTAGGTGATAGCCATTAAAATGGACGTACTATTCTTGGTTGATGTGAACAGAAGTTTTTGCAAGGCCATTTGAATCTCCTAGAAAGGAAGCTCATTTAGGTGAATATGCTCAAATGAAGCAGATCTGGGAGTACCGTATTTACTCGAATCTAAGCCGCACCTAAAAAATGAGACTCGAAATAAAGGAAAAACAAATTTCCCGAATCTAAGCCGCACCTGAAATTTGAGACTCGAAATTCAAGGGGAGAGAAAAGTTTTAGGCCGCACCTCCAAATCGAAACAAAGTTGGTCCATTGTAATATGAGACACAATTTAGGTCAAACGAATGACGATACAGCTACAGTAGTTTGCTTCGAGTCGTAAGCTTAGCAGTTAAGCTTTATCAGGTACCCATTGCTATGCGTCAGGTGCTCCATCCGTATTTATACGGGTACCCTTCCTTTTTCACGTGCTTCGTCTGGTTTGAATTGATTGCTTATTTTTCTTTGATCTGATAAGCGCCGTTCTCTTTGTTATAGGTGTTTACGTCACTCTAAGCTGAAAAAGCATTACTGTACTGTGCCATGCACTGTTTGTCGCATTCTGATAATGAGTGTTTACGGCCTGTCGCCGCTCGCGGCATGGCTTGCTTTTGTGCACGCTACCGCCGCTTTAAACGAAACACTGGCAAGAGACTGCAATTTGTTGTTACGTACACTGCTGCTTTCTTTGATAATGATCAAGTTTTTGTTGTTGTTGTGGTCTTCAGTCCTGAGACTGGTTTGATGCAGCTCTCCATGCTACTCTATCCTGTGCAAGCTTCTTCATCTCCCAGTACCTACTGCAACCTACATCCTTCTGAATCTGCTTAGTGTATTCATCTCTTGGTCTCCCTCTACGATTTTTACCCTCCACGCTGCCCTCCAATGCTAAATTTGTGATCCCTTGATGCCTCAAAACATGTCCTACCAACCGATCCCTTCTTCTAGTCAAGTTGTGCCACAAACTTCTCTTCTCCCCAATCCTATTCAATACCTCCTCATTAGTTACGTGATCTACCCACCTTATCTTCAGCATTCTTCTGTAGCACCACATTTCGAAAGCTTCTATTCTCTTCTTGTCCAAACTGGTTATCGTCCATGTTTCACTTCCATACATGGCTACACTCCATACAAATACTTTCAGAAACGACTTCCTGACACTTAAATCTATACTCGATGTTAACAAATTCCTTTTCTTCAGAAACGATTTCCTTGCCATTGCCAGTCTACATTTTATATCCTCTCTACTTCGACCATCATCAGTTATTTTACTCCCTAAATAGCAAAACTCCTTTACTATTTTAAGTGTCTCATTTCCTAATCTAATCCCCTCAGCATCACCCGATTTAATTTGACTACATTCCATTATCCTCGTTTTGCTTTTGTTGATGTTCATCTTATATCCTCCTTTCAAGACACTGTCCATTCCGTTCAACTGCTCTTCCAAGTCCTTTGCTGTCTCTGACAGAATTACAATGTCATCAGCGAACCTCAAAGTTTTTATTTCTTCTCCATGGACTTTAATACCTACTCCGAACTTTTCTTTTGTTTCCTTTACTGCTTGCTCAATATACAGATTGAATAACATCGGGGAGAGGCTACAACCCTGTCTTACTCCCTTCCCAACCACTGCTTCCCTTTCATGCCCCTCGACTCTTATAACTGCCATCTGGTTTCTGTACAAATTGTAAATAGCCTTTCGCTCCCTGTATTTCACCCCTGCCACCTTCAGAATTTGAACGAGAGTATTCCAGTTAACGTTGTCAAAAGCTTTCTCTAAGTCTACAATTGCTAGAAACGTAGGTTTGCCTTTTCTTAATCTTTCTTCTAAGATAAGTCGTAAGGTTAGTATTGCCTCACGTGTTCCAACATTTCTGCGGAATCCAAACTGATCTTCCCCGAGGTCCGCTTCTACCAGTTTATCCATTCGTCTGTAAAGAATTCGCGTTAGTATTTTGCAGCTGTGACTTATTAAACTGATAGTTCGGTAATTTTCACATCTGTCAACACCTGCTTTCTTTGGGATTGGAATTATTATATTCTTCTTGAAGTCTGTGGGTATTTCGCCTGTCTCATACATCTTGCTCACCAGATGGTAGAGTTTTGTCATGACTGGCTCTCCCAAGGCCATCAGTAGTTCTAATGGAATGTTGTCTACTCCCGGGGCCTTGTTTCGACTCAGGTCTTTCAGTGCTCTGTCAAACTCTTCACGCAGTATCTTATCTCCCATTTCATCTTCATCTACATCCTCTTCCATTTCCATAATATTGTCCTCAAGTACATCGCCCTTGTATAAACCCTCTATATACTCCTTCCACCTTTCTGCCTTCCCTTCTTTGCTTAGAACTGGGTTTCCATCCGAGCTCTTGATTTTCATACAAGTGGTTCCCTTCTCTCCGAAGGTCTCTTTAATTTTCCTGTAGGCATTATCTATCTTACCCCTAGTGAGACAAGCCTCTACATCCTTACATTTTTCCTCTAGCCATCCCTGCTTAGCCATTTTGCACTTCCTGTCGATCTCATTTTTGAGACGTTTGTATTCCTTTTTGCCTACTTCATTTACTGCATTTTTATATTTTCTCCTTTCATCAATTAAATTCAATATTTCTTCTGTTACCCAAGGGTTTCTATTAGCCCTCGTCTTTTTACCTACTTGATCCTCTGCTGCCTTCACAACTTCATCCCTCAGAGCTACCCATTCTTCTTCTACTGTATTTCTTTCCCCCATTCCTGTCAATTGTTCCCTTATGCTCTCCCTGAAACTCTCTACAACCTCTGGTTCTTTCAGTTTATCCAGGTCCCATCTCCTTAAATTCCCACCTTTTTGCAGTTTCTTCAGTTTCAATCTGCAGTTCATAACCAATAGATTGTGGTCAGAATCCACATCTGCCCCTGGAAATGTCTTACAATTTAAAACCTGGTTCCTAAATCTCTGTCTTACCATTATATAATCTATCTGATACCTTTTACTATCTCCAGGATTCTTCCAGGTATACAACCTTCTTTCATGATTCTTGAACCAAGTGTTAGCTATGATTAAGTTATGCTCTGTGCAAAATTCTACCAGGCGGCTTCCTCTTTCATTTCTTCCCCCCAATCCATATTCACCTACTATGTTTCCTTCTCTCCCTTTTCCTACTGACGAATTCCAGTCACCCATGACTATTAAATTTTCGTCTCCCTTCACTAACTGAATTATTTCGTCATACATTTCATCAATTTCTTCATCATCTGCAGAGCTAGTTGGCATATAAACTTGTACTACTGTAGTAGGCATGGGCTTTGTGTCTATCTTGGCCACAATAATGCGTTCACTATGCTGTTTGTAGTAGCTAACCCGCACTCCTATTCTTTTATTCATTATTAAACCTACTCCTGCATTACCCCTGTTTGATTTTGTATTTATAACCCTGTAATCACCTGACCAAAAGTTTTGTTCCTCCTGCCACCGAACTTCACTAATTCCCACTATATCTAACTTTAACCTATCCATTTCCCTTTTTAAATTTTCTAACCTACCTGCCCGATTAAGGGATCTGACATTCCACGCTCCGATCCGTAGAATGCCAGTTTTCTTTCTCCTGATAATGATCAACAAGAACCAAATAATATACTGCGTATGATAGAAGTTTTGAACGAGAGTTTAGCGAAAATATTTTTCCGTTTGAAAATCTTTGCAGATGCCTCTTTAGTACATAACATTCTGCACAGAAATTAGAGTCGTCTTAGATTTAAAAATCTAGTCAATTGCCGTGCTTCATTTCTGACTGTATCACTATTAGGCATAAGAATAATACGAATATAAACGTGACAGGATATGTATATTCTTCCGCGTTTGCTATTGTCTCATTCTAGTTTCGTAGTTTATTAGGCAGACAGGATTTAAATGAGATACCTGCAAACACGAAACAATACATGGCAAAATGTTTATATCTGTATTATTCTTATTGTGAAGAGAATACCGCATGTGATTCACAGTTCATAAAAGTTCCAATTAGCAACCATCTCTTCTCACAGGTAGGAAAAAATTCAGAACATAGAGTTGGCCATATTGGCAAACATCCCAAACAGTCTTGCCAGTCGGATTTTCGTAGTACACTGAAATGCTGCTACATTTGAAGAAGAACAATACGGAATTTGTATTTACTTTGTTGGATAATGTATGAAAATGCATTGTTCGAAACTTGGGGCGGAGAAAAAAAGCTCGTCTTCCACCCTTTTTTTTTTTAAATTTATTTACTGACACAGAGGTTTTGGCGCCAGTATTTATCTTTGTGCCTGCAAAGCATGCCTGTGTAGCACTACATATATTCAATGGCAGAAGTTGGTTGTGGCGGCACCTACCAACATTTTTCAGAACTTCCGCTTACGTTGCACTCGATTCTAAGCCGCAGGCGGTTTTTTGGATTACAAAAAACCGGAAAAAAGTGCGGCTTAGATTCGAGTAAATACGGTAGATACTGAGGATTTGGAGGAAATACCACAGGCTCTCCTTATCAAGAATCCCAATCATGAAGGTTTTATCATCATTGTATGTGACCCAGGAACGGTGTTTTAGAGGGACAGAAGGGGTTTCAGATGTATGTTCAGTCTTTCAGCTTAAGGTTTTCTATGGTTCATGTAAATCGCTACAAGTAAATGCTGTGACAGTTCCTTGGAAAGGGCGTGGCTGATTCAGTGCTTCATCATTGTCCAGTGTGAACTTCTGCTCTTCCGCAAAATAATATTCTCCTTCATTCTTATATTAATGAACACTTCTTAAGTCAAATTTCTTTAACATCATATAAATTGCTTGTTTGCTTTACATAAGGAAAATAATTGAGTTAGAAATTTGATTTGTATTTATTGTTGTCCATATCTTTCATATATTTGATACACAATAGCAAGCAACTGTCACAATGACACAATATAACTTTCTCTCTCTCTCTCTCTCTCTCTTTCCCTCCCTCCTTCACCCCTGGCATGACAGTCAAAAGAAAACCTGTGTGCGTGACAAAAAATAGCCCTAGTTTATGAATTAAAGAACTGCTGTTTACAGAAGATGGAGACTCAGGACTGTCTGTCCCAATTATTAATCATAGGCTGTTTTGATAACATTGTCACAAGATGTCAAAAAGTTTCTTGGGGGGGGGGGGGGGGCGAGTTTTATTTTGGGTACTCTGTGTTTGTTTTCCATGGCTTGAATTCTTATTTTCTTTCTTATCTAATCTGCTCTGTTGTAATTTGTCAGCACAAATTATATATATTTTGCAACTTCAAATTTTATTGATCTAATTAATGAATTGAGACTGCACAGTTTTCAGATATTGTATTTTTATGTGTTTAAATTCAATGCCATTGGATAAGATGTTATTGTGTTTACCATGCCAATACAAGGTAGTGAACATACTCCTCAGGGTATTCAGCTTCTTTTTAATTGATATGAGGCTACTTCTCCAAGATATTCTTTCTGCACCACCCAATATCACCCTGCTAACCACTGTAATATCCTTGTCAACCCACCTACATAACATATTTGTCAACCCACACGACATTCTCATTTCATAATCCCTAGCCCACAGTTTCTACCACTGCCATCATGTTGTTGTTGTTGTTGTTGTTGTTGTGGTCTTCAGCCCAGAAACTGGTTTGATGCAGCTCTCCATGCTACTCTGTCCTGTGCCAGCTTCTTCATCTCCCAGTACCTACTGCAACCGACATCTTTCTAAATCTGCTTAGTGTATTCATCTCTTGGTCTCCCTCTACAATTTTTACCCTCTACACTGACCTCCAATACTAAATTGGTGATCTCTTGATGCCTCTGAATATGTCCTACCAACCGATCCCTTCTTCTAGTCAAGTTGTGCCACAAATTTCTCTTCTCCCCAGTTCTATTCAATACATCCTCATTAGTTATCTGATCTACCCATCTAATCTTCAGCATTCTTCTGTAGCAACACATTTCGAAAGCTTCTATTCTCTTCTTGTCGAAACTATTTATCGTTCACATTTCACTTCCATACATGGCTACGCTCCATACAAATATTTTCAGAAAAGATTTCCTAACACTTAAATCTATACTCGATGTTAACAAATTTCTCTTCTTCAGAAACGCTTTCCTTGCCATTGCCAGTCTACATTTTATGTCCTCTCTACTTCGACCATCATCAGTTATTTTTGCTCCCCAAATAGCAAAACTCCTTTACTACTTTAAGTGTCTCATTTCCTAATCTAATTCCCTCAGCATCACCCGACTTAATTCAACTACATTCCATTATCCTCATTTTGCTTTTGTTGATGTTCATCTTATATCCTCCTTACAAGACACTATCCATTCCATTCAACTGCTCTTCCAAGTCCTTTGCTGTCTCTGACAGAATTACAATGTCACTGGCGAACCTCATAGTTTTTATTTCTTCTCCATGGATTTTAATTCCTACTCTGACATTTTGTTTTGTTTCCTTTACTGCTTGCTCAATATACAGATTGAATAACATGGGGGATAGGCTACAACCCTGTCAGACTCCCTTCCCAACCTCTGCTTCCCTTTCATGCCACTCGACTCTTATAACTGGCATCTGGTTTCTGTACAAATTGTAAATAGCCTTTCGCTCCCTGTATTTTACCCCTGCCACCTTCAAAGTTTGAAAGAGAATATTCCAGTCAACATTGTCAAAAGCTTTCTCTAAGTCTACAAATGCTAAAAATTTACGTTTGCCTTTCCTTAATCTATCTTCTAAGATAAGTCATAGGGTCAGTATTGCCTCATGTGTTCCAACATTTCTACGGTATCCAAACTGATCTCCCTGAGGTCGGCTTCTACCACTTTTTTCCATTTATCTGTAAAGAATTTGTGTTAGTACTTTGCAGTCGTGACTTATTAAACAGAGAGGTCGATAATTTTCACATCAGTCAATACCTGCTTTCTTTGGGATTGGAATAATTATATTCTTCTTGAAGTCTGAGGGTATTCGCCTTCTCATACATCTTGCTCACCAGATGGTAGAGTTTTGTCAGGGCTGGCTCTCGTGAGGCTATCAGAAGTTCCAATGGAATGTTGTCTGCTCCCGGGACCTTGTTTCGACTTAAGTCTTTCAGTGCTCTGTCAAACTCTTCATGCAGTATCCTATATCCCATTTCATCTTCATCTACATCCTCTTCCATTTCCATAATATTGTCCTCAAGTACATCACCCTTGTATAGACCCTCTATATACTCCTTCCACCTTTCTGCTTTCCCTTCTTTGCCTAGAAGTGGGTTTCCATCTGAGCTCTTGATATTCATACAAGTGGTTCTCTTTTCTCCAAAGGTCTCTTTAAGTTTCCTGTAGGCAGTATCTATCTTAACCTTTGTGAGATAAGCCTCTACATCCTTACATTTGACCTCTATCCATCCCTGCTTAGCCATTTTGCACTTCCTGGCGATCTCATTTTTGAGACGTTTGTATTCATTTTTGCCTGCTTCATTTACTGCATTTTTATATTTTCTCCTTTCATCAATTAAATTCAATATATCTTCTGTTACTCAAGGATTTCTACTAGCCCTTATCTTTTTACCTACTTTATCCTCTTCTGCCTTCACCATTTCACCTCTCAAAGCTACACATTCTTCTTCTACTGTATGTCTTTCCCCCATTCTTGTCAATCGTTCCCTAATGCTCTCCCTTAAACCCTCTACAACCTCTGGTTCTGTCAGTTTATCCAGGTCCCATCTCCGTAAATTCCCACTGTTTTGCAGTTTCTTCAGCTTAAATCTACAGTTCACAAACAATAGATTGTGGCCAGAGCCCACATCTGCCCCTGGAAATGTCTTACAATTTAAAACCTGGTTTCTAAATCTCTGTCTTACCATTATATAATCTATATGAAACCTTCCAGTATCTCCAGGGTTCTTCCACGTATACAACCTTCTTTCATTATTCTTGAACCAAGCGTTGGCTATGATCAAGTTATGCTCTGTACAAAATGCTACCAGGCAGCTTCCTTTTTCATTCCTTACCCTCATTCCATATTCACCTACTACATTTCCTTCTCTTCCTTTCCCTACTATAGAATTCCAGTCACCCATGACTATTAAATTTTCATCTCCCTTCACTATCTGAATTATTTCTTTTATCTCATCATACATTTCATCAATCTCTTCGTCATCTGCATAGCTAGTTGGCATATAAACTTGTACTATTGTGGTAGGCGTGGGCTTCGTGTCTATCTTGGCCACAATAATGCGTTCACTATACTGTTTGTAGTAGCTTACCCACACTCCTATTTTTTTATTCATTACTAAACCTACTCCTGCATTACCCCTATTTGATTTTGTATTTATATCCCTGTATGTCCTGTTCCTCCTGCCACCGAACTTCACTAATTCCCACTACATCTAACTTTAACCTGTCTATTTCCCTTTTTAAATTTTCTAACCTACCTGCCATCATTTCCACTGTAAAACTGTATCAGGCCCCACACACCTGCTCCACTCACACCGACCTCACCACTGCTAAATGCTTCAATGTCAATGGGAGAGCAATGTTGAAACTATAAAGTTATTTACAAAGTAACACTGCACAGCTTTTTATATAGGAGAGACGACGACTAAACTGACTGAGTGCATATATGAACACAGTAGGATTTTCTGCTTTGGGGAGACCAGCAGCGAGTTGTTGTGCATCCTCTATAGCAGGCTGTTCAGCTTGCTAGGCAGCACAAGCACAGGTGGGCAGAGGTGGGCAAACAGCTGATGCACAGGCAGTCTTGTAGCCATGCTATAGCGTATGCAGTTGTATCCCACTGGCTAACACATCTGAGCATGGATGGCCTAGAAGTGTGCACATGTGCAGAATGCATGCAATATGGCGATTTGTCTGGTAGCCTACACTACCTGCACCTGCCCACAAGCTAAATAGGGGCAGGCAGGGGTGCCCTTGCCCCATGGGGCAGCATTAGGACAGCCTGCTCTGTGGTATGACTCCAGAAACCCTGTGCCTAGTACATCATAATGGCATTTGGATTCTCTCATCAGTACCTGTTTCTCTGAAATCCAGAGAATTAAACCTTTTCTTCATCATACTGTTGAATCCTACCACACTCCTAAACATAATCACCATTAACAAGTCACTCCATCTCCCCTTTTATCATCTGTAGACTTTTCTGCTTGGTAGAGTTTCATTATTTATTTCTTTTTATCTTTATCTTTAACTCCCCCCTCCCCGTCTTCTCATCCCTTTCTCTCTCTCTCTCTCTCTCTCTCTCTCTCTCTTTCAAGTTTTTCCTCACTTTTCTTGCTCTACTCCTCATTCTTAATTTAACTTTTCTTTCTACTTCTCAATTCTCTTCCTCAAAACCATACTTAATTCTTGCTTTGTTGTACTATCATCTATGGATAGAAGCTGGGACAGTGCTTATCACTGTACTATCTTTTACCTCATACTCTCTCTGGCACCCAACCCCCTTTGCTTTATCTCTGTCTCTCCCCCACCTCATCCCAGGACTGCCCAATGGATTAATGTCAGTGGCCGGTGTGCTGACCAGCCGAGGTGTGGTTTTTAGGCAGTTTCTCACATCACACTAGGTGAATACCGGGTTGGTATCCACGTCCTGCCTCACATACATCCTTCTAAGTTGCCCCTAGAATTTACTCTAGATGTAGTCAGATCGGGTGAAGTAATTCCACTGGGAGGAGGAGGGGGGGGGGGGGGTGGGGGGGGAGGCGAATATGAGACTGATGACCTTAGATGTTTAAGACCCCTTAAACCCATAATCAGCAGCAGCAGAGTAGCTCATTACAGGTGGGTCTCCCTCAACCTGAGGTTCGTGTGACCTGCTTTTCTTTTACAGCCTTCCTCAACCTCCCTCCACTTTCTCCCTAAGGAAAAGACTAACAGTTCCAAAAGCTAAGTAGTGTTTTTTCTACTTTTAAATGATTCTTTTAGCAGTACATGGAATTATTCCTCTGGAAGGTAAGCGATTTTACAGTTTTCTCAGATGAGATACTGTTTTGTCATGATTAAACGCTAAAGTCTCTGTACTAATCATTTTGTATTTGTTTCATGATTGCCCCACTTAATGTTATTGTAAAATAAGACAATTTTTGGTATAATTTGAAACAAGAATGTTAGACATTTCCATTAAATAATTGTACATTTAATTAATGTATTTGAATTTTTGTTCTGATATAAAAGTAGTTATGCCTCCTGTATGTTTTTTCAGGTTTCTGGGGTTTTGGGATTGCCTAAGCTGATTGACAAATGAAATGTTTATAACACAACAGTACCCAGAATAAAATGCCTGCTCCCTTGCATGTAAGGTGTCAGACGAAATCTAATGTTAACTGTGATGTCATGTTACTTACCTGCTGTGGCATTCCTCTCAAAGACCCGTGGGCACTATTCCCACCACGTGCAGCTTCTATGCCACCACCAGACAAAGTGGCATAGTCAGCTAGTTCCCCAGTTGAGGCTTGATGGCTGGGTAATGGCTGTGATGCATTTGGGGAGCCCTGCCGAGCTGGCTGCCGGATTGTTGCATAGGTGTTGTCAGCCTGCAGAGTGTGCAAAATGCTTTTTACAAAATACTGTTATCCAGCAGACTTATGTATTAATGAATCAAGTGTTACAGTGAGCATGGAACTGTAGAAGTAATTTTCTGTTAGGATTGCAAGGCTCTAGCTTGCCTATTTTTCAAAACTGAGGAAAAGGAAAGAGCAGGTAGGAAAAACCAGAATAAGAACAACAAAGAACATAATGACAAATACGAATAGCTGGAAGCAAAGGTTCACTCACTGTTTCTGTTGCCTGAACTACTTTTTCATCATCAGTTAATTGAAGTATTTCTGGTCGATATAGCTGATTTCCAAAGGAAGAATAAAAAATAAAAGGTAATACACATAAACATTGATTGTGTAAGTGTTGGTCAGTTTTATTATATGTTATGGTGTTGATTATTTAAGTCATGCTATGATATGGATAAATAGTTTGGACAGGAAGAGAATAGAAGCTTTCGAAATGTGATGCTACAGAACAATGCTGAAGATTATATGGGTAGATCATATAACTAATGAGGAGGTATTTAATAGAATTGGGGAGAAGAGGAGTTTGTGGCACAACTTGACTAGAAGAAGGGATCGGTTGGTAGGACATATTCTGAGGCATCAAGGGATCACCAATTTAGTATTGGAGGGCAGCGTGGAGGGTAAAAATCGTAGAGGGAGACCAAGAGATGAATACACTAAGCAGATTTAGAAGGATGTAGGTTGCAGTAGGTACTGGGAGATGAAGAAGCTTGCACAGGATAGAGTAGCATGGAGAGCTGCATCAAACCAGTCTCAGGACTGAAGACCACAACAAAAACAACAACAACATGATACTTTTAAACTCTTATTGTTATTACCACTATTTGCAGTATGAAAATTTTTTTGTACATACAAATTATGAGTAGAAATAAAAGGATTTTTTAGATCTACTAAGTTACTTTAGATTCGTTGTTTTTGAATGGATGTAGGCATTCTACTGTCATATTACGATTCACTATGACCGCACATCATTGTCATCAGAGGATAAGTCTGACTGACATGAAACTGATGAGGCTCGACATGAAACTGATGAGGCTCCCACTTTTATGCTGAAAGGACAGTGTCTGATTCCTTGGATTATATCATAGAGATCGTGCATGCTGGGTGGTGCCATCTGTATCTACAAATTAACCCTTAAAAGGAAGTATGTGCCTGAGGGTCACACATGCATTTTTAATTTGTTAGACTGACAATACTTTTTGCGCTATTGATGGGAATGCCTCTATAGCTTCATACAATATCTTTGTCAGCCTTGTGACTGTTACACATGAAGTAATAGTTGTTTTGTGAAATATCATGGTGTCTGTGAAACATATATTTCCAGTAACGCAAGTTTTGTTGTGTGTCTATTAGACGTATATTTACAAAAGTGATACTTTCATTTTTTATGAATAGAACTAATGCAGCTAATTTCCTTTTCTTTTAGACATTCCTTAAAGTTACAAGGCCTCCATTTTTGTAATTATTACACAGGTGGGAAAAATGTAGCTGGTTCCACCTACATCATAAAAAAGAAAACGAACTGAAGTATTGAGAGGGGACAATCCAAATTTGGAAGAGAACCTTAGAGGGAGAGGAAATGGATGTAGAGGATTTATTTTCTGATGATTCCATTTTTGATTAGTTTCTCTTGAAAAAGCAACATCCAGGTCTTACTCTGATGAACAAAACTGTGTTGTAGTTGTTGACTTTTCCTGCACAGGTGACCAAGAAAATGATGATGTATCAGTTCCTTTTGTTTACAAAGGGGAAAATGGATTTTGTTGAGCATGAAAAGAACCAACTAAAGATAGAGGAGCATCTTGTGATAGCATAATCAGTGTGATACCAGGCATAACAAGGACTATTAGAAATGTAGGTGATAATCCTAAGATAGAAGATATTTGCTCTTTGATGTTTGATAATGAACTCATAGAACTAATTGTGAAATACTGATAAGGATTCTAACAAGTACTGGACTGAGCAATGAAGGTGGAAAAGTTTGTGTTCGTACGCAATAATTTCTTTGATTACACAGCCAGTTTTAAGCAGCAACAGAAACATAACTGGTGACAACTGATTTTCCTCCACATAACTAGTGAGACAACTTCAAAGCATAGGGTTACCATAAGTAGGTACTTGGAGAAAAATAAACCAGAAATTTCTATTGAATTGCTGCCTTCTAAGAATGGGGCTGTCAGCACTTCTCTTTATGAATTCAGTGACTAAATTACGCTGTTGTCAGTAGTTCTGAAAAATAAAAAAGCTGTAATACTATTGTGCAGATGTCTTTCTAGGAAGTAGTGGATGAAATGACATGGAGACCTGAAATTGTCCTTCTACAACAGCACCAAGGGTGGAACAGACGCACTGGACCAAAAATAAGCAAACTGCTCAGCCAGTAGAAAATGTTGATGCTGGCATCTAGTATTGTTTTTACATTAATAAACATCAATGCAGTGGACAGCTGCATTCTGTACTTCTGCCTTAGAAACACTAAAAGTGTCTCCAAGTACAGAATTGTCAAGTATCTGTCTGTAAATTTAGAGACCTCCTCTTGAAAATTGGCTACTTATCTCCAATTTGAGACAAGGTTTGAAGATTATAATTCAGAATCTCCTTGGACAAGACCCAAAGAAGAAGGAAGAGGAACAAGAGAGGGTGAAGAGTGGAAAACTGGAAGTAAGAGGAAGTACCGTCTTTGTTCTCACCACAACACCACCACTGCGCATAAGAATGTGAATTGTGATAGATCAGCGTGCAGGAACGTACCAGAAAAATGTGTATGGACTACTTAATGGGTCAACCAACTAAACATATTTGTGAATATGAAGGTTATCCCTGACATTGCTTTACACAGTTTGTGTATTTTTGTAGAGTTTCATTATATGAGAATTCATGAAAGTAATACATACTGCAATCCTTAACTTGATGGTGATGTTTAGTCAATTATTGTCAACTTTTTTTTATTGTACCAATATATTAATGTGCTTTTTGTCAGAAAAGTAAAATTTTTTCCCTTGTTATGGTGTCTCTCACACACATATTTCTAGCTAACTAAAAAACTTCATTCTTCCTATTAAAGGTTAAATTTTCACTTGCTAGCAGGTATCGCTTGCAGCCCCATCACTTGCATGCAGTAAACCATGATAAATCTTCTTCTGTTCAATTTCTTTATTAAGTGCATGCTTCCGTGTACAGCCAGTGTCTCTATTAAAGTTGTCCACACAGTCTAATTTCAACTGCTTTCCTGATCACAAGAGCCCCAATACTTTAATGAGTAACTAAGGCTTCTCATTTGTTCAAACATAATCTTGTGTTTATTTAAGAGGCTGTACTGGGCCACCACTGGTTTTTTAAAATTTCTGTGTTTAAGGCAACACCGACACTCAATGTAGTGATCAGCAAAATCTGTACAGACTGCTGCACATAGCCGCTGCCATACTTGCAAGGAATATTATAAATTCCTGGTATTCTCAGGTCAAGATGATCATCTTTAACAAGTGGCAATCTTTCTTTGATTTCCTGGGTACCTGGATTACTGGTCTGATTCCTTTCCTGTTTAGGACCCAACCTATCTTACTAGCTGTTGCACTACAGAATGGATTTCCTGTTTAGGACCCAACCTATCTTACTAGCTGTTGCACTACAGAATGGAAGCCGTATTGTATGTCGATCCTCCCTGTTTAATTGTAAGGCATCCTATCTTGGTTTTCTTAACAGCACTGACGTAATATGGACAGAATACCTGTTTTTATTTCTTCCAAACCACTGTCATCAGATGATTAATCTTGGAGCTGAGGTGCTCCTAGTCCAAAACAGTCCTGGCTCTGTGTCTTGGTGTGTTCAGCATACCTCTTTTTCAAGCTGGATAGTAACAACTATGCCCATTGAATCACGGATCTGCTTGACCAACACATCTAAGAAAGACAGCTTCCCATCCTCCTCCATCCCTGACGTAAATCTTATTTTTGGATGTGTACTGTGCATATGGTTGATGAACTCCTGCAACACTTCATTGCCATGCGGCCAGATTACAAATGTTTCATCATCTTTGAAGAAGCAGAGAAGCAGGATGCAGAGAGGAGGGCACAACTCCATGTCCATTCTTTGAAATCTTCCACGAAAAGATTAGCTATGCTGGTGTTAGTGGTAAATCATGGATATTACATAAGTCATTTCATAATAAATTCCACCATACAAACAATACATGGCTGTCTAAGTGTGTCAAAATAATTTTAAAATTTGAAGAGAGAAATGAGCAGCCGTAGTCTTAATGTCTCTTTTACTGTTACTTTTGTGTAAAGGGAAACCATGTTGAGGTTGACCATGATTACATTTGAACCTATCTTCGTTTGCTTGATGACACCTACAAACATATAAGATTTCTTAATAAGGCTTTGCAAATACATGAACTGAAACCCAGCAATACTGAAGATACACACAACTTGGTTAGATTGTGTGAATGGTCACATATTTTTAAAATGTCTGCATATTATAAGTATTTTAACATATAAGTAACTGCAAGTACAATGTTTACTGAAACTGATTGGTGGAGATTCTTGATGGATCGGTGCCAGGATAAGTGTGTTTCCCAAACAGCATATGAAGTGAACGTGGAAGCTACAATAGCATTATCCATGCTCACAAAGGATTTCTTAAATAACTGGAACAGTGTGTGACTGGTTAGAGTCTAACACAGGATGGAATACAAAAGATGAGAATCGAGCATGCTGGGAGGATATGATGCACTCATCTTTTCATCTTTATGGAATAGTGTTCCCAAGATAAAGTACATAGCTGAAAGAACTGTTGGCACATTTATGTGACGTTTTTAAATGTCTTTTCTGTCTAAAAGGAGTGATTCATATTTTGGCTGTACAAAATATTTTGAGATAAGGAGCAGTTTGGTAGATGTGGTGTTCTATCTCTGTCTTGACATCCACATTTACGTTTCCTGAAATTACTTCAGGTCTTATTTGGAATGGTTCTTCAAACACAGTACTGATCTTCACCATTCTGCTTAATCTGAAATGGTGTTTTTTCTCTAATGATGATAAAGTAAATTTGTAGGGCTTAATTGGTTGGAAATGCCTAAAGAGGAGTTTTCATCCACCTGTTTGCACATTGTTTCAATTGGACACCACTTCGGTGACTTCTGTGCCTTTAATCTACTCCACTAATCCTACCAGAGTGAGAGGACCTCCTGTTTCAAATGAATCTGAACCACATGTCACTTCTGACATAGTTCCATATCACTAAGATGTGAATGCTAGTGTAAAGGCTGACTGAAAAATTTCAATGGTCTGAATGGGATTCGATCCTGAAACCTCTTGGTTTCCAACCATGCACTTTACCATTAGACTGGTAGGCCCATTGGTGATGATAAAAGATACTTTATTCACTAATCTTCCTTCAGTTTGAACACTGAATAATATCTGTTAACATTCTGATCATACTAATTTGTGTCAGAGCAATTTCATAATGGTGAATAACCATTCTGAAAAAATAAGTGTAAATTCTACACTGCAAATGCCTACATCTTCAGCCTTAAATACAGGGAGAATAATTTTAAAAAGATTTTCTGAAGTTTGTTGGCAAATATTGTAGGAAAATCCGTTCATCCAGATAGATTAAATAACCACATTCACTGGTGGAGAGGAAAGGATTTGAAATATCCGGAGTTTCAAAAGAAGATATTTCTACAAGGAATATAACAAAACAAAATGTCTAAAAGAGGAATGTAAAGAAGTTAAAAAATTATTCGAGTTAGAATTGGTTTACTATGCGGCAGCAATAAAAAACAATGAGATGATCATTTGTGTTTATGTGTGGCAATATCATATCAGCAAAAGGTAGCATGGTTCAACCATGGATAGTTTTATCTGTGCAGTTTAAATAGTCCCATTGATATGGAACAGGGATACCATTTTCTGTCACAAATATAGGGCAGATTCTACAGACAGTGGAATATAAGACACACAGAGTGAAGAATGAAATAAAGGCTAAGCTTATTTTGGACCAGTTTCTGTAAAAATGTAACTTTGAGGGGAAGTTCATAGTTTGTTTACAAACTATCTGATCTATACGTGGCCATGAACAAACTGTTTCTCTGCCTGGAGATTCATTACATCTGGCAGAATTCTAATATTGTCCAGGAAGATTGCCTGTAAACATTTGACTTAAAGAACAGGCACATTTAGTGATACCAGCACACCTCACATCATTTTTTAAAGTATAGGTGCAGAATCTTTCAGCACTGATACAGACATGAAAGGTATATGGGAAAGAACATGTTCTATCATTTATCCATAAATGACTGGTTAGAGTCTAACACAAGATGGAATACAAAAGATGAGAATCGAGCATGCTGGGAGGACACAATGCACTCATGTTAACAGAACCATTCCAGCATCAGCTCAAACCAATTTAGCAAATTAACAGAAAGCCTAAATCAAGATGAACAAGTCTCTGTTTAAACACATCCCATCATATACACAAGCCTAGTGTCTCAAACAGCTTTTTCCATCAATTAAAACTTCATTTCTGTAACCATAAACTATGAGATGATGTCATAAATATAAATAAAGGAATTATCTATAAACTCTTGGAATGATTTTACATCTATGCATGTTCTGTAAGTAATTGTAAATTCCTGACCTACTGTTCATTATGAAGGTGACTACCACATTTTTTTTCTAAATATCAGTCATACCTGTGTGAACTGCCCTGTGTTTCCACCATCACCTCCAGGTTGTTGTGAGGCCATCATATCTGGCTCACTGAACACTTGCATTGTCAATTCCTGCTCTTCATATAATTTCAGTTTCCTGCAAGTAAGGGTCAAATAGCATATCATTCTTTTGCCAAGCAGAAGAGCAGTAGCAATTACTTTTTACTGTACAGTGGGACCAGTGACAAAATAAAAAAAATGTATGTAGTGGTACAGTGTGACAAATTTCATCTCTAGTGTACAATGTTATGTATTCCCTCTTTTAGAGCCACAACCATATACTGCATAATAGAGAACTTTTTAATCAGACTTATCAAGTTCCTTCTTCCTTCCCAATAATTATTTTGGTTTTAACAAACGAACATGACTTAGGAAGGGAAGCAAGTCTTTCTATGTTAGAACTTAAACATTATTACATGTTGCTCTATTTACATTTTGTATATGCCATCGGGAATCTGATATATGCCAACAGTCATCTTGATACATGAGTGACACTGACAAGCCAAAACATTATGACTACTGCCCACCTTGATGTTGGATGCTGCCTGGTGACATTGTGGGCACATGATACGGTAACAAAATTATGTAAGCAGAGCAGACATGAATGGGGAAACACTCTAGCAAAGATATGTGTTGCAAATGGGGAAAGAGCACAGTGCTGATGCATGCACAAGTGTTATGGAGCACACCGTTCATCACACATTGTTGAACATGGAGATCAGTAGCAGACCACCCCTATGCCCTGACAATGATTCAGCAGTATAATCATCTGTGTCCCAGAGCCAGGACCACGTTGCAGTGGTCTGAGGAGCATTATAGTGAACTCACGTCTCAGCAACTAATGTGAATATTGTGGAATCCATCTGGGTCACCATGGGGCACAATCACCATGTACACAAATCGGCAGCCCATTATTTATGTGAATTACATGACCTCTGCATAGATATCTAATGCTAAATACCTCCACAAACCTATCAACAAACTGTCAGATCCCTGATATGCAGAATCAGTGATGCATTTAGTTCCAAAGACATATAAACAAGCTATTAAGCAGATGGTCATAATGTTTTGGCTTATCAGTGTATATTGTAAGAATTAAGTTGAAGATTAAATTCTAAGAAGAAAGCTGTTAGGAACCCAATCTAAAATTCTGAGAGTGTATCCAATATAAGTACAGATTACAGAAGGAAAAATTTACAAATGTGGAACTAATTCAACCAGGTTACAGTCTTGAGTCTGTTTATGAGCAAATTTTGACAAAGGCGTTGTCAAAAATGAGGATTAATACAGGCTTTGTTCTGTTAAGAGTACATCTGTCCAATGTAAGGAGTAAAATGAAAATATACATTTTAAAAGTTATGATCATAAAATAAACTGCCCACTTTGTGAATAGTTTTATTTCCCTTCTACTGAAGCACAGTAGCAAATGGAGCTGCAAAGATTTTACATTCATTAACTCACCTAAGAACCATGTTCTGTAAACATTTGCATGAGAGAGAACCAAACTGTCAAGGAATGCATTAATAAAAGTGGTAAAAAGAAGCAAAACTTAATTACTTAGCAAATCCTACGCTACATGTTAAAAGCAGTTATAGCATGTTTATATTACACTCCTGGAAATGGAAAAAAGAACACATTGACACCGGTGTGTCAGACCCACCATACTTGCTCCGTACACTGCGAGAGGGCTGTACAAGCAATGATCACACGCACGGCACAGCGGACACATCAGGAACCGCGGTGTTGGCCGTCGAATGGCGCTAGCTGCGCAGCATTTGTGCACCGCCGCCGTCAGTGTCAGCCAGTTTGCCGTGGCATACGGAGCTCCATCACAGTCTTTAACACTGGTAGCATGCCGCGACAGCGTGGACGTGAACCGTATGTGCAGTTGACGGACTTTGAGCGAGGGCGTATAGTGGGCATGCGGGAGGCCGGGTGGACGTACTGCTGAATTGCTCAACACGTGGGGCGTGAGGTCTCCACAGTACATCGATGTTGTCGCCAGTGGTCGGCGGAAGGTGCACGTGCCCGTCGACCTGGGACCGGACCGCAGCGATGCACGGATGCACGCCAAGACCGTAGGATCCTACGCAGTGCCGTAGGGGACCGCACCGCCACTTCCCAGCAAATTAGGGACACTGTTGCTCCTGGGATATCGGCGAGGACCATTCGCAACCGTCTCCATGAAGCTGGGCTACGGTCCCGCACACCGTTAGGCCGTCTTCCGCTCACGCCCCAACATCGTGCAGCCCGCCTCCAGTGGTGTCACGACAGGCGTGAATGGAGGGACGAATGGAGACGTGTCATCTTCAGCGATGAGAGTCGCTTCTGCCTTGGTGCCAATGATGGTCGTATGCGTGTTTGGCGCCGTGCAGGTGAGCACCACAATCAGGACTGCATACGACCGAGGCACACAGGGCCAACACCCGCCATCATGGTGTGGGGAGCAATCTCCTACACTGGCCGTACACCACTGGTGATCGCCGAGGGGACACTGAATAGTGCACGGTACATCCAAACCGTCATCGAACCCATCGTTCTACCATTCCTAGACCGGCAAGGGAACTTGCTGTTCCAACAGGACAATGCACGTCCGCATGTATCCCGTGCCACCCAACGTGCTCTAGAAGGTGTAAGTCAACTACCCTGGCCAGCAAGATCTCCGGATCTGTCCCCCATTGAGCATGTTTGGGACTGGATGAAGCGTCGTCTCACGCGGTCTGCACGTCCAGCACGAACGCTGGTCCAACTGAGGCGCCAGGTGGAAATGGCATGGCAAGCCGTTCCACAGGACTACATCCAGCATCTCTACGATCGTCTCCATGGGAGAATAGCAGCCTGCATTGCTGCGAAAGGTGGATATACACTGTACTAGTGCCGACATTGTGCATGCTCTGTTGCCTGTGTCTATGTGCCTGTGGTTCTGTCAGTGTGATCATGTGATGTATCTGACCCCAGGAATGTGTCAATAAAGTTTCCCCTTCCTGGGACATTGAATTCACGGTGTTCTTATTTCAATTTCCAGGAGTGTATTTCAATCATGAAATTTTACTTTTTTCTATGTTACTCGAAATAAATGTGTTGGACCAAACAATGGAAAGTCCAAGATGGAATAACAACAGTATGGAAAGGATACATTCCTACTCACTCCATAGAGGAGGCGTTGAGTTGCAGACACAGACACACACACACACACACACACACACACACACACACATATACAAGTGCCACTCACACAGACAATGCTAGTGCTGCATGTGAGAGCATATAGGGACATGATGGGAACAGGATACCACTGCTGGGTGTGGTATCAGGAGGCTATGCTCCTTTACTCACAGGTATTTTAAAACTCAAGTATTAAATATTGTGAACTAAGAATTTGTGGAGCTACCTAAAACATGTATTCATAGCCACACCCAAAACATGAGCAGTATCTGAGGTGTTATAGTGGGGACAATTTTTAAAACTGGACCACTTAACATTGATTAATATATTTTTCATCACATCTCATACTTACACATAGAAAATAAAGAAAATATTATGGCAGAAGATAAAAAAATGTCAGTACATAAAGACAGGCCAGAATAAAGTAATCAATATATTAATAACACATTCTATAGAACAAAAGTTGTAACAAATGATAAGTGGTTTGATGTTCAAAAGGAATAGGAGGAGGATTTATCAAAATCAAGAAATGGAAAGTCCTTGCTGGGTAAAAAATATGATCATCAATTTGTAATACCTGGTTACCCTAGTATGGAAAAGTGGTTCAAGAAAAGAGCTAAGAGCCAAACGGCAGCACTATGGAACACTTTTTTTAAGGTAGGAAATGTGGCGGGGGGAGAGAATAAGAGTGAGCAGTTATTAGCTAACCATAATTAACCATAATCTGTACATTGTGAATATCTGGACTGCATGAAGCTGTAAAAACTGAGTAGGTACTAAGAAAGATGATGCAAATATAAGTACCTACAGAAAAAAAACAGAAAAGTCTAACTAATAAATTGTTGAAAAGCTTACACTAACATTTAGTGAAACATGGAAAGGACTGAATTACAGAAATAATGGCAGTGTTGTGAGAAGAAAACAGGTGGAAATACACACAAGAAGTCAGAGCAAATGTTAAGAGCTGAAAATGTAGTGTATGTCCACTTTTGTGTCAGCAGGTTTTGCAGAGTGATTATTGTGTAAAAACAAAAATTCAGTTTAATAATGTATAAGATCACAAAATTATTAGTAATATTTACTTTCTGTTGAATCAACTCTGAATACTGCTGACAGAAACTCTTAAAATAGAAAACAGTGCTAACAGCTTTTGAAACAGCAGACTTCTTTTACTGAGAGAGAATAGGAATTGGTTGGGAGAGTTCAGAAAGGGGTTTCAGAGGAGAGAGGTCACTTAGGCCCTCCCTTCTCACAACAGGTGGTGCCCTCATTTAATTACGTAAGTTTCCTCCACCAATTTATTATCTATGTCACTTTACTTAGTCATTTAATTAGTCATACTATATACTGTCAAAAAGGAGAAAAAATTATCACTACTTACTGTTCTATCCACAGCGGATTTTCTGTTGTGTTAAGCTCATCCAGAATTTCTTTCTTAATCAATGCTTCTTTCTTCTTCAGATCTGTTGGTACAGTAATGACCCTAAGAGAAAAAAGAGCAAAAACATTAAACTAGTGAATTAACAATTCTTAATGTTTTATCTGCTGTAATCATCAGATGTACTGCTAATGTAATATGGTGCCAGCTGCATGGTATGTCCATAAAATATCAATAAAATAAATAAAAATATCATCATCACACATACATACCAATGTCTCAGGCAGCAGCAAACAACAACAAATGTTATTGAGCCCACGAAAAGAACAATTATAAGGGCAATGAGTGCAGCAAGTGCTGGATCAAATGCTTCCTCCTGCACTCCAACAAATGCTGGCTGTAACAAAGAAGAAAGACAAATAATTTACCAGTGTAAATGTCATACATATAGGTAAGTAATTTATTTCAGTTTTAGTTAGCCAAATTGTGGCTTTGCTTGTAACACAGCAAAGTGGAATTATGCTACTCATCCGTATACCACTCTTGGGGGGCAGTATTATTATTATTATTTACTTTCCGGTATTTTTGCTTCATTACTAGTACATATACAACAGAAATACATATATGATAAACACACACACATTCATACAAACTAAAGAAAGATATTTAAATTTTTTCCCTTGCTATACTTCATGAAACCATAGTAGTTTTCAGGCCACTGATGATAGTGGTATATTTAGTTCTTATGGAAACATTTTATTTAAAGAAATATTCATAATTTATGATACCTGGAGACCATGTGCATTTCAGAACTCCACACTCCTAAAAATTGTGTATTTCAAGATTAACATAGCTGATTTAAAAGCTTTTATTCTCTTCTTTTCAACAAATGCTTAACTTTATTTGGAAAACATAATATTTTAAAAGCCATTTGTATTCAAGATTTTCATGTTCCAGAATGTCTGAATCCTAAAATGTAATTTCTAAAATTCAGTTCCATGGTTTTGTAGCTTTGATTTTTCTGTTGCCAAAAATGTATACTTTCACTAAAATAACTTGTTAGTTGGTTAATTATTCAGATCAGAAGCTTTTGTCAAACTTTGGAATATCCCATGCTCACTATACTTCTCACTGATGAAATAGTGCCATTAATTTTGTCATTTTCAAATTATACAGCTGACTGTTAAGCAAACTTACTTCACTGCTTATTGTACCTTTGTCCATTTTAAATTTGCTGCCTTTTATATTAATGTCTACACTGGAATAGCTTAGTATTTTAGCTACGTGTAGTTTTTTGTAATATGCACATCTGTAAATAGCCTCTATCAGTCAGCGCAAAGCAGTTACAATGTGAAGTAACTATGTCAGTATGTGCCTGCTAGTCAAAAGATAGACATTTAAAAGTGTGCAGTTACTATGTATCAGGCAGTTCAAATTCACAGTGAATTGCATAACATGTACAGTTATTTCATTTATTGCTGCCACTTGTGGACTCCCTGAACATTCTCCAAGTTGTTTAAGTTACTGACCTATGCAAAGGATAGATGTCCCATAGTTTTAAAGTTTATCATCAAGCTAAACATTAACTTAATAAATGTGAAGAGAAATGAAATCCAAATTCTTTAGTATTGGATACATCATTTAATAACAATTCACCATCATCATTAACTACATTAAGGAGATCATAGCAGACATTCTACAAGACTTTTAAGTCAGAGGCATATGAACCAGATCAGTAATCTACGTGTAGGAAATATTTTGTACTGTGGTTCCTGTTTATTTACTATGGTCAACAATAAAACAATATAATCAAAGTCATAAAAATGATGCCTGCAGTGGATATATTTTGGGCATCTTTTTTCAGTTGTGAATGATATGCAGATGGTGACACACTTACAAATTTAAAATAAAAAATTTCTCAAAAGGAGCAGTGAATTAGTATTATTAAAAAACCAAACATAAGTTTAAAGAACTAGTTGAAAAGTCGTGAGAAGTCATGGCCTGAACCATCTCACTGACATCATGCAAACAAGACGGTCATCACCCTGATCTCTTGCAGCTAAAAATTCTAAACTGAAGCAAAAATGTTGGCAGTGGTCTCTTCCAAAACATGTGGAATTTTGTTCATAGGTGAGGAGCTACTCTTCATGCCAAGGAAACAAAAGTCTTTTTTTCCAGCTTTAGGGGTCTATCTCATAAATGCAGGAAGGTTGCATTGTTCCTGCAGTTGAACTCGTTGAGATAGCACAGTAAAATGTGTCTTACACTTTGTTCATGGTATTATTCATCTATGTATAAATGGGATTTGCATATATTCATTAATGTTCCACTGAGATCTGCATGATAGCCATTAACCAGTATTGAGTTATAAATTAAGGAAATAAATCAAACTCATTCATCTTACTGTGCTTCCTGCAGAGCCTCAGATGATGCCATACACTTTTTGGGTGCTATAAGAACAGGTTGCCATCCTCTGTGATGTGTTTGGAATGTGCAACATCTAAAATGGTGTTTAGTCTAAATTCTATTCACCATTTGATATACTAAATGTAAAGTATACCATAAATTTTCCATGGAAATTCACATTCATTTTAGAAAATGTGTATTTACTATCTCAAGATATAGCCCTTTTAAATCGAGGGGAAAAGTGCTGTGCACTCAGGTATAACATTTTGAATGGCTAGCTTGTCAAGTTGAGGAAATTTAGAAATATTATAGCAATCAAATAAACTAATTTTATTACAAATTTTATAACACAGTTGTACACCACACTATGAACCTATTTGTAACTGAAATTCAGTCCCATGTCATCCACATCACCGAAGGACTTCTCGACTGAATGAAACTCACATGCATGGATGTATCATATGTATTTTCAGAAGCAAAAGTCTTCAATTGAAAAACTGTTTTGTCAGTATGCTCCTTTTTAAATGCTAGAACATCTGCACCTATTGCATTGTCTCTGGACCAAGCGTAGTAAGACACATGGGTTGATGAGAATGTTGTAACCAATGTGAGAACAATTTGCCAGCTACAAGGCACTGTGTCAAAAAGGTTGACACATTCATCCAATGCCAAAGAAAATGCAATACAATTTTGCACAAGATGCATATTCGTCCATGTAGCAGTATCAATAACACAGGCCAAAGAAATTTTTTTTTTTAAACTTTTTTTACTTTGATAGCTGATCTTTATAGTTTTTTTGAGCTGAATCCAGATTTACCTTAGTTTTTTTATCACCCATAGTCTTCAAGCAATATGCTTTTTAGTATATAGTACAAAAATCCTATGCTATACGGTAAACGGGGAAATTAATGAAATGCTTTGTTACAACATAAGCATGGTTTGTATTTACAGTAAGCTACTTAAAACAATCATTTGTGTTAACAGCAGTTTCACTTGTCAGCTGGAATTGGTTTGTATTTTATTTCCCTTTTTTCTTTGAAGCTTCTTATATAGCTTTTTCTACGATGAGTCGCTTGCTGAATTTCTCGGTGAAGTGACCAACAGTAGTCCCCCATCATGTTGATTTTCCAGTGGCCTTGGTAGCGTTTTTCCATCACTTTAATGTCCTGGTGAAAATGCTCTCCTTGCTCCTCACTAACATCTCCCATATTGTTGGGGAACTAATCAAGGTAACTATTCAAAAAGTGAACTTTCAGGCTAATTAAAAATCCTAAAATTTTAAACTTCTTTAACATTGTAGCTATAATAGAAACATATTCTGGGTCATTTCAGGTCATAGGAACTTTGTGACGACTTACTTGAATGATACCCACGCTTCTTTCTCATTTAAGGTCATTGTGGATTCAAAGTTAACATCAAACATCAATTTTCTAATGTCAGGTCTGACAAAGACTCCTTCTTTTAGTTAAGCTTCTGAAAGGTGTGGAAACTTTTGACAGAGATACTTAAAACATGGTTCATCTTTAGGCAAAGCCTTCATAAATTGTTTCATTAGGCTAACTTTATATGTAGAGGTGGTAGGAGTACATGTTTTGGATCTACAAGGTTTTTGCATAGAATGTTCTTCTCACCAGGTTTTAAAGACTCCCTCAAAGGCCAGTTTTTACTGCACCAGTGTTGATCCCTATCCCCACTGTCCGATTCACACAAGAAACATGGAAATTTGGTAAAGCCACCTTGCTGACCAAGGAGCATGCATGTTACTTTTAGATCACCACATGTCATCCAACCATGAGCAGAATAGCCTATTTCATAGCTTTCTTTCATATGTACAGAATGTACGACAGGTATAGATGCATACATGTGATCATTGTGTAGTAAAACAGCCTTTAAACTAGTTTTGTATTAATCAATAAACAGCCTCCAGTCTTCCTTTTTGTATTCAATACCAAACTCATTCATCAGACTGAGAATGTCTGAGCAGCATATTAAATCACCTTCTCGTTGAAAAGACTTGGAAAACTGCTGCTCTCTCTTTCTATACATGTATATGCTGGTTCCAACTGCCAATAAGTTCTTTTCTTTTAATCTAGAGCCAAGCAATTTAGTTTTTTCTTTCATTAAGCCCAGATCCCTAACCAAATTGTTAAACTCAGTCTATTTGGGCTCTAGACTTTCTGTATTACAATGGAATTCATCATCATCTGGTTCATGTAAATTACATTGTACATCAGAAAATACTTCTGTTGGAATAGAATTTAAATCATCTGGTGGTTCAGGAACCAGCAAATCTACACCATGCCCTACTGGTCGGATGGCAGACAGAAGGTTAGGATAGCTTATTACCTTCTTGATAAACCTTTTCACAAGGCCTGTAATGTTACTTTGGTGTTTTTTTTTAATAACAAATTCACCCAAATATAACAAAAACTGTCAGCAGAGTTTTTACGACCACAATTAGACATTGTACTGAGGACATGTACAGGAAACAGGAAAGTGAGGTTAGGTTGACAGTGAACAAAACAGCATCTGTTAACACAAAAATAGAATCGACCTTTTTTTTGCCAGCAAATGTTTTTCAGCAGTGTTACCAACATCATCTACATTCATTACACGTCCTTTTAAAATTACTTTAACTATATAAAAGCTGTTAAATTCTTTAAAAAATTGTGTAATTTAATAAATTTAACAGTAAAAGGGGAAGAAATGGTGAGTGATACAGTTTTTTTTAAGTCTCATATTTGGATATCCCACCCTAAAAAACATAAGAATAAGGTATTTTCAGCAAAAAAGTTTTTCATCATTGGCCTGTGTAATTTTTGGAATTCTGCATTGCATCATCTAATGGAAGAGAGCAGCTGTCAAAAAGTTTTCAAGTTTATTATGACAGGACTCCTTGCTGCAGATACTGAACATATGTTTAAAAATCTTCTTCTATAAAACGAAGTAATGTTTTAGCAACATGAAATTTCCTGACAGATTAAAACTGCGTGCCAGACTGAGACTCAAACTTGGGAACTTTGCCTTCATGGTCAAGTGCTCCACCATCTAAGCTACCCAAGCATGACTCACGAACCATCCACATGGCTTTACTTCTGCCAGTATCTCATCTCCTACCTTCCAAGATGAGATACTGGCAGAAGAAACACTGTGTAGATGGGTCTTGGGTCATGCTTGGGTAGCTCAGTCGGTAGAGCACTGGCCTGTGGAAGACAAAAGTCTCGGGTTCGAGTCTCAGTCCAGAACACAATTTTTATCTGCCAGGAAGTTTCATATAAGTACACACTCCACTGCAGAGTGAAAATTTCATTCTGAACAACTGAGACAAATGTTGAGTACTTGTGCTTAAAAAATAAAATATATCTTTTTTCTGCTTCCACTTAATGAACACTTGAATTTGGCAGAGGTTTCTATAGTTTTTGTGTATCGGCATTCTGCTGTTGATGTTGTAAGGCAGTATAATACTTTCTGTGCATGACATTGTGAAGGGACCAAAAATTGAACTTTTCTGCTGTATTATAATTTTGCAACCTATTTAGCATCCTGAAACTCAGTTACCTACATCATACAGTATTAAATCTAAACTTATTGTAAAATGACCGCTTGGAAGTTCCAGTCTTGGTTTTATGTGATTTGTCACTTATATTAAAAAGAGAAAATCAATACAGCATGGCGAGCAAAATGCTGAATGGAAAGACATGTACACGACAATGAGCTATGATTTTTCTGTCTCTAGTCTTACTAAACTGCATTCAGTGTTACAAAGATCCTTCACTGCAGAGCTTTAATATCACAAGAGAGAAAGACATCATTCTTAGCTTTACACATTCAATAATATCTTCGATTTCCACTTAGTGCATGGATGATTTTACATTCTATAATGCTTAAATTATATATGTTTGTTCCTTACCACAACATTCTGAATTGAAATTCCCGCATAGTAGCTCTTCAAATAATCATATTTTGCATCAATCACTTTTAAAACCTCAGCAATTGGTGCAATTGTTTGAGTACTCTCATCAACAACATGCATATACATGTCACACCTGTAAAAAAAAAAAAGCAGTCAACTGAAGAAACATGTCTACACACCCAAGCATGTCAGGAAATGGTAAGTGACAGAAACAGTCATTCCAAGCACACAGCTAACAGTAATAATTACACTGAAGCACCAAAGAGACTGGTATAGGCGTGCATACTCAAATACAGAGAAATGTAACAGGCAGAATACAGTGCAGCAGTTAGCAATGCCTGTATAAGACAAGTGTCTGGCACATTTGCTAGACCAGTTACTGCTGCTACAATGACAGGTTATTGAGATTTAAGTGCGTTTGAATATGGTGTTACAGTCAGTCAAATGTGGTGTTACAGTCAGCGCATGAGTGATGGGGCACACCATATCCGAGGTAGCAATGAAGTGGTGATTTTCTCATACGACCATTTCACAAGTGTACCGGGAATATCAGGAATCTGCAAAACATCAAATCTCCTACATCGCTGGGGCTGGAAAGAGATCCTGCAAGAATGGGCTCAACTATGACTGAAGAGAATTGTTCAACGTGACAGAAGCGCTACCCTTCTGCAAACTGCTGCAGATTTCAATGCTGGGCCATCAACAAGTGTCAGCATGTGAACCATTCAACAAAACATCACGGATTTGGGCTTTTGGAGCCAGCCTACTCATGTACCCTCGATGACCGCATGACACAAAGCTTTATGCCTCGCCTGGGTCCATCAACACCAATGTTGGATTGCTGATGACTGGAAACATATTGCCTGGTCAGACGAGCAGATGGATGTGTACGGGTATGGAGACAACCTCATAAATCCACGGACCCTGCATGTCAGCAGGGGACTGTTCAAGCAAGTGGAGGCTCTGCAATGGTGTGGGGTGTGTGCAGTTGGAGTTATATGGGATTCCTGATACGTCTAGATAAGACTCTGACAGGTAACATTTACTTAAGGATCCTGTCTGATCACCTGCATCCATTCATGTCCATTGTGCATTCTGACAGACATGGGCAATTTCAGCAGGGCACTACAACACCCCACATGTCCAGAATTGCTACAGAGGGCTCCAGAAACACTTTGCTGAGTTAAAACACTTCTGCTTGAGCATATCTGGGATTCCTAACAACATACTGTTCAGAAGAGATCTCCAATCCCTCATACTCTTACAGATCCATTGTGTCAGTTCCTTCCAGCACTACTTCAGACATTAGTCGAGTCCATACCATGTTGTGTTGTGGCACTTTTGCATGCTCACGGGGGCCCTACACAATATTAGGCAGGGGTACCAGTTTCTGTGGCTCTTCAATGTAAAATTAGCAGTCACACGACTCCGTTTGCAAATATTGCTCACATAATATTTCATTTAATCATGTGAAGGATAAAAATACTTCTGACACTAAAGTATCAATACGGTATTTGGATGTTATTCATACCAATCATGATGTATATGTCCATTGGAGTCTACATGATATCTGATATCATCTACAACAACCAAGCTTTTGGTGATATTAGACAACTCTGCAACTATTTCATCTCGGTCTTCATTAACAGCTTCTGGTGGTCGAGAAAGTATTACACGTATAAGCTGATCAGGCTCAAAGATCCAAATCTGAAAGGATTTAAAATGTTCATGGAAAAGATCACATTTCTTAGACTATAAAAGTTAGTAGCTATTCTAGATTAACTTTAACTGCATTTTCCATTGGTGCTTTACAAAACCTGACAACAATACTAAACATGAAAGATTATCCTTATGTTCTGCAAAACATTATTTATTTGTTTACAAATTAGTTTACAGCTTCTTGGTCCATTGTCAAGTGACAATGGATTATCACTCTTGCATATAAAATGATGTGCAGCTACAAAGATTTTACTGGTACAAATAGAGAATATACATAAAATGGTGAGACAGTGCATGCAAAGGAAAACATTACTTTGTAAATGCAGAAATTGCTACATTTATAAAAAATGAAAAATAAAGTTTTTTGTGGAAATCATTACATTTGAAAACAGATGAGAAATAAATTTGAATTTACTAATGTAATCTAACATTTGCATAAATGGAACTTAATTTAACATACGTACAAAAAGAAAATTGTGTTTGGTTGCTTACAACTAAGCTGCCGCTCTCTAAAATATGTTTATTTATTTCAATAATTTGCAGTAAAGGAGACTTCTTACTGAATAGTAGAAGTGAGTCATCAACAAGCACATAAAAAAGAATGAAAACTTGCTAGCTTTTGGAAAAACCTTCTTTAATAAGCTAGAACACACACACACACACACACACACACACACACACACACACAGAGAGAGAGAGAGAGAGAGAGAGAGAGAGCTGTGCAGCTTCATTGTGACAGCTGAACAAAGTGGGAGGAGGGATTGGGGGAAGGGTAACCAGTGGTTCGAAGGGAGGCAACTGGTGTGAAGGATAGCTGCCTCCCTCTGAGCAGCCAGCTACCCCTCCCCAATCCCAAGCCATCTTCCTGTTAGCCACCTCTTTCTCCATCTGCTCGCCCCATCTGGCACAAACCCACAGCCTGCACAATGTAGCAGTCTCTCTCTCTCTCTCTGCTCTGTCTCGCTCTGTGTGTGTGTGTGTGTGTGTGTGTGTGTGTGTGTGTGTGTGTGCGGGGAGGGGGATGGGTGGGGGGGATTCAAATATGTTCCATAAAGATGGAATTGGCCTTTTCTAGCATCCAAATTCCCTGAAGTTCTGATAGCCTAGTTGCCATAGCTTTTCTTAACTGGCAGCGATTGCATGTCACTCAGTGTCAAAGATCGCTCTGTGTGTGAGTGTGTGTGTGTGTGTGTGTGTGTGTGTGCGTGCGTGCGGGGAGGGGGATGGGTGGTGGGGATTCAAATATGTTCCATAAAGATGGAATTGGCCTTTTCTAGCATCCAAATTCTCTGAAGTTCTGATAGCCTAGTTGCCATAGCTTTTCTTAACTGGCAGCAATTGCATGTCACTCAGTGTCAAAGATTTCATTTTGTCTGTACTATCAAATAATAACTTGATATGCTATTGGTATTGTAAAATGTAAGACTGTAGTTATAAGGCTAATTTTTTTCTAGTCCATCTGAAATTTTGTTCACATATGGAATAGAGCACCGCTTTCTGTAAATAGTGTCAGGTTCCTGTTGGCCACTGTAAAGAAGCAACATAACCATATGTATTTTCCTTTTGCATAGAATATTATCACTTACAAGGGGAGGCCGCCAATTGCGAAATTCAGATTCGATTCATACCGCGCATAATAAAAGCTCATGGCCAGAGGTGTAATGTGGCAAAGCACCAAGATGCACTTCTCAGCCATTGTGAAGAAAATCGACAGTTAAAAGAAACCGTTGCAGTGAAATACTCTCTACGATTAATAATTTTCTACAGCGTCGTGGCACAGTGGTAAGCGCTCTGGTTCGTAATCCAAAGGTCGCCGGATCAAATCTCGCACTATGCAACTTTTTTTTTTTTTAGCATTTGTGTGTGTGTGTGTATGTTTGTGTTTGTTTGTGTGTCTGTCGACCTGCCAGCACTTTCATTTGGTAAGTCACATCATCTTTGTTTTTAGATATATATTTCCTACGTGGAATGTTTCCCTCTATTATAACCATATATATATATATAATTCCCGGCAATCAGTTGCAACAATTATGCATATAATAAGTTGTTGAAAGTCGTTTGTCGTGGAAAAACTGGCGACTTCGAACATCATTATGTTTTCCGCAAACAAAGTTGTGTTTCACAAATGTTATTAATTGTCTTCATAATGTTAACCACGCATAGTTAACGGAAGATGTAGAAACGATATTCCGAAACGAATACGTATAGCGTAAGTCAAACGTTCGAATTAGAATAGAGACCCCACGAACACAAATTTGCTGTGGCAGGTATGAAATATAAACTCCGTTACTCGCTCGTTACACTTGAATGACAGATGTTGAATGGGCCGAAACGAGCTGCCGCATAACAGTGTAGTTGCCTGCTAACTTCGAAAGAAGGTAGATGCGGTCCCTAGCGCAACTTATAACATTGTCAAAAATCAGTGCGGACGGGAGAGCTTTGGTACATCCTGTTAAAAAAAACGGAAAAATGGAGGCGGTACAATTGGAGAGCGATCTGCCTTCACCAACATGCATAAGCAATTCATTAATACTTTATATATATTGAATTACAAAAAACTAATAATAAAAAAAAAAAATTGCATGGCGCGAGATTCGATCCGGGGACCTTCGGATTACAAACCCAAGCGCTTACCGCTGCGCCACGACGCTGTAGAAAATTACTAATCGTCGAGAGTATTTCACCGCAACGGTTTCTTTTAACTGTCGATTTTCTCGACAACGGCTGAGAAGTGCATCTTGGTGCTTTGCCACATTACACCTCTGGCCATGAGCTTTTATTATCCGCAGTATGAATCGAATCCGAATTTCACAATTGGCGGCCTCCCCTTGTTAGATCAGAATTTTCACATAGGCTCAGTCTGGGTAAAGCAGGTTTATTGGTAGAATACTGGGGGAGTGCTATCAGTCTACAAAGGAGATTGCTTATAAATCACTCATACAACCAGTTCCAGAATACTCCTCAAGTGTGTGGTACCCATACGAAATAGGACTAACAGGAGTATTGAATGTATATAGAGAAGGGTTGCACAAATAATCACAGGTTTGTTTGGTCCAAGAGGAAAGTGCATGGAGATACTGAAGCTGAGCTGGCAGACTCTTGAAGACAGATGTAAACTTTCCCAAGAAAGTCTGTTACCAAAGTTTCAAGAAACGTGTTTAAGTGACAATTCTAGGGATATATTACAACCCCCTACATACTGCTCACAAAGGGATCATGAGGATAAGATTACAATAATTACAGCAGGCACAGGGGCATTAAAACAATCATTCATCCCATGCTCCATACATGAATGGAATGGGCAGAAACCCTAAAACTGGTACAATGGTACATATCTTCTACCATGTACTTCATGGTGGTTTGCAGAGCAAAGATTTAGATACAGATGGCTATTACTGGAAGTGATAAGTTTGATAGTCCACAGCTAGGTTTAATTTGCAGATTCTGATAAAGGAACTTATATGAGGTGATGCCCCATGAAATGGAAAGCTACATTTTGTGACTTTGTGAGTGCTGGGAGCTTGCAGGGATTGTATTATCAGTAACTAATTTTATGTAAATGATAAATATATGTATCTTTGTGCTAAGGTCTATATTAAAGTCCAAGAAATTTATAGAAGATCCCACCTCCATTGCGAACTGAAATTTATTATGATGGGAGTTCAAATGTTGTAGGAATTTATCTAATTGTCTAGTGGTTTCAGTCCATGAAGTCACAAACATAAAGTTTTCCACTGATGGGGCACTACCTCATTATCTGCCTTTCAAACCAAGCTACCGACTATGAAACTTATCATTTTCAATAATCGCTATAGCTCTCATCTACTTGATAATATTCTATGAATAAGGAAAATGTGTTAAGTTACACAATTTCTGTTCACTTGCCAGCAGGAACAAATCAACATGTGCAAAAAATTGGTGCGCTATCCGTTATGATGGAAAAATGTCAGATAGCCTTGCAAAAAATTTAAAGTCTTGTTACTACAGAGCATGAAGAAAGGGGGGGGGGGGGGACGAGTTATTTTAACGATGTTCATCTTAGAGAAGGTCTCTTCGCGATGTTAAGTGGACCAAGACATTTGAAATTCTTATAAAAATGGGATCTCACAGCCGGGCAAGCAGAGTTGTAGCATTATCTATGCTTTTTGAGTTCCATGTCAAGGAGTCTGTTAAATAAATGTAAAAAGAAACTCATGAACTAGTTCATCAAGAACAACAGACGCTCATTCTAAAATTTACAGAGAATGTAACCATTCTGCCTAATAACCATTCTGCCTAAAAGTACAGTGGGCCTACTAGAACTGTTGAAAAGCTTTGAGAAACTACTTAAGACAGATTTTGAGTTAGATGTGTGTAGTAGCAAAGATGAAATTTATGAAGAAGAATGGAAAGGAAAGTACTGCAAAGATGAGAAATGCACAGAATGAAGAAATTTTGTAGTTTAACTTACCACTGACATTGAGGATTTTAGAGGCTGTGTGGTAGCTCAGTTGGGGAGGGATGGAGGCTACAATTGGCCATAACCTAGTCAAATAACCATCTTGACAACTGCCTGAAGTTATTAACAGGATTCACAGAAGTCCTAGATCTTGAAGGACAGTAATGAATTTGAACCCTGCTCCTCTAAAATATGAATCCATTTGCTTAACCACTGTGCCCCCTTGATGGGTGGACACATCAGAAGTACTGAAAGAATTCTGCTGTAGCAAGAATACACAACATGACCAAAGCAAAGAACACATCAAAAAGAGACTGGCACTCACGAATAAAGATTTTACTGAACAAAAGAATACTATTGTTATCAAAACTGAAAAGATGTCTCAGGAAAATTATGTCTGCAATATAGTGTTCTATGAATGTGAAGATGGGAGATGGCAGGAAGATTTGAGCATGACTCAAAATCGGTCAAAGAGAATGATCATTTTGCATCTGTCTATTGAGTAAATAAACTTTACCTCTTGTCATTCATAGTGGAGGGTGTTAAATTTGGTTATGTTATTTATGTTACTGATTTATCTGTATGGTGGACTGATATGCCTCCAGGACACTTTTGAAGTTCTGCACAGTGAGCTGTAAATTCACACATGACAAACATGACAATAAAAATTAATTTGCAGTGTGCGTATATTGAACACAAGCAGGTTAACATATGGGTGTACTCCAACTGAAAGTTGCATAAGTAAAAGACTGCCAATGCTGCTGGTATATTCTTCTTCTTCCTCAGCCTCTTCTTCTGAACTTCAAATATTAGGTGTTTGTGTGATATGTGGTGCCTATTACTTCATTGGTCATCCCAGACTTCTTTGGCCTGCCAGATCCTAGTTTATGTCTTTTAAGGTAGTCAGTCTCAATCTGCCAGGATGTTCACTACATTTTCTCTGTTGTCTTCAATATCAGTTCTTACATTATATATGTTTAATTCTTCTTTCCTGATGTCACTGTTTCTTAATCTGTCTGCTGGTACAGCCTTTTGTAGCCCTAAGAAATCTCATTTCAGCTGTATAAATATTACTTTCTAGTCATTTGTAAATGACCAATGACAAACTCATATCTTAAAAACATCTTTTGTTGGCAGAAATTTTCAGAAATTAATTAAATTAATTATTTACTTCATTAAATTTTCTTGTTCTCTAACTGAGGTGCCAA